>NW_023270447.1:92507760-92523570 GCF_011800145.1 Mirounga leonina | reverse complement strand
TCTCTCTATCCATCCATCCAACCATCCATCCATCCATCCATCTATCCTCTCATCCATCCAATGATTATTTCCCAATTGACCATTTACTGAGTGCCATGTTGACTCAGGGATAAGCCCATGCCTTTGTGGAGCTCATGTGCTACAGGAACAAGAGCAACCTAATCTATCATAACAAGTTATGATGAGAGAGATAGAGAAAATGAGCAGGAGGTTCTGGAGGGTGCACTGGGAGGAGGGCTTATTGGGGAGGTGATATTAAGCTAAGGCTTGCAGTTGAGGAGTGAGAAGATATTTTGAGGACAGGAGGCCTGGGCCTGGATTAAGATGGCCCTAGGGGCTTGGGGAGGGCCAAAGTGAGTGGAGGGGCCCTGGAGAGATCAGGGGACCTGCACATCTGGGGAATGAAAGATGGAAGGAGTCACTCCCCTAGGAGACTGTGTTGATCCCCTGTAACGGGTTGCATAGTGTCCCCCCAAATTCATGTCCACTGGAAGCTAAGAATGCAGCCTTACTTGGAAATAGGGTCTTTGCAGGTGTAATCTACTTAAGATGAGGCCACATTGGCATGGGGTGGGCCTTAATCCAGTGTGTGTTCATATAAGAGGGAAATTCAGACCCACAGAGGAGGCACATATAGGACCACACATAAAGGCAGAGGGATCTTCCCCTAGCGTCTTTGGAGGGAGTGGGGCCTTGCTGACATTTGATTTTGGACTTCTGGCCTCCAGAATCACAAGAGAAGAGATTTCTAGTTTGTGGTGTTTGTTATGGTGGCCCAAGACACCCCCCTCCAAACTAGGCTCTCCTCTTTTGAGCTCCAGGTCTTCTCACTACTGTGTTTTTTGTTGCTTCCTCAGGACACTGGCAGCAGCCCCCCGGCCATTGCTGACGGTCCGGTCCCCCCACCTCATCCCCATGGTGTGGTGGGCCTCCTGGCTTGGCACACACATTTACACCTCATTACCTCATTTACTGTAAACATGTCTAGGCTCCCAACTTCCGATTCTCTAAGAAAACCTGCCCCTCAGGGCCACGGTCCCCTGAACCTGTCCCCCATCTTGACCCTTGAGCTCTACCCTTACTGCTTCGCCTTGGCCGGACCAATCAGTAGAGTCTGATGAGGAATCTCCCTCATTGTCTGTAAAAAGGAGAACTTCCTCAACAAAGAAACTCACCCACTTGGGAGCTGAGATGTGGGTAGAAGCAGGTTTCCTGCTCCAGAGGAAATGATTTGTAAGAGGCTTGGAAGCCAAACAGGTCTCTAGGAAAGCAGGCGATGGACAAAATCATTCATCAGAAAATTCCGAGTGGGCATCTGTGAGGCCTTCTGCCACGTGGCCTGGCCCTTTCCAGCCCGGAGATGGCACTGGCCCTGCTCCTGCGGCCTGACCCTCCTGCCTGGCCCCACCTGGCCGCTCCCAGCTTCTGCTTTGGTCAAGGGTGGCCTGGTCATTGTCACGGAGCCATGATTTCCTTTCTGGTGGGAGCATTGTTCCCAAGCAGACACGTGATGTTCCAGCTGGACGTCTGGCTCCGAGGTCCCGTCTCTCAGGCTCCGTGTACTGTGGGCGCCTGGCAGGTGGGGAGCCCAGCGTGACCAGGTGAGAAGAAACGAGTCCCCTTCCTCGAGCCCCGGCAGGGAAGCCTGGAGTTTGGGGGCAGTGGGGAGCAGGGTGACCTCCGCTCTGTTCTCGGCCCGGCCCTCAGGCACTGAATGGCCAAGTGGGGCCAGCCCCTCCCGCACAGGCTGTGTCCTGACGTGGGCTGGGGGACTCACCCTCCACTTGCTGAGTGGGCACTCAGTGACCAGCCATGCAGCCGAGGCCGCTGGAGTGCACAGGGCCCCCTGACTGCCCCCGCCAGAACCCAGCCCGGTCACAGCTGCCCTCCACACAAGAATTAGTGCAACTTTTAGAGCCTCCAGGGGTCCAGACTGCTCTCGGGTTTGGAATGAGACTGCAGGTCAGTGTGGTGGTGTTCGGCCTGGCCTGCTCCAATGGGGTGTCACCCCTGGACACACGGGGCGACCTGGGGCTCACCGGGGCATCTCTGCAGCCCCAGAGCAGGTGCGGGCTCCCCGCGGGGGGCCCGGCGGAGCCCCCTGCTGCCCAGACGCCCCTGAGTGTGCCTGCTACTGTTTTGAGGGCGACGTGCTTGACCTCCTGGCAGAAACGCCTCAATATGTCACCCACGTCACACTCAATATTCCAAAATGGATGCTGATTTGGAAACCACTCCCCCAGACCCTAATCTGCCGGGTGAAAGCTTCAATTTGGAAAAGAGGGTTTTTTTTTTTTTTCTCTGCATGAGTCACTTTCCAGAGCGTGGAGAGATGGCCCGGCGGCCCTTATCTGCGAGCTCCATGTACTTAACGCTTATTAAAATCAATACCGTCCATTAGCCGGCCACGTTTCCATTTTTAATCATCTATTGATATACAGCCTGTGCTTTTATAGGACTAAACAAATTTCCGCTCTCCGTGCCCCTTTGTAGCCCGGGGGCAGGCGGGTGCGCGCGGCCGCGGGACGTACATGTTTATTTACTGCCTGCTTCCTGATTGAGAACATGCCTGGCACACGGGCTTCAGATGGCTTTTACACGGGAGACTTACGGCCACTTCCTGTTTTCCAGACACAGCACACCGTTTTTAAGGGGCGTAATGAATGTGAGGTATTGTGGAGGTAATCGCCCGGCCGTGCCCAGCCCTATCGGGGAGGCAGCGCGGGATCGGCGGGTTTATTATTTATTTATTCCTTCGTTCATTTCTGGGGGCAGGGGGAGCTTGTCCCAGATGGGCTGCGTCCCCTGCTCTGTCCCGGCTTCTGCAGGTTTCTGTCTCCAGGGCATTTGTCTGGGGAAGGGAGGGAGGACCCAGGTGACCTCGGGGAAGGTTTGCATACCCAGAGATCCTTCCAGAATAAGAGGCCAAGGGTGTGCTCCCTACCCTGCACACCCCTGCTCCCCAGAGGCCAGGGGGCATCCACGTCCAGGGGCCTCACCTGCCCCTCCCCACCCTGGCTTTAGCGCTTGCCCTGGCCCCGACACTGACTTCTGGATGCTTTCATAGAGACAGCTGCTTACCAACAGAACCAGCCGCATGCTAGGTACCAGGGAGTCAGAGACCTGCGGACCCTGCTCTGGCCCCTCACCGTCGTGGTGTAGACGGGGCTCAAGAAGTCCAGAGAAGGGATTGTGTGTGGAGGCTGTGGAGGGCCTCTGGGTGCCGGGAGGCTGCGGAACCAGAGGCTGGGGGGCTCCCTGTCCACCAGCGGCCCCTTCACCCGGGCTCCTTCCGACTGCAAATCGTGCTTGTCTGGAAGCTTCTTGGCAGGAATTAGTCTCAGCTACAAGTGTGCTTGCCTCTAGATGCCCCCTCCAGGAGGCCGTGCTTTCCCCGTTTGTGAACTCTAGCTTCCCAGGTAGCTTCCCAGGCCGGGGCCACGACGGCCGCAGAGGGCAGCTTGGAGCAGAGAGCTCAGCAAACACATTTCAGGGTTGGGAAGGATGTGCATCTCAGAAATCGGGGCTTGGCTCTGGAATTAGCTACTCTTCCTGTGGCTGCTCTCCACCCCCATGACCTGCCCGGGGAGGGGTCCCCAGGGAGCTGAGCTCTTGGGTCAGCGCGCTGCTCAGGGCTCAGATCCTGGGGCCGGGGGCATCACAGGCCGCAGCCGCCAAAAGGTGTCCTAGCTGCAGGGACTGCAGGCATTCGGGGGCAGTCCAGGGGCCTCCTGGGGCTAAGTCCTGCTTCTGCAGAATCAGCTTTGTTTCTGCCCTATTCATTTTGTTTTTACACTATTTGGTGGTTTGCGGCCCAACAGAATCCTACCGCTAAAATACGCTGAAAGGCATTCATCTGCTCAGATGCCTGAGTCACACGTGGGGACACGGAGGCTCATCTGGGATCGCGTCGCAGGGGGCGCAGGAACCCCGGCTCCGGTGTGGGTCTGTCCCTGAGTCATGCCCCGGCCAAGAGGGCCAGGGCGGGGGGTCCGCGTGCAGGGGCTCCTCTCTGCAGACAGACCCGCGGGCGCTCCCCGGCCACCCAGCGCACGACACCAGGCCCCAGCAAGCCAAGGCCGCGGGCCGGGCGCGCATCTGTGACCGGTGGCTTCATAAAATGCCTGCTAATGAAAGTCACACACGGCAGAGGGACGGGACAGCCCTCACGTGGGGCTGCGTCGCGGAGAAATGGGCTTATTAAAACGTGTAATGAGAGACATAACAAATCCCCAATATTGGGCAAAGCTGTCGTTAAATCTCTTAATGATAGCGATATTTTCTCTGGTGCACTGCACAGGTCTTTATAAACCCCTTTGGCGAGGCGGGGGGTGGGGGGACGATGGGGTTGGGGGGCAGGGCCTCTCCTGGAGGCCAAGGGCTGGGACCCTGACCCGTCCCCCCGCCTTCCGCC
This sequence comes from Mirounga leonina, assembly GCF_011800145.1. Lineage (NCBI taxonomy): Eukaryota > Metazoa > Chordata > Mammalia > Carnivora > Phocidae > Mirounga > Mirounga leonina. The sequence continues at coordinate 92,519,156 of NW_023270447.1, read as the reverse complement.
CCTTCTCCGAGGCAGCTGGGTCCATGCTGGGCTGCCTCTGTCGGCTGCCGTCTTCCTCACCAGCTCCTGCGGGGGGGGAAGGGGGGGGCGGGCACAGGGCGCAGGGCCCTTCTCTTGTGGCCTCCCCAGCAGATATCCTTGGGCTGGGCACATGAGAGCCTACCACAGCCCCTCTGCTGTCCAGCCGTCCCGGCTTCAGGGCTGTTTGGGTGTGCAGGGGGCCGGGGGTGGGAGGCGGGAGGCAGGAGGCGGGAGGGCTCTCGGCCAAGCTCCTGGCCTGTGAGCTGGAAGGCCCGGGGGCTCAGGGTGTGACCTTGGCCTCCCCTGGCTTCCTTTCCCATCTGGGGACAGGACCCAGGAGCCCTGTGAGGAGGAGGAGTCCCTGCCCCGGCCCCCTCCCCCTCGTGCACAGCCTTGACCCGAGCAGCCGCCCTGTCTTTCCCAGGTCTGCGAGGACCCCCGCCAGGCCTCTTGCCTTCCTTCAGGCCTGACACCTGGGTGGAGGCAGGGTGCAGGAAGGCTGCCGTCCTGCTGCCCTGAGCTGAGTCGGGACGCTGGGCTGCCCTTGCCTGAGCCCTGCACCGCGCCGGGGGCTGGAATGGCGCTGGCCCCCTCAGCCTGTATGCGCTGCCAACACCAGTTCGGGGTAGCGTTTCTGTCATGTGCAGTCAATCCCAAGGGTCTTAATTAAGGCTCTCTGAGCCTCAGTTTCCCCATCTCCCAGTGGGGACTTCCCAAGCAGAGACAGCACCAGAGGGCAGGCCTGGCCAGGCCTCAAGCCCTCCTGGGGGCGAGACTCCTGCCCTGTTGAACTTGAGCTCCCTGCACACACATCCCCACCCAAAGCAGCCCTCCGAGTCCCTACATCCCCGGGACGTCTCCGAGCCCTGGTGGTGATGTGTGGGAGCCCAGCCTTGGCCTCACAGGAGGCCGTGTGGCCCACAGCTTTGGGCTGAGGGACATGCTGGTTATGCCCTTCAGCTGTGTGACTGTGAGTGAGTCACTTGATGGCTCTGTGTTCCAGGGTTCATGGGAACAGGAAGGGGCCCCAAGACGGTGCTCAGCGCCCAACATTCCCCCAGGGTCCTGGCGCCAGGCTCACGGTGTTGTGTGAGGCCCTGGGGCTGTGCCTCAGCCCCCTGTCCATCAGAACTTGCCCCCATCTCTAGGGTTCCCGGGCCTCCCCCACAAGCCCCCACGTGGTGCCAGTTACCTCTCTGAACCAAGCCACGTTTGGCCTCGGGGAGGCCATGCCCCCACGCATGGGACACACACGCACCTGCCTGTCTGCCCATCTCTGAAGCCCTGCCTTCCACGCCCAGAGGCCAGGGTCTCCAGTGGTGAGGGGTGTTTGGGGAGCCTGAGGGGTAGGAGGTGGGGGTCCCGCACCAGGCTGGGCCCGGAGCATCTGTCACTCCTGCCCCACGCAGGAGACTGACCTGGACTCTGGAGGGTCCTGGCCACCTACTGGGGGCCTGGGAAGGGGCCGCCTGTGGCCGCTTTGTGGGGAGGAGGCGTCTGGGGCACTCAGCCTCCAGAAGTCTCCACCTTCCCTGCGTTCCAGGGAGCCCTCCTGTGCGCGGCCCAGCGCTGAGGGGCTGGGGGACCGGGGAGGAGTGCTTACTCCCCCAGCCCTGGGGCTGCAAGCCTCCATCTTCACGTTCTCGTCCTTCAGATGTCTGGAGAATGAAGGACCCCTGCAAGGCCCAAAGACTCGGCACAGACGCTCACTGACGACCCCGTGAGCAGGTGGGTCCGCAGGTGCCGGGGGGTGGTTCTGCTGTGCCGTGTTCTCATTATGGGAGGCGCTCACGGGAAACAGTCCGTTCCCAGAGGCTCTCGGCGTCCGTGGCCACCATCCTTCCAGAAAGACCAACCATGCCACGCCTCACCACCAGGCCCCAAAGCGTCCCCCCAAAGGAAGGGGTCGCCGCGCCCACCGCTCGTAGGATGAGGCCACACCGCGGGCTGGGAGGATGGTGGTGTGAGGGTGAGCAGTGGGGCAGCTCAGGTGGGGACCCTCGCCTTCCTGGGGCCCGGCCGACGGGCCACACGCCGGCCTCCGCGGCCTCCCCACCGGGCAGTGGTTACCAGGCCGACGGAGGACCCAGATGTGGGAAGTTTAATCGTGCACGACCTGCCGTCCACCCTTGCCTGGGTGTTAATGGCCAAATGTTTTGCAAGTAAATTACCAGGAAGAGCTCTTCCTGAGGGGGGCAGAGGCTTGAGGGAAGGGGTCGGGACAGCGGACAAATGGCCACCCCTGCCAGGCGGCGGGCCAGGCAGGCCTGCTTCAGAGGCTTGGTGGGGTGGAGGGGGTGAGAGAGGACGGCGAATCCCTCCAGACCAAGGCCCCGGGGAGCCACTCCCGCCGAGGGAGGGCGGCAGTGAGCAGCCGAGGGGGAGCAGGCGCTCCGGGTGCTGGGCAGGTGGTCCAGGCACAGCCAGGCGCTGGGGGGGGGGGGCAGGGGGGTCGGGCGGCGCGGGGGGGGGGGGGGGACAGGGGGTCCAGGCATAGCCAGGGTACCGGGGGGGCAGGTGTTTCAGGCACTGGGGGTGTGGCAGGTGGTCCAGGCACAGCCAGGCGCTGGGGTGGGGGGGGGAGGTGGGTCCGGGACAGCCCAGGCACTGGGGGGGGCAGGGGGTCCAGGCATAGCCAGGGTACCAGGGGGGGCAGGTGTTTCAGGCACTGGGGGTGTGGCAGGGGGTCCAGGCACAGCCAGGGCACTGGGGGGGTGGCGGTGGCAGGGGCTGGACTGCCCATCTTGCCCAGACCACATCGTAGGATCTCCTTGCCTAAAGGAGAGCGTGTCTCTCCCCCTCCTCATCCCCTGGGGGAAGGGGCTGCTTCTCCTAGGCTGTCCTGTGCTTGGAGGTGGTTGACAAAGCTGTGTCCCCAGCCAGAGAGGAAGACTCAGCGGGGACGCAGGCTTTCAGCTGTGGTCTAACCCGGACCCCGCCCAGCGGCTCCTGGTGGGGCACGGAGCCCGACGCGAATTTGGCACCCCAAATGCCATCTGCTGAATGCCCCGCACCGTGCCCCTGGGCGTGGCTGGTGGGCAGCCTGGGTGAGCTGCCCCCGGAATGCTGTCTAGAAAGTGGTAACCAGCCCCAGGCCAGCATGCGCGGTCATGGGGGAGCCCCTCCCTGTTATCCATCCCACCCCCACTGTTTGAGACCCCAGCTGCCCAGAGAGTGAGGTCGCCAGCGTTAGGTTTCCCGTCCGGGCTCAGCAATGAGCTCTGAGCTCCATGCCCTGAGACTGCCTCGGCCGAGCTGCCGCCCGCACCCGGTCCTTGGAGCTGGAGACCCCGAGGAGGCCACCTCAGGTGCGGGCAGTGTGGCCACAGCGGGAGCACAGGCTGGGCTCTGCAGGCTCGGCCTCCCGGATCCCGAGCCGCTTCAGGCCCTCAGCCTGCACTAAGCCTTGTCCGGTCAGGGAAATGGGAAGGTGCCCTCCTCGAGGTTTTGTGAGCAGAAAGGAAACAGGATGAAAGCACTTCCCACGGCGTCCTAGCAGGATGTGCGCTGAGCCTAGAGCCAGGTATGGATCCCCGAGGGCCGCTGCAGCGCTCGGGTCCCAGAGCCACGGCAGAGCTCCCTAGGGCCCGGCCCTGCTGGGAAGCCCCCTGAGGCCTGGACGGCGGGCATTGCCGCGGTGCCTAGAGGAGTGGGGGCGGCAGCCGACGGGGCGTCCAGACTCACCAGGCGAGGCCTGGCCTCCTGGGTGGGGGCACGGCCCTCTGTGTGCCCCGAAGAGGGGCCCACAGCCGTGCAGGACAGACCGCAGGTGAGCTGCGCTTGGAGCAGACCCTTTGCCCTCCTCGAAGGGCCCAGCCTGCGTCTTTAAGACGCTAATGGGCCCTCTTAAAAAAAAATGACAGTTTGCTTGCACACTAGCAGGTTCTCGTCTGACATCAGTGGGGAATCAAAGATATTTTATTATTTGGAGACCCCATATAGGGAAGGCAGCCTTGGAAGTCTGTCATTGCTCCAAAACCCACACCTCCCCTGGGAGTTAATTATTTTCTTAAAATGCAACTTGTACTGTTAGTTTAAAACATTCCAACTGTGTTCACACTCTTTAAATCTTCAGTAAACCTTAGAGTTTAAATCACTTGCAGATAAGAGTAATTCTATTAGGGAGGGAGGGGCCAGCACTCAGAGGAGGTGAAATCAGATGGAATAAAAAGGCCATTGACTGTGGGGTCCTCGGGCACCTCCCGCCCACACCCCTAGGGACAGGCTGGCCAAGACCGGCCGGCCACGGACTGCAGCCCACCGGGTCCCGGCTGCCAGGTGCCTGGGCCAGAACGGCCGACTGTCCCTCTCGGAGGGCCAAACACAGGTCCTGGAGGCTGGACCAAGGTCAGCTGCATAATGGCCAAGGCTTTTGGGGATGACCTGGGACACTTGCCTCCGTGGGGAGGAGCCTCTGGGCCTCCGGGCAGGAAGGGCCCTGGGGCTTGGCCATCCACCTGCACCTGTGTGGGGCCAGGATCTGGGGTGGGCAGCCTGGAGGGTCTGCTACGGTTTCCCTGTCCTCCCCCCACAACACCCTGCGGTCCGATGGTGCCTCTGCTGCCCCCAGAACAGAGCCTGTTTGGATTATCACTCGGGGGCTGGTCTTCCTTCCAAAGGGCCTCCCTTGGGTCAGATAATCAGATGGTAACCCACCCAGAAGCCCGTCTGCCGAGGGCAGCTGGACAGGCTAGTTCTCTGCTCTGAAGGCTCTGGGGCTCCGAGGGGCTCCAGGGCCCCCTGGGCTCTCACTGCACCCTGGCCCCTGCCCCTCTTAGAACCAACCTCCAGCTCAGAGGCCGTCGCTGCTCTCAGGGTGACGTCTGTCACCCAGGCCCTTCTGCTTGGCTGCACGCAGTACCTCCTCGCCTGAGATACTCCTGTCCCCTCCAGCTCCGTTCGAATCGGTCACCTGCCCGGATTGCACTCACCTCAGGGACGGCCAAGCCCCCAGGCCCTCCTGGCCTCCTTTTTTCTCTGCCAGACGCTGTCCCAGGTGCAGGTGGGGGCGCCTCTTCCTCCCAGGCCATCTGTGTCTGTCCCTGTCCCAGCACTGGCCACAGTCACCCCCTGCTGGACTGAGACCCCATCCCCAGGCAGGACCAAGTCAAGTTGCCCTTGGGCCCCCAGTCGTACTTGGGAGAGGCCCCAAGCAGGGGCTCAGCCTGAGCTATAGTGGAAGAAGAGCTCCAGGAGCCCGAGGGGACAGTAGGCTGGATGCTGAAGACACGTGTCCTCCCACGCACACTTGAATCCCCTTGTGCTGGACAAGGAAGGCAGGGAGAAGAGCCTGGGCATGGAGAGAGTGACCGACAGGCTCCAGGGGTGGGGAAGGGGCTGAGGTCTTTGGGAGGTAGCACCACACACCCCGCCCCCCAGTTGCATACTTGTCCAAGCTGGTTGCGGGGTGGGAGGCCGGTGCCATGAGATCGTGGCCGCACGCATTGGGAGAGCATGTTGAAAGTTCGAGTGTGAGTCTGTGAACGTGTGTGCGGAGCCCAGCGGTGTCCACTTCTGCTCGAGCCTGGTCCCCATGGGGGTCTGGGTATCCGGCCAGGCCAGCAGGGAGGAGAGATGGGGCTGCGTGCAGAAAACAAGAGGGCTGGCTCCTACCTTCCCACCACTGCTGGGCTGGGGTCTGCAGCGCGGCCCCCCGAGCCCCCGATGCCCACACGGCGTCCCGGGAGCTGCTCCCATCGGCTCCCTGCCTGCCCTGCCTGCCTTGCAAATGCTTCACGCCCCATTTCTAGCAGCTTTGCAGCTACTTCGGGGTGGGGTGTCTTGGTGCCTGCTGACCCAGGTCGCCCTTTCTCGGTCATACACAGGTGTCCCATGCTGTCTCCTCCCCATCCCAGCATGACCAGCTGGACCTCTCTCTGCAGAAGGGAGGTCAAGCAGACAGAATTCTCAGAGGCTACGAGAGAACATCTGTGGAGGAATGCTGCATTCTGGGCGCACGGCCTGGGAAGTGGGCTGCCCACGGGGCTCAAGCTGCTGGATCCAGAGGCCAGGCTCACACTGGGCCCTGCGGACACCACCTCCCCTCCTTCCTGGGGACGGCTCCTGTCTCAGGGAGGGGGCCTTGGGGGAAGTCGGACACACTGCACAGCCCCCGCCACATCCACCCTGTGTCCTTGGGCTGCCTCGCTTCCGAGCTGGGGGCCGGGCTGGCCTCGGACTGCACCTGAGGTGCAGGACCGAATTTCTAGGTTCCCCAGACTCGCCAGGAAGAGGAATCATGCTAGCTGGGGAGGGCCGGCACCCCGCCCCCCTGGGAATGCGCCCAGGACGCAGGGAAGGAGGCAGCTGAGCGGAGCGAGCGTCCTCCCAGGGCAACTGGCTGTGTTTGGTGAACCCTGAGCAGCCCCTCGGAACATGGGCTCCGCAGGCACCCTCGGCCTGGTCCTGCTCTTACCAAATAGCATTTTGATGAGTTAAGTGTGAGGGAATTAAAAACAACCCGATTAAATTTCCTTTATAAATACACGTGGGTTTGAAAATCAAGGGAGACACAGCTCTGGGCTAATAAAGTGCCGCGTGCGTTTTCCCCGCAAGTGTTGGGGGACGTTGGCTGACAGGCCCTCAGAGCCTGGTGTCCCCAGGCCGCGAGTCTGAGACCAGCAAGCTCAGGGGGCAGACCCACGGCCACGGTAATGGGTGCTGTGACCATTCCTGCTGCTCAAGGAAGGAAACCGAGGCAGGGAGCGTGGACTGGGCTGGCTGAGCCAGTTAGCAGCGGGGTCGCCCTAACCACTGGGTTGCAGGGCCCATTCCCACTACTGGAGGCCTCACTCGGATGGGTGTGCAGAGGGGCCCCCCTCCGCCTGGAGAGGGAGGAAGGGAGGGGGCAGCTGGGCATATGGCGGCAGGGGGTGGGGTCCATGGCAGTGGAACGTTTGAGGTCATTGGAAAGGCAAACAGAATCATTAACAGTTCCCAAAATAACCCAGCAAGAGTGAGATTCCCAGGGGGTTCCTCCAGGCGGTGGAGCTCGGACGAGGCGCGCACCTGTAACGGAGTGTGGCGGGCAGGGTGGGGCTGGCCTTGGGGGTGTCCCAGGCCCTGCAGAGCGCTGGTGAGTCCCTCAGCCCGCCCGGGCTTCATCTGCACAACGGGCCCGCAGGAGATCTGCCGGAGGACAGGTCGTCATCCATCCATTTGGGCAACGGCGGTGTTCACAGGCTGCGTGTGATCACACGGCAGGCTCTGTCCCGCGTCCTTCTGAAGCGGCTTTAGTGGGCTCTCGTCGAACACAAGAAACTGCTCTGCGTATGTCGTGTGGTTTGAAACGTGCTGACTCACACGGATACGCCTGTGAAGCCGTCGCCCTAGCGGAGACGGTGATCGTATCCCTGGCCCCCCAAAGACCCCCTCTGCCCCTTCCTGCCCCGGCCCCGGCACCGCGGACCTGCTTCCTATCCCGACAGGGTGAGCGGTGCGCGCGTCCCAGAGCCTTACACACACACAGTCACACGGGACGGGCCCTCCTGGGCGTCACCTGCTGCTGCCACATCCGTCGGCAACCATGTCCCTGCGCTGTCCTGTCCCTCCATCACAGCCCTGTCCCTGTCGTGCCACCGGCTGGGGACAGATTCTTTCAGCTTTTCCATGTCTGGAGAAGTCTGCGTTTCACTTTGTCCTCGAAAAGACATTTTCACTGGGTATGGAATTCTAAGTTCACAAGGCTTTAAAAATTTTCTTTGATTCTTTCTTGCAGGACTTGACCCTTCTTGCCTGCGTTGTTCCTGATGGAACTCTGCTGTCATCCCCAGTTCTGGGTTCCGTGTGTGATGTACCTGCTTCTACCGTGTCTCTATGTTGCTGGTCTGAGCCGCTGGGCTGTGAACATAGCCTCTTCACATGTGTTAAATTATTGAACTTTGCAATCACTCTTTCAGATAAAATATAAATCCACACAGGTGCAGGGAAGTGAGGTGGTTCTCTCAGTGCCGTCTGGCCGGCCCCTGGGCAGCACAGACAGAATCTGGGCCACGTCCCCCCGACTCCAGAGCCGAAGCCCCAGCCGCCGGCATGCCGGGCCAGGCCCCGCCTGGGGGTGTGGGGCAGCGGGACCCCAGGGCTGGAGGGAAGGGCCCCTGGGTGCCTCCAGGTTCATCCCATCTCGGGGCAGCAAGGCCCCCGGACTCGTGCTCCCATAGCCCCGGCTGCCCCGCTGGGGGTCCCCGTAACTGTGCGGCAGATACCGTGCAGACACTCTCTGCCTTTTACGACAACGTCTTCTTCCCTCAAAGTCTTCTCTCCCACCTGGTCAGACTAAGTCAGGACAGAGCTGCTGGCTCGCTGCCGTGACGGCCGGGTTTGAGGGATCAGACTGAGCCCAGTGGCCAGCACTGGCCCACGAAGCCATGCAGACTGCCCTCCTCGGCCCCTTGCCAGCCTCCTGTGGGCTGGCGGGTGGGAGAGGTGAGCCGGCCACCATGCTCCCGGAAGAGGAGGTGTGGGGGTTCCGGGGAGCCCAGTGATCAGGCGTGCCCAGCTCTGCCCTCTGGCCTGCACCCCCAGCTGAGCACTCATCTCTCAGGCACCCCTGCACTCATGCAGGTGGGTGGCAGCGAGCAGACCCTGGATGCTGTTGGGATGCAGGTGGAGTTGTGAACGCCCCCACCAGGTGCTTTGGGCCGGTCATCCCCAGTCTGGGGGACACACGGGGTCTGAGCCCAAAGGGGTGGTCCGGGGAGCCCGGGGGAAGGAGACCCAGCTCCACGGATGTCAGGACAAGGTACAGCCCCGGGGCTGGGGGAGCCTGGGCCTCCTCTTGCCCTCTGTCACCGACGTATCACTAACCTCCGCAGGCAGGCTCAGGGTCTGGAGAGAGTCCGCCCCCTGCCAACCTCCATGCGAGCACCTGAGAAGTCTTTTTTTGGGCTGAATTGCCTGGGCTTCCCCCTCTCTGCTGGGCCCGTTCCAGAGCTGCGCGCACATGAGTGAAGAGGCATCTTTGTTTCATTAATTTTGCCCGTTGGAAAACTCCGGTATTAATATTTATGAGAAATGACCTAATATCCACAGTGCCTGCCGTGTGTTTGCTTTAACATATTTAATGTGATTTGGGGGCTGTTTACTTTTTAACTGCCTCGGCAAGGGGGCCTGACCTGGGTCCCCCCACCACGGAGAAGACGCAATGTGCTCTCTGTGGCCTCCAGAGCTCACCTTTCTAAGGGCTTCGGGAAGGGGCCTGGATCCCCTGCTCGCCTCGGCCCTCGGGAGGGAGCCCGGCCGGAACCGATGGCGCTGGGTGCCGATCCGCTGAGCTCTGCCGATGTGCGCCATCCGGTCCGAGCCTGGCACGCTTGGGGCAGAAGGAAGGTGGATTTCTCCAGGAAAAGAAGAAAAAACCTTTGAATGGTGCCTGAAAATAGCTCCTTAGGATGTAAGACAGCAATTTAAATAAGTGCTTTCTCCCTGTTTCTCTTGAGCATAAAGGTAATTGTTTTTGCCCTGAAATAGATGGCCGGTTTTACTATAAATTGATTCTTTTCTTTAACATCCCTTTGTGCACTGCATTAGCTAATGTGGTGCGGCAGGCCAGCCCCCCGGGGGTAGCAGGGGCCGTGGGCGCCCTGGCCTGGGCCTCCCGACCTGACGCCGGAAAGCTTGTGTTCTGGGAAGACGCTGGGCCCACGTGGCGTCACAAGGCCAGCTCTCATCCCCGCTCTGCCACTCTGCTCTGCCACCTCCCTGAGCCCCAGGCCCCAATGGGGAAAGCAGGGATGGGAACAAGGACCATTTCTAGCCCAAGGCGTTATTGTTCTAAGGGTTAGAAACTGTGCCTCGTCCTCTCGGGCCCTTCTGCTGGGTGGTCAGTCTCCCTTCGGGGTGTGTGGGTCCTTGGCTCAGAGCCTCCGGAGGGTGTGCCCAGGGGCTCCGTGGCAGGCCCTCCCTCCTCCCCATCAAAGCAGGGGCTGCCTCCTGGACTCAGCCAGCCTGTCACCTTGGAGACCCTGAGGAGGATAAAGTCGGGGGTCTGGACAGGGAGGGGCCTGTGCCCAGCCCGGGGGTCACCACGCAGGGTGATTACACCCCATACATTTGCCAAGTGCTTTCGTGAGCGCTCCCAGCCCTGGGGTCTCTGCAGTGTGTCCAGTGACATTCTAATTGAGAGACCCATGTCCTGAGTGTTCACCTAATAAGGAATGAAAGGGGACACCAGGAGCGACCCTTCCCACATCACAAGGTGCCCCTTTCCTGGACGTGAGACAAGCACCACACCTCCCCCACGGGGGGCACAGAGAGCATGTGGAACGTGGGAGGACAGGGTGTCCCAGTGCAGACATCCTGCTGGGGGTCCAGCGGCCAGGGTGGGATGTCCACATGATCCTCAAAACCCGCCAAGGCGACCAGGCAGGACCACTGGCTGGTCATGGGTCCAGCTGTTCGGGCTGAATGTCTGTGGAGCCTTATAGCAACCTTTGGGGTGGACACCGTCTCCCCGTTTCATAGCCTCGGCGTGAGGCCTCCAAGGAGACTCAGAGCCAGAGCCACAGCTTCCTGGGCCTCTCAGATGCACCTGCTCGTGGTACAGCCTCTGACATTCAGCAGGAGACAAAACGGCTACCCCTGTTCTGGGGTGCTGGTCAGCTGCCTGGATCCTGCCCACGTCCTCCCGACCCAGCTGCTCAACCACAGCTCCCTCAGATGCCCCGGGCAGCCTCCCGCAGCCCTCTCCATCGCCTGTCTTCTCTTGCTCGGGGAAGGGGAGACACCCGCAGCCCACCCAGGGAGCCAGCCAGGCAGGGCGGGCAGTGGGAGCTTGAAAGGAGAGGGGGTGGGGAGCCTGGCAGGGGACCCTGCATGTGTGTCCTGTGGAATGAAGAGGTAGCTCCCAGCCCTGATCGCTGGTGAGAGACACAACCAGCTGCCCGCTGAGCCTGGCCCCAGGGCCCCCGGAAGAGGACACCAGCGCGTGATCCATCAGCCCCATGCTTCCCAACATGCTTCTCGAGTTACACGCCACAGGGATGATGTCATGGCGGCTGCCAGCCCGAGCCAGAGAAGAAAGAGGCCCCTCTTTTTCAAACTAAGGGCCAGGACAGCCTAGCGTCGTGATGCCTCAGAATCCTCCCCCTTATGGCTTCAAGAAGGGGAGGGCTAGCGCTGCGATCTTTGTTGCCAGTCATGGAAGCAGCGCATGCTCACTGCAGGGGAAGCAAGAGCAAGAAATAGACAGTATTCAGAGTGTAACTCCATTACATTGCCTTCTAGTATTTTCCATCACATGACTTTACTTCTTACTGACCTACCTGCTACTCATCCATTTATGCATTCACCCATCTATGCATCCATCCATCATCCATCCATACACTGGCTCATCCATCTTACTCATCCTTCCATCCATTTATCCATCCATCTATCCA
>NW_023270447.1:92480389-92507750 GCF_011800145.1 Mirounga leonina | reverse complement strand
TCCAACAATCCATCCAGCCATCCATCCACCATCCATTTATCCATCCATCCACCATCCATTTATCCATCCACCATCCATTCGTCCATCCATCTGTTTATCCATCCAACCATCCAGCCAGCCAGCCACCATCCATTTTTCCATCCTTCATCTTTTCAAACATCCTTTCTTCTTGACCAGACCTCTCAATTTACCCAGACATATATCCTGGATTCAGCATTTATGGAGAAAAAATGCAAGTCATAAATAATGTGCTGGTCACAGGAGGTGTGGGGGTAGGAGGGGTGATAGTGTGATACCTTATTTTGTACGTATGAGTAGGAAGGTGTGTATGTGTGAATGTATGTGTGTGTGTGTGCGTGTGTGAGTGAGGATGTGAACACGAGTATGTGTGTCAGAGTGTGTGCCCCCCACAGGGAGGGAGGGGCCCTGGAGGATGTGGCTGGTGGGTATAGCGTGAACTCTGCTTGGGTCTCCCATGACAACTCTCGGCCCTACCGTCAGCCTGGACATCCATTCTTCAGGCCCCAGGGAGCTGCGGGCTCCCTGCTCCGGCTACCTTGCCCCTTGGCACAGGGCACAATCCAAAGTCAAGATGGATGAACACGTCTTTGACTGTCACGGAGCCTGGTGTGCGTGCTGGAGCCCGCTGTCCCACACATGGTCCATGTTAGCTGCCTCCCCTGACTTGTGTCCATGTAGTGCCTGGCCCTGGTGGTCAGTCCCCGCCCCCACCGCCAGCCCACCTCCACTTCTAATTGGGCCGCAAAGCCGTTTAATGGTGTCTGCGAGGCTGCAGGGCTGCTTTGGGCAGAACAATGCGCTATTCATGTCCAAACAGAACACTAGTGATCAGGCTAATATCTTTAAGCTAAAAAGCAAGGCTTAATTGGAACAGATGCTGCAAATTCCAGTGCAAAAGGCCAGCTCCTATGTGATCTAAACCAGGTATGTGCCAGGGGTTCATTTTAATAGTGGCTTTTATTTTTTTTATTGGCATATGCAAAAACTCACTAATACTTTGCACAACAGACCAGCAACAGTCTCTTAGAAAATCTCCCCAGGTAAGATCCCCGCAGACCTTGGTTGCCATTGTGTGGGTTACAGTAAAGACCCCTACCATTTGGCCAGCTGTGTCCTGGTGGATGCTGGCCTCTCCTCTTCCCTGGGCCAAGATCTAGGGCCTTTTCTAGACCACTGCAGCCACTAGGGTGTTAGTCCTCAAGACTGACCTCCCTCTCCTGGTGCATCTGTCAAACCTGCTCAGAGGCCTGCCCAGAGACCTCAGAGGTCCTCGCAGATGTGGCCTCCCCTTTGCTAGGCAGTCTCCTATCCTCCCGACATCCACTGAGCTCTTTCCTGCTGATGTGCTCCTGACCGGCAAACTCCTGGCTTTATCCCAAAACTGTAGCTTCTGGACAGAGTGCTCCTGTTTTTAATATCTTAGCCCAGTCTCCCATCTAGAAGGACAGTCCCTGAAGCCAGGGGCTTCTTGTGGTTTATACACAGCTTCCAGGACCTTGCTGAGCAGAATGAGCTTCAGTTTTCATGACTTCTACTTTTTTCCGAAAAAGATGCAAATCCCAAAGCTCCAGGCTCTTCTTGGGACTTAGGAAGAGACTGTCTTCTTATGTTCTGAAAGGTCCCTCTCCCTGCCTGCCCCATTCTGTCCAGGGTGGACTCAGAACATTCCTAAAAGCGAGCCTAAGCCTGAGGTCTTGGAAGCCCAACCCAAAGCATGCTTCCACTCAGACAACTGAAGCCGCCACCTCTTGACCCACTTTTCATCGAGGTCTAGAAACTGCCTTAGATTCCTTACGACATGGTTTCTGTTGTAGAAGCTAAAATGAGTGTGGCTTCCTGGCTAGTGAGGACTGTTACTCCACTCATGGAGCTCCTGAGACCCCAAGGGAGCTGTTGGAGGGATTTATCTGAACAAATGCCCCAGGAGGGAACCTTGGCTTCAGGTAGAACCAAAAGCTGCAGAGACTACCATCATTTTATTCTTCTATTTACACTTTACTCATTCTTTCACCCGTCCATCTTTCTATCTACCCATCTATCCACCCATCCATGTGTCCATCTGCCCACCCATCCACTCATCCACCCACCCACTCATCCACCCATCCATCCATCCATCCATCCATCCCACAGTCATCCATCCATCCATCCATCCATCCATCCATCCATCCACTCATCCATCTATCCATCCATCCTTCTACTCATCCACTCATCCATCTGTCCACCCACACACCCATCCACTCATCCATCCATCCATCTATCCATCCGTCCATCCATCCATCCATCCATCCATCCATCCATCTAAGAAGTACTTACTTGGCCCCTACTAAGTGTCCAGCTGATGCATGTATTCCTTCCCTCCTAGCATGCACATGATACCCACTCTCTCTCAGGCCATGAGGTAGGCTGGGGGGCCTGCGCCGGTGGCTGGTGATTCAGTGGAGCCCAGAAGAACTAGGAAGTCAGTGAATAAACTTTGCTTGTGCGCAGAGGCAAGATGAAGAACGAGTCCTCTGTCTGGGTCTGGGGCCTGGCACCTGGAGGCCCTTCCTGCAGGAAAGGCTCTCCCTGTCCAACCCAAATCCCCCAAGAAATCCCTTTTTAAACCTAGGCTCTGGAAAATCTCCAGATAATTAGTGGGCAGAGAGGAGGGGGCTTAACACCGGGGAAGTGAGAGTCAGGGGCCATTAACTAGGGGTGGCCCAGGCTCCACAGCCTTCCTCTCTTGTCCTCTACAGCTCCCCAGGCCAGAGAAATGCAGGCCAAATGGGGTAATGGCCCTCCTGTGACCCCCATCTGAGGTCCTGCTCTGGGAACCTGGGCCCAGCATCCCATGAGCTTCAGGTCCTGCTGCCAGAGCCTCCTTTGAATGGCAGCAGAGCACTTGCCCATGGTGACAGTGTGGATGGTCAGTGTCAGCCACAACCATGGCCCAGGTGGCCTGACCCTCGGTCTGGCTGAGCGAGATCTCAGCCCTTCAGACTGTCACCCCTCTGGTGGGGTGGTGGGCTGCTGGAGTCAATAGCCTGGGGACATCCTCCCTGTGCCAGCACACATTCTGTGTGCTTCCTTCATGGTGTCCTCTGGGTGGGGACGGTGAGAGGGCTGGGGACATCACTGGGGCCAGGTGCCTTGTGGAGCTGGGACCAAAACCCAGGCCTGTTCCTCTCGGGACCCTTAGGAAGACACACTGCACTGCAACCCCCCAGGGGAAGCGAGAGCCAACCTCCGACAGCCTGAGAAGGGCGGACGGGCAGGGGGCCTCTCTCAGGAGAAGGGAGTCAGGCTTAGTTCCCATTTCTGTTGGCTTCTTTGCAGGATTTGTCAGTCATGGATTCTTTCAAGCGTCGAGAAAAGTACAGAGAATAATAGGCAAACACCCCACTCACACCCACACCCACCTTTGTCAGATTTATCTCATTGGACAGCCCTTAATTCTGTTCTGTTTCCACCTGGAATCTCTCAGCCTTGGTATTTATCATTGCCAGGCCTGGTTTGTACTCTTTCATTGGGCATTACACATTAGCCCTGTTTTGCATGTGGTCTGAACGGGATGTCAAGTTTTCTGCGTGAGGCACTGCCCCACGGAGCCCCCATCAGGAGGCGTGAGCATCCACCCCGCGGTGCTCACCTGCTCTCCTGGTGATGACATTTGGGGTCTGTGCTGAAATGGGCATTCTCGCACATGATTCCTGTGTGCACAGCCGAGAGCTTTGTTTAGGGAAAGTGCTTAATTGCGGAATTGCCGGCAGAGGGTGTGTCTACTGACAAAACTTGCTAAGTGACATGGGAGACTGTTGCACCAACTTGGGGGCCTCTGGCCCCAGCAGTGTGGTTGAGGTCACCCAGGCCTTGTGCCTCCGATCCCAAGTTGCTGCCCGTCTGGCATCTGGGGGGTGATCTGTCCTTCCTGCCTCGGTTAGTGTCTGCCTCCTGACTGCTGACTTGGAGCATCACTGCCCCATGCCTCAGGTGTTTGTTTCTGTTTCTGTAAGATGGCCCCCAGAGCCTTCACCCGTTTTTCTATTGGAATGTTTTATCTTTTCTGTTTATTCTTGATTTTTTAAATGAACATTTTATTAAAAGACAGTATCATACAAAAGAATTGTGAAAAGCTTAAGTGTGCGATTGGATGGATTTTCACCAAGTGGGCATGCCAGATTGAGAAACAGAACATCCCAGAATCCCAGAAGCACCCCCGCATCCTTCCCGGCACAACCCCACCTTCGCACCAAAGGTAGTGACTGCCCTGACTTGTACTGCTGGGGACTTGGGTTGCTAGTTCTGAATTCTGTGCACGTGGAATCACGCAGACCTGCTCTGTTGTACCTGGCTTCTTTCGGGCCGTGTTTTCTGTGTGGGGTGCACAGTGTTGCCGATGATAATCACTGGCGCCTTCCTGTTCCTTCATAGCGCTTCCTTGTTTAAATGTATGATTGATTTATCTGTTCTCATGTTGATGGAGTCATTTCCAGTCTTAGGATACTTCGGTTGGTGGTCTTATCAACCATCTCGTAAATGCCTTTTGACACACCTGTGCACCATTTGTGTTGGCATGAGCACCTGGGTCAGGGTGATGTTCCGTTTTTGTTTTTTTTTTTAAGATTTTATTTATTTATTTGACACAGAGAGAGAGACAGCAAGAGAGGGAACACAAGCAGGGGGAATGGAGGAGGGAGAAGCAGGCTTCCCGCCGAGCAGGGAGCCCGATGCGGGGCTCGATCCCAGGACCCTGGGATCATGACCTGAGCCGAAGGCAGACGCTTAACGACTGAGCCACCCAGGTGCCCCTGATGTTCTGGTTTTAATGGTACTTCCGAACAGTCTCTCACGGTGTTTGCTCTACCGCAGACCCTCTGGCCACGTGCGAGAGTGCCTGTCATTCCCCATCCCGCCAACACTTAGCTGCTCACCGTGGTCTTGACCTGCATTTTGCTGATGACCAGGAGCTTGTTTCCTCCCTGTGGTGTCCCTCCCTCGTGAGGAGCCTGTTCAAGACTTTTGCCCACTTCTCTGTAAGGTTGCCTGTTGTGTGTGTGTGTGTGTACTCTGTGTTTTCCAGTCGTGTTGACGAAGATGCACTGCTGCACGTGCTGGCTTGCTGTTGGCTCTCAGAACAGCGTGTTGTAATGAACACAGTTCCTCAACTCGACGTACTCCGTTTATCACTCGTTTTCTTGCGGTTTGTACGCTGAGTGCCACTTCAAATCCTGGCCTGCTCGCGGTCTTGAGTGTATTCCATGATTTCCTCAGGAAGCTTCATCATTTTTCCTTTTGCATTTAGAGCCACACCCCACCTAAAATATATGTATTTTTGCATGGTGTGAGGTAGGGGCCCATTTTCATTTTTTTTCCTGTGTGACTCTCCAAATGACCCAGTATAACTGATTAAAAATGTCTCCCTCTCCCTACTCGTCTGTGCTGCTACTTTTGCCAGAAGCAAGCATCCATATGATGCATATGATTCCTCTGCCCCGTGAGTCTGTAAGGGCGAGGGCAAAATCAGAATGGCGCTAGGCAGTTGTAGAGACAGCAAGTGTGTGAGTACCCTATTCTGCACAATACCACACAGGTGGCTTACAGCACCCCCCGTTCATTATCTCAGAGTTTCTTTAGGTCAGGAGTCAGGGCACAGCCTGGCTGTTCTCTGCTCAGAGACTCACACGACTGCAGCCAAGGTGTCAGCTGGATTGTGTTCCCTTCTGTTAGGGATCCTCTTTCAAGCTCATGTGGCTGTTGGCAGAAATCAGTGCAGAGTCCTTGTTTTCTTGCTGGCTGGTCTGTTCTCGGCTCCTAGAAGCTACTCTCAATTTCTTGCCATGTGGCCCCCTCCATCCTCAAAGCCAGCAGCAAAGACCATCCCTCTCATGCTTCAAATCTCTTCTGCCAGAACAACCCTGCTCCCTGTAAGGGATCATCTGATTAGGTGAGGCCCACCATGGAGCCTCTCCCTATCAGCTGATTTGGCACTTAATCACATCTGCAGATTAAATTCCTGCTCCCACCATTGTGTTGTGGGTGGATGTGTTAGGGGCGGATGATGTGTCTTCTACTGCTCTGTGGGGAGCCACATCCAGGCCTGGGGGACAGGAACACACATGGCCGAGAGAGCTGGAGCCCTGAGATGAGGTAATAACTACATGGAAACGTATTTGCTCCCATAGCAGTAGAATTGCTGGTTGTGTGCTCAGCATGACTCAGCACAACTGCCCAGGATAAGCCTTACAACCCAGCCTCCCTTGTAGGCAGTCATGGCCAAGCTAACAATGTCACTAATAAGAGTGGAATGATGCGTTTCAGGGTTGTGCACTTAAGAACATTTGATCTTTCTTGCAGCCTCTGCTCTATGTAGACATGTGGTTGTGATCTGAATCCTCTTGGACCAGACAGCTGAGCACCATACCCTAGAGGCAATGAAGACAAAGTAGAAGGAGCCTGGCTCCTTGATAACCTCCTGGAAGGAAGTCGCCTTGCCGGCCGTGGATGGCCTCTCTCCAGGTTTCCAAGTGAGGGAGAATGAAACCTTATGTGTGTACTTGACTTTTGTTCTGTCGAATGCTTTCAAACCTTAGCCTAATTAATACTCATGGCAACTGACCTGAATTAGACTTTCTAATGTTAACCCAGCCTTGTGTTCCTCTCATAAATCTACTTTGGCCATAATACTTTGTTTTCTGTTTGTTTGTGTGTTTCACATTGCTGGATTTAATTTTTAGATTTTTAATTATGGGTTTCAAATAAATCTATGTTTATAAGTGAATTTAGCCTATAACTTCCCCCTTCTTGTGTTGTCCTTTCTTGATCCTGAATATCAAAGTGATTTTAGCTTCACTAAATTATTTGGGAGGGGTTGTCTTGTTTCTATTTTCTGAAACAGTTAATTTATAATTGCAATTTTATCATTATTGAATATTTTGGAGACTACCCTCAAAAGTGCTTGGATTCTGATGGTATATTTTAGGCATATATTTTGAATTATCTTTAATGGGCAAAGATTTTCTTCCAGATATTTATGTTTCTTTTTTAGCTTCTTTTTTTAAACTAAATTATGGACTTCATTTGGTTTTCACCAGTTTTCCCGCTCAGGTCCTTTTTGTGAGCCAGGGTCCGGTCTCAGATCTCACGCTGCATTTAGTTTTCTTGTCTTCTGGTCTCTTCCAGCCTGGACTGTTGTGTTTCCTGCTACTTGTGGACCTTGATGCTTGTGAAGAGCTCAGGTCAGGTATTTTGAAGAATATACATAAACAGATTTGTTTTGTTTTCTCATGAATATGTGGAGGTTGTGGATTTGGGGAAAGAATGATGTGCCCTCAGGGCTTTATTTCAGGGAGCATGAGATGTCACTA
Source organism: Mirounga leonina (assembly GCF_011800145.1). Taxonomy (NCBI): domain Eukaryota; kingdom Metazoa; phylum Chordata; class Mammalia; order Carnivora; family Phocidae; genus Mirounga; species Mirounga leonina. Next base: position 92,500,386 of record NW_023270447.1, on the reverse strand, counting down.
CATCTTACAATGGTGATGTTAACCTTGATCTTTTGTGTAAGGTGCTCTTTGTCAAGGTTTACACTGCAAAATTACTATTTTCCACTTGTATTCAAAGAGAAATACTTTAAGGCTCTACAAATATCCCCTTTCTTCTTAAATTTTTACCCACTAATTTTAGCTTCTGTGGGTAGATCTTGCCTGCAGAAGTTATTAATATGGTTTTGTAAAGGCGACTTTTAAAATTTCCATCCATCCGACTGTTTTACATGTATTAATTCAAATGTTATGGTGAGGAAGAGTTTCCTGTTTTCCCACATTTACGTATTTATTTGTTCATCATTTGTTTATGGACTTGTAGATATTTTCCCCTCTGGGTTTTAGCCTAATACTCTTATTATTTATTATATTATTCAAATCGTTTCAGCTTTGGCCATTGAGAGCTCTTTCTGATTGGTTCCTGTGTTCTTGAGATATGCCTTGTTCAAATTTCCTCTTTTTTTCTCAAGATCGTTTGGACTATTCTGGGCCCTTTGCATTTCCCTTTGCATTGACTTTTAGGATCAATGATCAGTTCCTGTTTTTTAAAAAGGGAACTGGGAATTTGGTGGGGATTTCATTGAATCTGCAGATCAATTAGGGAATAGTGCTATGTTTGCAGTATTTAGTCTTCTGATCCATGAACACAGGTGTCTTTCCATTTATTTATGTCCTTAATTTCTTCCATTTCATCCTGGTGTTTTATAATTCTCAGTGTGCAAGTAATAAACATCTTTTATTGCATTTATTCCTAAGGATTTCATTCTTTTTGAAGCCATTATAAATCAAATGGTTTTCTTAATTTCATTTTCAGATAGTTCACTTATAGTATACAGGAATATAATCATTTTTGTATGTTGATCAGTGTTCTTAGATTGTAGGTTTTTCTTGTTTAGGATATTCTATATACAAGATTATGTTACCTGTGAATAAATGTAGTTTTGCTTCTCCTCCAACCTGGATGACTTTTATTTCTTTTTTCTTGCCTATTTTCCCTGGCTAGACCACCCAGTACAATGCTGAATAGAAATGATGAGAGCAAACATCCTTGTCTTATTCTTCATGTTAAAGGGGAAGCTTTCAGTGTTTTGTCACTATGTATGAAACTACCTGTGGATTATTCATAGATGTCACATCAGGTGGGGAATTTCCCTTGTATTCCTAATATGTTGAGTGTTTTCATCATGAAAGAGTATTGGATTTTGTCAAATGCTTTTTTATGCATTTATTAAGATGATCATGTTGGCTTATGTTCTTTATTCAATTATAATTTGGTATAATAGACTAATTGATTTTCATATGTTGAACTGGCTTTACTTTCTTTGCATAAATTCCACTTGATCATGGTGTATAAGCTTTTTTATATGTCCTTAGATTCAAATTCCTATTTTTTTTTAAAATGATTTTTGCATCAATATTCATGAGGGATTCTGGTCATCTTTCAGATGGTAGTTTTTCTTTTCTTCAGATGTCTTTGTCTGGCTTTGTTATCAGGACATTGTTGACTTCACAGAATGAATTAGAAAATATTCCTTTTTTCCCTATTTTTTGTAAGATTTTGTGAAAGATTGGTGTTATTTATTTATTTAACTATTTATCTATCTTAAGAGTGAGAGAGAAAGAGTGGAAGAGAGGGGCAGAAGGAGAGGGAGAAAATCTCACGCAGACTCCATGTCCAGCATGGAGCCCAATGTGGGGCTCAATCTCATGACCCTGAGATCATGACCTGAGCCAAAATCAAGAGTTGGACACTTAACTGACTGAGCTATCCAGGTGCCCCAGTTGGTGTTAATTATTTTTAAAATGTTTGGTAGAAACTGGAGAACCAGGAGAGCCAGTGGAATAGTTACAGTCCAGAAACTGACAGACCCAAGATCCAGGATGAGCTGATTGTTTCAATTCAATTGAATGAGGCCCACCTACATTAGAAAAGGCAATCTGCTTTACTGAGTCTACCGATCCCAATGTTGATGTCATCCAGAAACACCCCTATTGACACACCCAGAATAATGTTTCACGGAATCTCTTGGCACCCTGCAGCCCAGTCAGGTTAATGTAAAGGTGACATCACACCTTCCTTCTGTTTGTTTTAGGGTTAGTTTGCTCCTCTATTTCCCAGGGTTTTAAGATGGAAGATTATGATATTGATTTGAGATCTTTCTTCTTTTTTAATGTAGCTGTTTTCAGCTACAACTCTCTTGCTGAACGCTGCATCCTGTAAGTGTCAGTATGTTGTGCTTTCATTTTCGCTCATCTCAAAGTACTTTCTAATTTCCCTTGTGATTTCTTCATTGATCCATCAGTTATTGATGAGTGTGTTATTTAATTTCCACACATTTATGCATTTCCCAAATTTTCTTTCTTTACTTTTATTCTGTTGTCAGAGAACACAGTTTGTATAATTTTTGTCCTTTTATTTTTTGAGGCTTGTGTTATGGTCTAACATATGGTCTGTGTGGGAGAATGTTCTACATGCATGTTAGCAGAGTGTGTATCCTGCTGTTGCTGGGTGGAGCATTCCATAGATGTCTGTCAGGTGTAGTTCGCTCACTGTAATTTAAAAAATTTTCCATTTCCTTTATGGGTCTTCTTCTTAGTTGTTCTATTCATTACTAAACTAGGGTATTAGAGTCTCCAACTCTTATTATACATTGCCTATTTCTTTCTTCAATTTTATCAGTTTTTGCTTCATGTATTTTGGGGCTCTACTTTTGGATACTTACATATTTATAATTATTATGTCTTCCTGATGGATTGACACATCATCAGAAAATGTTCTTTGTTTCTCATACAATTTTTGTCTTAAAATTTATTTTATCTGATAGTAATATAGCCATTTCAACTTTGTCCTGGTTTCTGTTTGCATGGTACATTTTTTTATCCTTTTACTTTCAAACAATTTGTGTTTGAATCGAAAGTGTGTCTTCGTGGCACCTGGGGGCTCAGTCGGTTAAGCGTCTGCCTTCTGCTCAGGTCACGATCCTGGGGTCCTGGGATCGAGCCCCGTGTTGGGCTCCCTGCTTGCAGGGAGCCTGCTTCTCCCTCTCCCTCTGCTTGTGCTCCCTGTGCTTGTGCTCTCTCTCTGTCAAATAAATAAATAAAATCTTAAAAAAATAAAGGGTGTCTTCTGTGCAGAGCATGATTTAAAAAATTTACTCTGTTAATCACAGCTTTTTGATAAGAGGGATTAATCCATTTACATTTAATGTAATCACTGATAAGGAAAAATTTATGTCTGCAACCTTGCTGTTTGTTTTCTATATGTCTTATGTCTTTTTTTTTTGTTCTTATGTTCCTCCATTACCACTCTTTTGTGCAAAATAGATATTTTCTAGGGTACCAATTTAATTCTATTGTTTCTTTTGCTATATTTTCTTTGTGGTTGCCCTGGGGACTATAGTTAAGATGTTAAATGATTATAGATCAGTTAGGATTAATACCAACTTAATTTCAATAATATACACAGCTTTGCTCTCCCATATAGCTACATTCCCCCCACCTTTGTGCTATGTTGTCATACAAATTCTATCTTTGCACATTCTAAGTCTATTGACAGTTTTATAAATATTGTTGTGTACAATTGTATTTCATATCAAATAAGATGAGTTACAAACAAAAAAACGCATTTATACCATCTTGTATATTTACTTTTGTAGTTCTTTCTATAGGTGCTTTTTATTTCTTTGCTTTATTTATTGCTAACTTCTGACTGATGAAATTTATGTTGAAAAGTCAGGTGTAATCTCATTTACAGGATAGGTTGCTTTTCTGTTGCCACTTTAATATTGTCTCTTTGTGTTTATCTTTTGACAATTTGTCTAGCTATGGATCTCTTAAAGTTTATTCTACTTGGAGTCCATTGATCCTCTTGGATGAGTAGACTGATGTTTTCCATCAAATTTGGAAGGTTTTGATCATTACTTCTTTCTGCCTTTTTATCCCTCTCATTCTCAGATTCCCATTATACGTATGCTGTCCCACAGACTTCTGAGGCCTTATTCATTCTTTTCATTCTCATTTCTTTCTGTTTCTCAGAATGGATTATCTCAATTTACCTAGCTTCAAGTTCACTGATTCTTTCTTCTTCTAGCTTAAATCTACTATTGAGCCCATCTGGTGATTTATTTTCATTTCAGTTATTGTAATTTTCAACCCCAGAATTTCTATTTGATTATTGTTTTTTAAGTTTATTTTAGAAAAAGAAAGAGTGCGAGCAAGCGAGCGAGCGAGAGAGAGAGCATGAGCAAGAGGGGCAGAGGAAGAGAAAGAATATCAAGCAGGCTCCACACCCAGTGTGGGAGTCCAATGTGGGACTCAATCTCATGACTCTGAGATCATGACCTGAGCCGAAACCAAGAGTCAGATGCTTAACCAACTGCACCACCCAGGCGCCCCTCTATCTGATTATTTTTTATAATTTTTGTCTCTTTATTGACATTCTCTATTTGGCAAGACATCATTCTCATACTATCCTTTAGTTCTTTAGACATGATTTCCTTTAGTTCTTTGAACATATTTAGAATAGCTTATTTATTTATTACTTTTTTTATTTGAGCATAGTTGACACAATATAATAACTTATTTAAATCTTTGTCTAGTAAGCCCAACACTTGGGCTTCCTCGGGGGCAGTTTCTATTGACTGCTTGTTTTCATGGTATGGGCCACATTGTCCTGTTTTTTTATGTGTGTGTCTGATAAATTTTTGTTGAAAAATGGACATTTTAGGTAATATAACATAGCAACTCTGGAAATCAGATTCCCCCCACCCTAGAGCTTTTGTTGTTGCTGCTATTTATTTAGTGACTTTCCTGAACCAATTCTGTAAGTTAGACTTCATTTGTCTTTGTCATGGTGGCCACAGAAATCTCTGCTTGGTTTGCTTAGCAGTCGTCTTACGTTTGGAAATGGATTTCTTTAAATACCTTGAGCCAGAAGGGCTCCAGGCTTGGCTGACGAGGACTTCAGGGCCCCAGTAGGCAGGTTACAGCTCCACCTTCACCTTCAATTCCTCCTTGTGCAGAGTCTCAAGGTCAGGCAGGGGTGAGAGATTAGGGCCCTCTCAGGTCCTTCCTGGGCATGTGTGTGTCCCTGCACATCCATGTGGCTTTCTAGCTTTTCAGGAATGTGCTGAGACTCCCTACCCCCTCCATCTATAGGCTGCTCTTGTTCACAGGCATCATGGCTGACATGATGCTGGTTTTCAGACCGCTTCACTGCTGGGGAGAGGGCTCCCTGTTCTTACCAGGATTCAACCATTTTATGGGCAAATTCTCTCCTAATTGTTGGAGGCCTTAGAGGAATTTCTAGAATTTTAAAAAGTTGATTTTGATCATTTCTGGGAGTGTTCACCTTGCTTTTATGGAGGAGCATCATCATTCTTTTTAGAAGAGACTTTGCTTTTAAACTTTCTCTCTCAGTCCAGGTAAAGTCTGACAAACTTCCTTGTAATATCCATGTGCTGGGGGGTTTTGTTAATATCATTTCTTCCACGGAGGTTGTAGCAAGGACTGTGGCTTTGTGCAGAAGCTGCTTCCTTTGCTTGCCCCCTTGGTGTCAAAGGGCCTCGTGCCCTGTCCTGGGAACACATCTCAAGCCTCTTCATATCAAGATCAGCATCTGGGAGCCAGGCCCCAGACAGCCACACCATTAGCTCACCTCAGTTCCTATTTTAGGTCATGTTATTCATTTTTGGGCCCCTGGAAAATTCCATTACTCTTTTGCAAGCTCAGCTCTCTCTTTAAGAGATGTGTGTCCTATTTTACCTGGCAATTCTAAGGTATTTTGCAAACAGGAATGTTCTCAGGTTATCTTGATGGGAATATTCCTAGAAAGGAGAGCTGTGTCTCTCTGTTTTAATACTCACACAAACATACACATACACAACTACCAAAACGCCACAAGCAAAAGCTGGAAACACCAAGCCGTGATGGGGACAGTGCGTGTGATTCTCTTGCATGCAGAAAGGTAAGAGAGTCTGGCCAGGGTCCAGGGGTCTTCAGTACTATCCGGTCCGCCTGTGGCCTTCTCCAAGGGTGTTTAATGTGATGGGAATGGGGTTTCTAGGGTGTGTAGACAGCTCCTGTAATCCCAGGACCTCCACCCACCTTTCCTGAAGCAGGAACCCAGAAGCCCCAGGAAAGAGGTGGGGCTCCAGGAGCCTCCCCCACCAACATTCAGAGATAGTGAAAGGTCCACTGACCCCAAGTTCAGTGGAGAGCATGTCAGCCCACCCCAGTAGGTGCCAGGAGATAGTAGAAGGAAAGAGCTGTGGACTGAATGTTGTGTGCCCCCTCTCCAATTCATATGTGGAAATCCTAATCCCCAAGGTGATGGTGTTAGGAGGTGGGGCCTTGGGAGATGATTGGGTCTGAAGGGTGGAGCCCCATGATGGGGTTAGTGTCCTCGTGGGAGACCCCAGAGAGCTCCCTTGGCCCTTCCTTCATGTGAGGATGAACGAGAAGATGCTGTCCATGAAGCAGGAGAGGGGTCCTCACCAGACCCTGAATCTGCCAGTACCTTGACTCTGGACTGTGAGGGGTAAACATCTGTTGTTGATAAGCCCCCCATCTGTGGTGCTCTGCTGAGCAACCCCAGCCGACATGGAGGGCATATCCTGGGAAGAGCCAGGACGAAGTTGGTTCTCCTGAAGTTGATCCATTTGTAGAAGAGAACTTTCTGAGCTGGGGATGGGGATGATGGGCAGGGGTTGGCCAAGGACTCCTAGTGATGTGAAAAGAAGGCATCTATCTTATGGGGTTCAAATCCAGCAGGGAGAACTGTGTAGACCAAGGACAGGGCGGGTGGTGGAGTCATTCAGACGGTTGATGTTTTCTTAGAAGAAGTGTTTGGGGATATCCCAGTCACCGGGATATAAATACCACATCTCCCTCACCCCCAGCACTTGAACATATATACATATATGGTCACACAATTCCACTTTTCTTTTTTCCCTCCTTTCCAACCATTTAGTGATTTTATAAGCTCTAAATTTAGAAAGCAACAGAGTGTCTGGGATCAGGCTGCAGGCACCAAGGTGACTGGGGCCCTGTTTCTGCTACAGCGACTGTCAGAAAGATGGGTGAGTGATGAGGCCCAAGGTGGTGGGATCTCATTGTCCTCAGCACTGCTGCCCTTGGGGGCCACCACTCCCCGGGCACATACCGCACTGTGTCACTCAAACCTTCCAGCCCCCTGGGGCTTCCCGTTGCTCCCAACCCTCTGCAGGGGTGAAAGTCAGAGAGGGTAGGGGAGCTGGCTGCTCGTGACCCCAGAGCCACTTGGGTTGAAGATCTGGGATTAGCACCGGGGTTTTCTTGCTCTGGAGGGCGAGTTATAATCATAATAATTTCTCGTGGCGCACTTCTTCTTTGGAGGGGAGCTCAGTCACTCGTCCACAACAAGGCTCCACCAGCGTGCCTTGCCCGAGCCCGGTGTCCCAGCCATGGGCACAGTGGCAGGTGCTCTCTCGGGGAAGTTGGTCCGCGCAGGCCCACGGTGGGGAGGAGAAGCAGGGTGGGGAAGAGGAAGGGCTGGCCCTGTGGCCTCAGAGACCATCCCTCACAGACAGCACAAGCCGTATGGCAGAGATGGGGGTCTGTCCCTGTCAGTCCTGGCCTTGCGCCTCCCAGGGGATACCCGACTTCCAGGGCAAAGCAACTCACGCCCATCGACGGCAATTCTTGGGAGGAGGAGGAGAAGCCACCAGCGCCCGACGCTCGAGCAACGGGGAGTCAGAGTCGTGGACCCAGCAGAGGGACATCATCTACGGCTGTCTGCTTGTCTCTGTAGCACCTTCCTGGTCACAGGTCCTGGCAAGTCTGTGATCTCCGTTCCGGGGACTCGTACAGAAGGGGGGCTAGTGGGATAGACTGCAGCCCCACAGCCACGGCAGATCTCGAGACCGTGACAAGCACTCACCGTCCCCTTCCTCTGTGTCCTCACCCCCGCCCCAGGCCAGGACTCCTCCTGGTCTAGCTGATTTGCCATCCAAGTCCTGCCTACTGGGCCCTTTTAGGCTGTAAATACTGAGCTGGCCCTACAGCTGTAAGCGGGCCCCGGAGGGCCAGCTGGTGCCACTGGGGTGGATACTGTGAAGAAGGCATAGTCCCCCAGGCCCCTGCAGCCCCCCAGGCCCCTGCTTGGGATCGGTCGCCGCTGCCCGAGCCATGGCTCCTTTGGCGCCTGCTGGTCCGCTGGTACAGTCAGGTGAGAGTGACTGGTTGGAACTGTCCTCAGTTCATGGGCTCTTTCCACTGTGACTCTGGTGGAAATGTGCCCTCTGGGAACCAGAACCTCTAAGCCCACAGAGTCGGAGCTGTGAGGATGGGACGCTCACATTCCCAAAGTGAGTCTCTCCAGATGATGAGGAGTGGGGCCACCTGCAGGCCCATGTGGTCCCCCAGTCCCTGGGTTCCACTGATCGTGGCTACAGAGCCTCGTGCCTGTTGCTGGCTTCGGGAGTAGAGCACGAACCGAGGAGCGGCTCTGCATTCACAAAACGGCGTTTCCACGCTGTGTCTTTGGGAGTGCCGCCTGGCCTTCTCCCAGGCTGGCCACTGCTGGGTGGTGTGGCGTGTGGGAGAGCCCATGGATCCACGGTCGGGGGCCCTTTGTTAGTGAGTCAGACTCGGTTCCCACGTGAGGTGCGGGGGGAGGACCCACGTGCAGGAAGAGCGGACCCATGCCTGGAGCACACGAAAACCCATCAGGACGAATCCTTGCTCTTTCCAGCCCAGAAATGGTCCCACGTGACAACTGGCCACCAAGTGGCTGGTTGGTGTGTTTGAGGGATGGAGTCACGGCAGGGACCTGGGGCCGTCCCTGACACTGAGAGCCTGCACACCCAGCAATAGCAGTGTCTGTACCCACCTCTGTGACGGGTGCATACGACTGAGCCAAGTATGCCACCAGGCGCCCTTCATCCACGAGTCCACTGCTCAAACACAGAGGAAGCTAAGGGTGGAGGCCGGCGGAAAACTGGTCCAGGCATCCCGTCCACTTGGCTGCTAGATGCTCCTTGCGCAGCGGGAGGTCCCTGGTGCACACTGACGTGTGACTTTGTGCCCATCCTTGGAGACCCATGCACACGTCTCTTCCCCAGAACTCCCCGTCCTCTGAGCTGCTCGCTGCGCCACATCCCACTTTCCGTGACTTAGTGCGCGTCTACGTCTGGGGCCACTTCTCCTCACACAAAGCTCTGCCCGTCAGGAGGTGCCCCGTCACCCCACCTCCCAGTTCCACCTCTGAGAGGAGCCCCATCCCTCTGGGCTGAGTTCTGTCCCCCGCGCTCCTATGCTGAAGCCCTTAACCCCCTTGGGGTGGTGTTGGGAGGTGGCATCTTTGGGGGGTGGTTGGTTAGGGTTCGATGAGCTGAGCCGCCCTGGAGGAACAGCGCCCTCATAGAAAAGGAGAAGCCTGGAGCTCTCTCTCTCGCCCTCCCTCCCACCCCCTGGACCTTGTGAGCAAGACGGCAGCCGTCTGCCAGCCAGGAAGAGAGCTCTCACCAGAAATGGAACGTGCCGGAGCCTTGACCGTGGGTTTCCAGCCTCCAGAATGGTGAGAAGTGAATGTCTGCACTTCAAGCCTCCCGGTCCAGGGTGTTCTGTTTCAGCAGCCAGAGCGGAGCCCCAGATCCCACCTCTAGGATTTGGCCCTAAGTTGCTGAAGACGCCCCAAGCGAAGGTGCATGCATGAGCTGTCCACCGCCACACGGCTCATCATTGTCGCAAGACTCCTGCTCTCAGCAGGCTGAAATGCCGCGAAACACCAGATGGCCACCTGTCCTGTGGAGATGCCGTGGGCTCCCGGCGAGGCAGGAGTGGGTCAGGCGAGAGTCCACATGGGTGGGGCAATCCCTGCTCCCCTCCAGCAGGGATGGACCCCCGGCCTGGGAGAGGAGCTCTGGCAGGTTCGCAAACCCTGCGCCCTGCCCACAGGGCATGGGGACCACTTGACAAAGCGGCGGGCCGTCAGCCAGCACAGAAGGGGACTGCGGCTTTTCCTGGGAGTGTCCGTCCCCACAAGCCCAGGCCATGGGGGAGGACCCAGCTGTAGCTGCATTCGAGGGGAGCGCAGAAAGGGGTTGAAGATCAGGGCACCTGAGCCCTGGGGCTTGGCCCACCGTGTAGGCTCCTGGCTAGCCCAAACCCAGCCTGGCCCTGACCCCGGGCCTGGACACCAGACCTGGCTGGGCTTGGCAGTGGTGCCTTCCCTGGCTGGGACCTCTTTAATATACCAGGTCAGGGGAGGCTGGGAAGAACCCTAGACCAGGGAGGCGGTGCTTGTGACAAGCAAAGAACATGATTCCTGCCCCAGGGCCTTTGCCCGCCCCATCCTCTTCCCTTGCCATGCTGGAATGTTCTGTTTCCAGGTCTCCCATGCACTCTTAGCTTTGACTTTGGGGTCTCAGCTCGGTGGGGACTCCCCTGACCACCTGGTTTAACTTGTCCCTCAGCCCAGCCTGTCCCAGCCCCTGTTTCGTGTTATTTTCTTCCCACTGTATATCCCACTCCGACACCATCTGGACGCGGGTTTGTTAACTCGTCTCCACCCCACCCCTCCGCCTCCAGACTGCGGCTCAGTGAGGCAGGGCCATCCCAGCTCGCCCAGCCCCACCTAGGGTCCACAGCAGGTGCATGTTGGATCGGGGGACGGCAGCTCCCACAGGGTGCAGGGATGCTTGGGTGGGACCCCGGCCTCGTCCATGCTGATCCATTTGCATGATGTCCTCAGCGGTTCTGTCACTGGGAGGGGCAGACAGAGAAGGCCGTTCTGTACTTTGTTCCTCTCGTGCTGAGCAAATGGGAACCGTGGCTCTCCCCGCCAGTGTGGCTGACCCCCCGTCCTCGGTTCCTGGCGTCCGTCAAGCCCCCGTTGCTCTTGGCTTTGGCCGCTTCTGGCTAACTGATCTTTTGGGCATCTTGGGAACTTGGTGATAAGACCCGAGCGGGTAACGGTTACCTCCTGGCTCTCGTGAGAATCGCCCAAGAGCGGGGTGGATGTTTCAAGTCTCTGCCGGCGGCGTCCCAGCGCCCCTCTCTTGGGAGTCTGGGCAGACAGGCGGGGACGCGGGGAGAAGGGGGCCGGTTTCTATTCTTAGGTTGAATTCCCTTTTGGAAAGCTCCAGGCATGTCTTTGGCACAGATGCCTGAGGGCAGAGCTCCCTGGCTCACGTTCCCTTCCTGGCGGGTCTCCTTCCTCCGGGGCCCGAGGAACAGAGCTGTACTCTGGTGCCTCTGGGCAAGTGTTTCTCCGTGTTTAAGGCTCCTACGTGGAAAACACCGACCACGCACACACCCACCACCGTGGGGCTTGAGACACGAAGCCAGACTGTGAGCCCAGCCCGCACAGGTGGGGCGGCTTTGCACCTGCAAACACAGGACAGCCAGCCACGTTTGAATTTCTGATAAACAAGAAGAATGCTTAGGATGGGCCTGTCTTCTGGGAGTTGGCAACTCCACATATACACAGCCAAGGAGAACCTTGGAAAATGCACGCACACCACCTGATTGGCCACATCAGGGCCCTTGCAGGTGGGTGAGGCCACAGAACCTGTGAAATGTGAGCTGAGGTGACACATGTCCCTCCCAGGCAGAGGCTCTGAGCTGCCAACTCGTGGCCCCCGGCGTCTTTCATCCCAGGGATGCTTCTCCAGAGTGCCACGGAACGTCTCACTCTGCCGCTCTTGGGAAGAACGATGGACAATGTCTGTTTCTAGAGGGATCTTGCCCACACGCCCTCGCATCCTGGATCTGTTTCCAGTTGCCCGGAATCTGAAGGCGCACCTGACCCAGATGAGGCGTGCACAGGGGTGCCTGGAGATGCCCGGGAGTCACGGAGATGCGGCCTGGTGCCAAGACCCGGGCCGGGGGGTGGGAGGGGGCGGCCTCCCTCTGCCGAGCGCTTCTCCAGCTTCTGCTCCTCCTCGAGGACGCTCCAAGGCCTCCGCTGTCCAAGCCGGGAATAAACTCTGCAACCAGATGTAGCCTTTTTGGTACCGTCTAAGTAAAGGTCCCATGGAGTCTCTTAAATAGAAAAAGCGACTGTCAGAAAAAGGGGAAATGGGTCATTTTAGAAAGGTGAGTTGGGGGGTGTGTTTCATGTCCCCGATCGTCAGAGGCCGCAGGGAAACCTGCCACAGGAGTGGGCCTGGGGGCTCGGAGCCGCTCGAGGGAAGACGATGCTCTTTGTCGCTGTCATGTGGAACAGATGGATGACACACGTGGCTGCTGGTGGCCGCGTGAGCCCTCCCGGGCAGTCTTACAGGACGAGGGCAGGGTTTAAAGCCACAGCAAGGTGCTCTCTCAGGGTGCGGGGGCCAGGGGTGGGCAGGGCTGGCTCCCTATGGGGGTCTGAGGGACGCTCCGCTACAGTCCCTCTCGGCTCCCGTTGCTGCCAACGGTCCCTGGCCGACGGAGGCCCCACGGCGACCTCTGTCTGCGCCGTCACGTGGCCTTCTCCCTGTGCACCTACTTTTTCTTCTGAGTCCTCCAGTCATTAGATTGGGAGCCCATCCTAATGCAATATGACCCCTCGTATCGAAGTGCGTTTCCAAATAAGGCCCGGTTCTGAGGATTCAGGTGGCCGTGCCTCTTTGGGGGACACTGTCACCCCAGGGCACACAGCTCTGCAAATCCTTCAAAACTGAGCACAGACCCTCAGGCTGCACCACCCACAACCCCGGTCTGCTGAGACCAGCTCCTGGTGGCCCCCGGCGGCTTTCCTCATCTGTGGCTGCCTGGGGGGCTCCCTCCTTGGACGGGCCGTGGCCGTGCGGGGCGTGCCGTCGGACCAGCCATCCAGCCCCGCCCGCCCCCGTGAGGGCACATGGCACTCCACATGGAGACCCCTCCATCCCAAGGCGAGCGGGTCTCCCGGGAGCTGTCTGGAGGGTGGGCATCTGTGGGGAAGGGACAGCCCCCTCTGCTCCCCTTGGCGGCCCCGCCGTGGACAAAAATCCTTTCACCTGGAGTGCAGTCCACGGAGGTGATAAATCTTCTTCCCCCCACGTCCGGCTTTCCGAAACGACGCCTGCCACTTACCGCTTGAAAAATGCCGGCGAGCTGGCTGCGAGCAGCACATGGTAAAGAGGTTAGTCCCCCAACCGCGGGCTCACCGCCCGTCACCCTGCCCCCAGCCCGAACACAAAGCCTTTTCTTTCTCCAGCTGGAAACATGGACGGCACATGAATGCAAAGAGCTCTTTCAACATTAGATTTTAAATTATTTGAATTAAATCTGGGATCCTTCCGGGCCTTGTGCTTTTCCTGGTTATTTATCACGGGCTAAATGTACAGGTCTGCCGAGCATCTCCAGGGACTGCCCTCACTTAGACGCTGCCCCCGAAACGTTATAAACTATTTAAAACTGAGAGCTCAGCCGAGTCCGGCTGGAGGGCGGGCGTGCACACTCTGCTTGTCGGAAGCTCTCTGGGAAAGCGGGCGACTCACCACTCCGCACGCCTGTTCATTTGCTTTGGCTTTTCCTCTGGGTAATCACTTTAATACACTTGAAAATAAGCCTTTTCCCCACTGAGGCAGGGTGATTTTTTTCCCTTATTTAGCAAACATTGATTTTTTTTCCTCCCCCAGTGTCCTGCCTCGTCTGAAGCTAACAAGCCTCCTTTTGTTCCAGGGACACCCCCCAAACACCCCAGTCTTTTGACACTTCTGCTGGGCACCAGCAGGGGGCAGGAGACCCTCTTGTCTTGAGGGCCACACCGCGGGTGCTGCCGCTGGCCTGGCCCCGGGTGTGGGGCAGGTGGGGTGAGCGTCCACACAGACGCTCGGTGGTGGGGGAGGCCAAGGCGGCTCATCGGGGTGTGTGGGGGGAGGACACCGTAGCTTGTTTGGGATGTCTCGGTCAGGATGTGGCATTTCAAAGCAGTGAGAACTGGCTGCAGTGGCCGCTGGAGAGCCACCGGCTACTGTCTCCGGGACCCAGAAGAGGCGGTGCCCAGCCAGCCAACTGGCCCTGGTCTGTGGGGCCCCAGCTTCCGGGGCCACACTCCTCCGGCAGCCATGGTGCCCCCTTCTCCGTGGACTCCAGCAGCACCAGAATGCGGCATCCCTGCGGACAGCTCAGGAGACTGAGGCTAGACAGGCCATGCTTGGGTGGCCCTTGATCCCCGTCCCAGCGCTCTGGTCGATGCCCCCTGTGTGGGAAGCCTCCAACGTAACCCCCGATAATCCTATGTCCCCACAGGTGCCCCCGGATGCGGCCCGCTCCCTGTGGTCTGGGCTATGGACGGGCTTCTGGACGACAGAGGGCAGCAGGAGTGATGGGACATCATTCCCGGGATTCGGTATAAAAGGGCTGCGGCTCCTGACCGGGGCGCGAGGTCTCTTGGGCTCTCTCTCTCTCTAAGGGAAGCGAGCTGCCCCGTTGAGAGCCCCCACATGGTGAGGGACTGAGGCCTGCCCACAGCCGTGTGTGTGAGTTTGGAAGCAGACCCCCCACCCCGGCCTCCCCGAGGAGCCTTCAGATGACACTGCAGCCCCAGCCGCCCACACCAGGTGAGTGGGGCCCGGATTCCAGACCCACAGAGACCTCAAAGTAAAAATGGTTGTTTCCAGCTGCTGCATTTCGTGTTAACTCATTACGCAGCAGTGGGTAACTACTATGGCCCCTTTCTGTATCAGGGAGCGGCCTCCCCTCACAATGCCCCTGGGCCCCCACCTCCTTGCCTGCACCCTTCACACCAGCACACCCACTTCTCCCCGGGCAGGTGCAGGTTACAGACTGAATTGTGTCCCCAGGTTCTTAGGCTGAAGTCCTAACCCCAGAACTGTGAATGTGGCCTCACCAGGAAGTAGGGTCTTTGCAGATGACAGAATTCAGACGAAGCCATTGGGGTGGTCCTAATGCAACATCAGGGCATCTTTATAAAATGGGGAAATCAGGCCACAGACACGTGCAGGCGGGGAGAATGCCAGAGGAGGACTGGAGCTCTGCTACCACCAGGAGCCGGGACAGAGGCCCGGGACATCCTTCCCTGGAGACTTCAGCGGGTATCACGATGCCAACCACCCCCACTCTGTCTTCCCACTCGGAGGCTTTACAAAACCTGGAATGGACGGGGCCCCCTCATCCTTCAAAAGGGGTCTCAGATCCTGGCAGCTTCTGCCCACATGCGTCCCCTTCGGCCGTGGGGGTCCCTGAGTCAGAATCCAGCTCCTGAGGTCCGCACCAAGCACACAGATGTGGACCAACAAGAATACCAACTCTGGCCTTGTGTGTGAGAGTTTAAAAAATCCGAAAAACCTCAATGACGGAAACATTGTTCAATGCAAAACCTGAAGAGAGATAAATGGTCAGGTGAGTCAGATAAGGAGACAGCCAGTCACAGAGCGGCCACTCGGAAGGCCGGGTCTGAGTCCCGCCGGCACCCCGAGAACAGAAACGCATGGTGCACGCCGGTGGGAGGGCAGAACCGTGTGTGTGGCTGTGTCCGTTCTGCGGAAAAAAGCCGAATTCTGGGTATTTCCGTATGTACTTGTGCCTAGAATATCTGGAAGATTCAGATGGAGCATCGATGGAGGCTGCGCGCGGAGAAGCCTCGGGGCGACAAGGAGGGGCTTTCTCTGGTATTTTATACACTGTGTTCACTGTCTTAACTCTTCAGATCAGAAATCTGCCACCTCCGGAAATGAGGAGAGCAGAAGCAGGTGAAGCTACAGGAGGTCTGTGCCCCCCCCGGGCCGCCACTCTCCTGCCAGGGAGGGGGGTGTCTCGAGCTCGTGTGGCCGTGACCCAGAGCCCTGCTCGCCGCAGATGCAGGGCTCCCCCAGAGCTGTCTCTAGTCTCCGTTCCATTTCTCTCTGTCCTGTTGGGGCTGAAGCCTCTCCGGCCTCCGACGGGTGCAGTCCGGGCCTGCCCCACGCCCCCAACACACTCGTGCATGCA
The DNA here is from genome assembly GCF_011800145.1 of Mirounga leonina. Taxonomy (NCBI): domain Eukaryota; kingdom Metazoa; phylum Chordata; class Mammalia; order Carnivora; family Phocidae; genus Mirounga; species Mirounga leonina. Next base: position 92,484,465 of record NW_023270447.1, on the reverse strand, counting down.
CTGTCCTGAGAAGGGAAGAGGGTGGGACCCCAAGGTTTCCAAGTCTAGGGGTGGGGCGGACGGTGCTGTTCACGAGCCTGTCCCTTGTTCCCTGGGGGCAGGTAAAGCTCCCAGCCAGCCCCCTGACTGTCCTGTCCTCTGCCCCCCATCCGCTCTCCTGGCAGCTCAGCACATCCAGGCTCTCTCCCACTCCTCTGTGTCCTGGCTTGGACGCGTCTTCCACCTGCCCAGCAGTTGGCGGGGCCAGGGCTCGGAGACCCGGCACGTGGACTGTGATTGCCGAGCCACTGCTGGTCTGGCCCCCAGCCACCTTGCCTGTGGGTTCCTGCTGCAGAGAGAGGGACAGGACAGCCCTGATGTGGGCTGAATGTCTGTGTCCCCGCCAGACCCCTCCTGTGATGGTGGTAGGGCACAGGGCCTTTGAGAGGGGGTTGGGGTTCAATGAGGTTTTGCAGGAGGGGGAGTTGATGTCATTAGTGCCCTTCCAAGGAGAAGGAGAGACCCCAGAGCTCTGTCCATCCTGTGAGGCCAGGCCAGTAAGCAGGGCCTCAGCAGGAACTGACCCTGCCTGCGCCCCGATCTGAGACTTGGGGCCCCCAGAGCTACGAGACGCAAATGTTGTTTACACTGCCCAGCCTGCAGTGTTCTGTTATGGCGCCCGGGCTGACCAGGATAGCCCCCCCAAGGCAACGGCTGGGTCTCTGGACCATGCCTGGAGCCCACCCACACTGGGCTGGGCCGGGAAGACCAGCAAACCCACACCTGACACCCCTGACATGTCCGATTCTGGCGGTTACCCATCCTGATGGCTGGTACCCACCTGACACCCCAAAGGAGAGACGGTCCTTTCCAGCCTGCCCTGTGGCCAGGTGGCCACGTTACAGAGTCCTGAAATGGCTACAGGGAAGGGCTCTGTCTTAATGGATCCGGAACCTGGGTCCCCACAAAATCTGTTCCAGGGTTCTGGCCACATTGGTCCCAGAGAAGGGGTCCACGCCTCAGCCAGCATGTGCCCAGGTGGGGCTCACCACCTGCCAGGGCTGGGCCCCCACTCCTGCCGGGCCACAGAGGCGCCCGTCCTCAGAACTTCCCTCTGCCTCCCCGTCATCTGTGGTCACAGCACATTTGACCCCAGGTGCAAAAGTGTGACTGGCCACCTGCCTGCTGGCCACAGGCCACCCCCATGAGGTGATAATTTAGCCAGATATTGAACCATGTGTGAGAATTCATGGGGAGGGGTGCAAGGAAGGGCCAAGAGTCCCACCTACATGACAAAGGCCAGCTGTCAATTTGGAGAGAAATGACCGGGCACCTGTCGGGACCTGGCACGTGACGTGGTGTGGGGAGGCCACTAGGTGGGAGCAGGAGATGCAGGGGTTTGGGATAAGAACACATCCTCATTTTATTTTGAAATATAAAACCCTAAGGAGCATACCAAAATAGCAGCAGTGCTTAGCATGGTAGGGTCGAGGCTAGTTCTTACTGGCTTTGCAATGTTTTTTTCTTATGTTTTCCAAATTTCCTCCAACAGATATATTTAGAGAAAATATTTTGTAAGTGCTCAGGACCAGAGTTCCATGAGGATGGGGGACAAAAAGCAGGAGAGGGGTAAGTGGTGGTCTGGCCTCAGACTGTCTCTCCCTCAAACTGGCCTGCCTCCCCTTGCCCTCCCAGGAGTGTCTCCACAGAACCACGCTGAACCATGGAAGGCTCTGACAAGGGCTCCCCAGAACGTGTCAGCTCAGCATCATTTCTTTCCTCTGCCCCTCCTTGTGGAGGTCATATCAGCTGCAGAGGGCCAGATCTGCCCACCCCAACCAGTTTAGTGTCAGGCTCATGGGGAGGCTGAGAGAGGAGCCACCTAGGGAGGTCATTCTGACTCAGCTAGCTGGAAGGGAACGACAGCAGGCAGGACTCAATGGATGCTGGGCTGTCAGCTGTGGAGACCCCATCGGCTCTGCTGAAGCCTGAAGGTCACCAAGGAAAGAGGTGGACAAAGACAAGTGAGGATGCTCACTTCAGCCACTAAGAGAAGAAAGGGGGATGGAAGGGAGGGAGGATAATTGAACAGGAGGTGGGATGGATAAATGGAGGTATAGGTGAGTGGGTGAGTGGATGGATGGGTAGATGGATGGATGGATAGAAGGGTGGGTGGATGGATGCATGGGTGGATGGATGGACAAATGGATGGATGAGTGGATGGATGTCTGGATGTCTGGATGGATGGATAAGTGGAAGGAGGATGGGTGGATGAATGTCTGGAATAATGGATGGATGAATGGAAGGGTGGATGGATGGATGGGTGGATGGATGGATGAATGGAAGGGTGGATGGATGGATGAGTGGAAGGGTTGATGGATGGATGGATGGATGAGTGGAAGGAAGGATGGATGGATGGATGTCTGGATGGATGGATGAGTGGAAGGATGGATGGATGGATGGATCGTTGAGTGGAAGGATGGATGGATGAATGGGTAGATGGATGGATCATTGAGTGGAAGGATGGATGGATGGATGGATGGATGGATGGATGGATGAAAGGATGGATGGATGGATGGATGGATGGATGGATGGATGGATGGATGGATAGATGGATGGATCAATGAGTGGAAGGATGGATGGATGGATGGATGGATGGATGGATGGATGGATGGATGGATGGATGAGTGGAGGGATGGATGGATGGATTGATGGATGGATGGATGGGTGGATGGATGGATAGATGGATGGATCAATGAGTGGAAGGATGGATGGTTGGATTGATGGATGGATGGATGGGTGGATGGATGGATGATTGGATGGTGGATGGAAAATGGATGAGAGTATGTGACACAAGTTCCATCCCAGAGATTCAAAACGGCTGGGACACAAGGAAGAGTTCTCAGGGCTTTGGGCTTCCTGGGGATGACGGGGGCAAAGAGGTGAAAAAGAAGACATTTGGGGGCACACTGCAAGCCCCTGTAGTCCCTGGACTCCCACATTCCCCGTGGACATGTACACAATTCTCTCTCTTGCAAGAGGGGTGCCCATCCTGCCACCTGCAGAGTTGCCCTGTTCCTTCAGGCTGCTGGCCGACACCGGACCAGACCCCAGCAAACAGGATCTGGCCGCCAGATGTCAGCCACAACTAATGAGCCCAGTCTGCTGGTCACTAATTGGCTGAGGATCTGGGCGCCAGTGGCACATGGAACCAGGGACGATGGGACAGCCAAGGCGGCCACCAGCCCAGGGCTTGGGTGGCCTAGTCACATTGCACCAGGGAGCAGGAAGCAGGGGTGCCCAGAAGATCCAGGCTGCCCACTCCCGTCTAAATGGCTGACAGCTTTCCAAGGTTGCCCGGGGGCTGTGCACCTCCCACCAGGGGCTGGGGCTCCTCGAAGGGCATGGGAGGTGGGGACCATGTGGGGGCTGGGGAGGGCTGCCGTTGGGCATGACTGCTGGACCAGAAATAAGAGCGAGCCTCCCCGTGTAAGACGGAAACGAGTGCCTTCTAGAACAATCACGGTGGCGAGCCTTGCCCTGCGGAGGGAGATGCAGTTATAGCCAGTTGGCCCATAAACTTGTTCAAGCGATTTACGAGGCATGGCTGACCCGGGGTGGGGGCAGGGCAGCCTCCACGGGGCCGGCTTCTAACTGGAGTTTGAAGAGGGGTGACGTCCTTGTGTTCAGAGCAAACGCAACCTTGCAGCAAATGCTCAGCTACACGGAGCGTCGCATCCACTGACACGGCAAGGGTGCTCGTGGGCACCGCCGTGGACACCTGCACAGGACACATGCTGTCCCTCCCAGAGCTGCAGACCCAGGTGGTGGGAGGGGTGGGGGCGTTTCCATGATGGGCTTCAGGCACAGGGAGGGGGCCGGGCTGCAGAGAAGGTTCCCAGGCACCTGAGCACCACGGGGTGGAATTTCTGCCCCCAGCCGGGAGCTTGAAACCAACACAACCTCACGTAGGCTGTGGCTCATAAACCCACTCGTTTTTCTCAGTGGCCACGTGGTGTCGCGCCCCCCCCCCCCCCCCCCCCCCCCCCCCCACCCACACCACAACTCAGACGGGAAGGCAAAAGAGAACAACCACA
>NW_023270447.1:92473041-92480289 GCF_011800145.1 Mirounga leonina | reverse complement strand
CTCCACCTAGCCCGGGGCCAGTCTTCAATAGCGTGGCCGTCCCCGGTGCGTTCCGTGAGCGTCCTGAGCTGTCGGCAGGGCTGAGAGGTGCCAGGCCCCCGACAAAGGGCAGCACGTCTCGCAGGCTCAGCAGGGAGACTGAAAGCATTTGGGAAAGGGGTCCTGGAAATGCTCGGATGGCTTTGCTTGGGGCCCCTGGCCTGACGTCGGCCCTGCTTTCCCAGCTCTGTCCTTGAGGGTCTCAGCTTGTGTGGGGCTGGCGGGGGTCACAGAGGAAGGGAGAGCCGCCCATGTTTGGCAACAGGTGGATGTGTCCCGGACCTAACTGGGGGGCCGACCAGGAAGCTGGGCCTGGGGAGCTCAGGGAGGGGCCGGGGGGGGGATCATGTGCTCGTGTGACCTACGCGTGTGTCAGAGGCAGCTGGCCTACGGGATGCGGTTATTGGTGGGTTTTGTGTGTTGTCGTAGCAACAGGGTGCCCGGTGGCCACAGGACATGCCCACCCACGGGTCCGTCTAAGCTGTGCCTTGCCCTCGGTCCTTTTCTCCTTCTCTGTCCCTCTGCAAACGCCAAATGCCCCTGCCAGCCCCGCCCACGGGGACACACCCATGTGTCACCAGTGTGCTTTGACCTGAAACTGATGTGCATTGTTACATCACCTCCCATGTGGGCCACTTTGGGGGCCAAAATTTAGAAACCCTGAGAGCGCATTCCTCCTGATTCAGCCTGGAGTGTTTGGCAATAATCAGAAAATTCTAGCAATTCTTAAGACCCCAAATCACAGGCCTTTTGTGATGTAAGCAGGCCGGAACCCCCAAGAGACGGCCTTCTGCTGACTGTCCATCTAAATGTTGGAGACCCCAAATTGCGGGGTCCCCCACAGGGGTAGTTGACAACTGCTGTGGGCTGTGCAAGCTCCATCAGGGGTCATCCCACGGCATCAACCCCATCCTGTGTGTGACTCAGTTTCCGCCTGCAGGTGTCCTTTGGGGAAAATATCCAACGAGGCCCAGTTTTTATTGATTCTCACCCAGGGCTTAGCCCTGAGGGTGCCACGAGGTCACATATCTGCTACTTGTCTCCACTACATGTACAGACCACACACCTGCACCAGTGTCTACACCACACAACTAACCCTTACTGCTGTTTTATCTGGTGGCTTTAGAAGGGTCAGCAGGACATACACTGGCGGAGGAGGCTGGGGCTTCCGGAGGGGAGGTTGTTCTCTGGGGGAGCTCTCGGGATGTGGGCGGAGCTGGACCCGAGGGTGATTCTGGACACGCGGGGAGGGGAGGGTCATCAGGTAAATGCACATCCACCCTGCCGGGCTCAGGGCTGCAGGCTCGGGTCCCCTGGGGGCTCCCAGCGTGTGGCCCTCGGCCTGGCCCCTCGGACTGGCCCCGCAGCCTTGCCACGGTCCAGCTGTGCTGCCTGCCTCCTTCTTGACGAGCTGGTCCTTTCTGAGCAAGCCTCAGTGCGTGTGGCCGACCGTGTGATGGTCCGCAGACACCGGAGTGCCCCACTCTGGGAACCCCAGACCCCATCTTCAGAGGCCATGCTCCCAGCCCCACGGATCACTGCACGTTGCTCTGTGCCAATTGTTGCAGGCTGTGGACAGCAAGGAGGGGCCCTGACCTCAAGCCAGAGCAGGGACGGGCCTGCCTGCAGGGACATCCCACAGGCCGAGAGAGCGTCACTGCGCATCTGTTCTGTGGGACAGAGAGCCAGGGCTCGTGGGGTGAAGGGAGGACAAATCCCTGAGGGCTACCTGGAGGAGTCTACACGTTCTGAGTGCCTGATGTGATGGCTGTGGGCACTGTTCCTCCAACCTGGACCTGTGCCTGACTCTTGGCCCTCTCCTTAGCAGAGGGAAGTGTGTTTTTGTTGTCACCCCACGCACAGCCGACACCAGTCCTCTGGGGGAGGGGCCGGGCTGGGCTGCTTCCCTGGGTTCCAAGGCTGGGCCTCGGTCCACAGGCCCATCAATAACGCCTGTCGGTCTGGCCTGCCCTGGGCCATTTGGAGTCTCCCCAGGGAGGGAGTACTGGGGGCTCTGAGCCCCCACGCCCTCAGGGCCCTCTGATTGCTGGCTGAGGACAATTGTTGCCTTGGCTGGATTGTTACATGTGGGACCGTCATCCCTGAAAAGGCCGTGGCCGCCCGGGCTGCCTGAAAGCAGGGCAGATCTGCGGTGAGGATGGAGGGCCCTCGCGGACCAGCCTGCTAGCCCCACCTAGGAGTCGCCGCAGAGCTGTGGAATCCCGCGCCCTTAAAACTTCCAGAGGGGCCTCTTGCGTCACAAAGTGGCCCGAGAGGGTTCTGTCTTTATTTGGGTGAAGCACAGAAGAGGATGCTGCAGACATGTTTAATCCACACGTATTGGATTCTCCAGCTGTGATTTTCGACAATGGCTCTGGGCTCTGCAAAGCGGGCCTCTCTGGAGAGATTGGGCCCCGCCACGTCATCAGCTCTGTCGTGGGGCACCCCAAGTTCAAGATGCCCTCGGCGGGAGCCAATCACAAGAAGTACTTTGTGGGGGAAGAAGCTCTGCACAAGCACGAGGTCCTACACCTGCGCTACCCCATCGAGCGGGGCCTGGTCACCAGCTGGGAAGACATGGAGAGACTCTGCAAGCACCTGTTCGAGTGGGAGCTGGGGGTGAAGGCCAGCAACCGGCCCGTGCTCATGACCGAGCCCTCCCTGAACCCCAGGGAGGCCCGGGAGAAGATGGCCGAGATGATGTTCGAGAACTTCAATGTGCCCGCCTTCTACCTGTCGGACCAGGCCGTGCTGGCCCTCTACGCCTCAGCCTGCGTCACGGGCCTGGTGGTGGACAGCGGGGATGGGGTCACTTGCACCGTCCCCATCTTCGACGGGTACTCCCTGCCCCATGCGGTCACCAAGCTCTATGTGGCGGGGAGGGACATCACAGAGCACCTCACGCGGCTACTGCTGGCTAGCGGGCAGTCCTTCCCGTGCGTGCTGGACAAGGCCCTGGTGGACGACATCAAGGAGAAGCTGTGCTATGTGGCCCTGGAGCCAGAGAAGGAGCTCTCCCGGAGGCCGGAGGAGGTCCTGAGAGAGTACAAGCTGCCGGACGGGAACATCATCTGCATCGGGGACCAGCTGCACCAGGCGCCCGAGGCCCTGTTCGCACCCGACCAGCTGGGCATCCAAAACCCGGGCCTCTCAAAAATGGTGTCCTGCAGCATCACCAAGTGTGATGCGGACATCCAGAAGACCCTTTATGGGGAGATTGTGCTGTCCGGGGGCACCACTCTGTTCCAGGGCCTCGATGACCGTCTTCTGAGGGAGTTGGAGCAACTGGCTTCCAAAGGGACCCCCATCAAGATCACGGCTCCCCCTGACAGGTGGTTCTCCACGTGGATTGGTGCCTCCATCGTGACCTCCCTGAGCAGCTTCAAGCAGATGTGGGTTACCTCCGCAGATTTCAAGGAGTTTGGGACATCCGTGGTTCAGAGAAGGTGCTTCTGAGGGGCTGTGGGCAAGGGGTGGGTGTGGGCAGTGAGCTCGCCCCTCAGCATCAGCAGGGTGTTCAATAAAAGACGAACCAGCGTGCAGCCTCTGGTCACGTCGGGCTGTTTATTCTAGGTGGCACCAGAGTCATTTCCGACCCCGGTGGTGAATCCCGTTTAAGTGGCTGCCCACACCCCCTTTGTCCCGAGAAAGCCCTGGGTTAGGGGTTGAGGCTGTGTCTGTCTGCAGTTTGTCCCAAAGGCAGGGGCCCGAGCTTGATCCCACAGGGCCCTGGGCTCTCCATTATAGATGTGCGTCCTAGATGGTCTGGGACAGTCAGCCCTGGTCGGGGACAGGAACCAACAGGAATGCTGCTCTGTTCTGGGGGCCAACGGAGCCAGCTGGTGGGTCCTCGATACAGTAGGGCTTTCGCAGTTTTTATGAGGCCGGCAGCTGAAGCAGGATGGAGCCCACATCCTGGGCAGACGGGGTTGGGCAGGAGCGGAAACTGTCATTGGTTTAGGACCCTCCATCAGGGTCCCTGCTCTGAGGGTCACGTGAGCATCAAACACCAGGATTATTGTGATGTTTCTGCTTGTTTTTACTGCCAAAGATGTTGATAGCGTCGTTTGGGAGTGAAATTCTAGAGACAAAGTTAACAGCCATCAATAAAGTAATGGTTGAATAAATGATGCATAAAGGGAATTTTTCCACATTGATTTGGTGGAATTCTCCCAAAATAATATGGGGAGAGAAACAAATGACAGAGAAGTCTATAAAAGGATCTCCCCTTTGTTTCTGGTAAAGAAAACAGTGGCGCTTTCCCACTCATATCTCTGCACATTTCGTGTAAGTGAACATGTGGGTTTTTTGTAGGATTATAAGCACATGGAAAAGAACAGAAGGATAGACACCGCAGGTTGGTGGAGGCAGGAGGGAACGGGAAGGGAGGCGGTGTGGGGGTAGTTTAACGACGGGACTACACCCATCTATCTACACGTGTGTGTGTTCCTCTCCTTCTGTGGATGTCCTATTTGACGTGAGCACACAGTGTCCCTCAGACAGCAGGGAGTCGGCGCCTTTGTTGAGTCCGTGGGACCGATCTCTGCCTTTCAGTCGGTGGGTTTGGATGTTTTACATGTAAAGCAATGTGTTCCATCTTGACTCCGCCACCGTGTTATTTTGTCTCCTGTTCCCTTTCTCTCCCCTTGAACGTTCCTTGGAACTCCATCTTGACTTATTAATGAGGATTTTCAGCAGATTGTATTGTGTTGATTTCTTGGCGACCGCCGCAGGGGAGCATCACAATCTACCAGTCATGACGTTTTCCCATGTGGCGTGCAATGCAGAAAACTTACTTCTGTTTAGGTCCCTGTAGCCTCCCAAATTTTAAAATAGAATTGTCCTGTTGCTCCTACACACGTTTGAGAACAACCTCAGACGGTATTACGATTTTCCCTTCTGCCATCAAATGATTTAAGAAACTCGTTAGAATAGGTTATCTGTATTTTTACCCAACCTGATGTTCTTTGCACTTCTGAGGTTCCAAGTCCCCCTCTATCATTTCCTTTCTGTTTAGAGAATTTCCTTTAGTCTTTCCTTAAGGGGAGTTTGCTAGTGACAAAGTCTCTTCGTTTTCTGTCATATGAGGATGGCTTTCTTTCTCCTTCGTCCCTGAAGGATATTTTCTCTGGACACAGAATCCACAGTTAGCTGTTCCCTTTCAGCACATGAGCAATGTTGTGTGAATCCCTTCTCCACGGCCTCCGTGGCTGTGGATCAGAGACTCCCAGCTATTCGATTGCTGCCCTTATAGGTAATGCACCATTTCTCTCCGGCTGCTCTTGAGGGTTTTCATTGCAGTTCCCAGAAGCTTGATTATGATGTGTCTTGGTGTGGATTTCTATAGGTTTATCCTTTGGGATTTAGGCAGCCTTTTGAATCTGTAGATTTCTGTCTTTTGCCAAATTTGGGAATTTTGTGCTATTATTTCTTGTAATACATTTTTTTAAAGATTTATTTATTTCAGAGGGGGGGGAGGGGCGGGGGGAGGGAGAGAGAGATAAGCTCAAGCAGACACCCCGCTAAGAGCAGATCCCAGTGTAGGCTTCAATCCCAGGACCCTGACATCATGACCTGAGCTGCAATCAAGAGCTGGACGCTTAACCAACTGAGCCACCCAGGCGCCCCTCTTGTAATACTTTTTAAAGTTCCACTCTTTTCTCCCCTTCCACATCTCTGAGGATACAAAAGTCAGCAATCTTGTCGTTGTCCCACAGGTCCCTGTGACTTTGCTCAGCATTTTTTGGTCTCTTTTCTGTGTTGTTCAGATTGGGTAAATTCCACTCACCTGTCCTGAAATTCACCTGTTCTGTCCCCGTCCACTGGGCCCCTCCAGGACATTTTTTATTTCAGTTATATTTTTCAGTTTGATAATTTGTTCTTTTTTTTTCTTTGTAAATTCTAAAACTTTGCTGGGGTTTTCCATTTTTGCATTTGTTTCGAGGGAATTCATAATTGCTTGCTTCAACATTTTTGTGATGGCTGCTTTAAAACCACTGGCAGAGAACTCCAGCATCAGATTCATCTGCTGCAAAAATCACTCCTGCTCATTGTCTTTTCTCATTCCGTCTATGATCTTCCTGGTTCTTGGTATGATGAGTGATTTTCTACTGTACTCTGGGGGCTTTGAATGTCCTGGGACTCTGGACACCATCTAATCTTTTTTGTAGTAGGCAGTCCCCCTGATGAGGTGTAGCATGAGGGCTGGATAGGTGGTGTGTTGAGTTTTCTGAGGGGCCCCACAGCCAGCATCCCAGAAATGTGGGCACTGACTCACATGGCCTTGTGACAGACAGGTGGGGTGGAGGTTCGGCTCACCTCTGGATGCCAATACCACCCCGGCAGGGGATTGGAGCCCCTGGAGGTGAGGAGTTGGGTGGGGTGAGGTGGGGCTGGGGTGGAGGAGTACCACTGAATCAATTCCCACTCTGCCTGCTGAAGCCACAGAGATGACATGTGCTTTTTCCATTGGTGTTTGGCTGGAGTAGGGAGGATATTCTCCAAAAGTTTCTCTGTTTTTAGGTCATACTTTGCTCAGTGGGAACGGGCCTTCCCCGGAGCTTTTTTAGTCTGTGCCCATTAAGGATTCTGTGTTGGAGGCTTCACAGCACCTGCTGGGGACCATATAGGAGACAACAAGGAAGCTCAGGGAGCTCCCCACATCCCAAGGCCCCTTGCAGCCTCTTCTTCCCACCTTTCAGACACCCTGACATCTGCTCATTGTGTTACAACCAGGGCTCTTAGTTGTGAGAGAGAGGGTCTGGGAGGAATGGGGCTCCTGAATAGGGTTTTTATCTCTTTCCATCATACCTAAAGTCATAAGGGAGCTTAAGAAGGACCACTGTTTCCCGCTCTCAACACCCTCCCTGTCAGGGTCACTGTTTTATAAGTGAGAATGTCAGGTTCACAAGCTGTCACCTTCCAAAGCCATATAAGAAATTGAGAGTAGTGCTCAGCCCAGATTCCAGGGCTCTTCCCCTTTGTACACTCCTTCACTGTCCTTCTCTGCCCGACTGTCATCCTGTTACCAAACCACATCTCAAAATAACTGAAACAAAGCCCCTTTTCTCCTATTCAAGATGGCCTCTGCTACTACTGCTACTGCTACGTTGGTGGTGATGATGGTGGTGGTGATGGTGATGATGGTGAAGATGATGGTGATGATGATGGTGATGATGGTGGTGGTGATGATGATGATGGTGGTGATGG
>NW_023270447.1:92451490-92472941 GCF_011800145.1 Mirounga leonina | reverse complement strand
GATGATGGTGATGATGGTGGTGGTGATGATGGTGATGATGATGGTGATGATGGTGGCCATGGTGGTGTTGTTGATGGCAACGACACTGGTTTTCTGACCTCTAGGTCATCTTCAGCACTTTGTCCCTGGGCTGCTATAGTGTGGAGAGGAAAAGTAGCTCCCTGGTCCCTGGTAGAGTCTGTCTTCTAATTCTGGCTTCCTTGAGGGGGTGAGGGCCCAGGGGAGTTTCAGGCAGGCTTGGCTGCTGCTAGTGAGGGAAGCAGAGTGGGAGTAACTGTGGGTTCTGCCTTCCCATTTGCAGTTTGACCCTTGTGCCAGACTGGAGTTGTCTAATGCAAAAGATCAAGGCTTGGGGCTGGGGGTGGCCTAGATCCTGGAGGAGGGGAGAGAAACCTTCCTCCGGCTTTGAGCTCTTCAGTCCCTGCCTGCCAGGAGACCAAGGAATGAATCTGAGCCTGTTTTCCTATTTCTAAGATAAGTTCCCCCTCCCTACATCCTGAGGCTCTTCAAACCCCTTTCCACCCCTTCTTATCCCTTCCCATCCCTTTGGTCTCAAACAAAATCTTTCTGTGAAGCAACATTTGGGTGCAAGATGTAATGGAAATGCTGCAGGCAGGCCAGCTCTGCTTGAGAGGAGGATGTGGAGCACAGAGGCCAAGCATGCCTGAGTGTGGTCCTTGTTCCAGCCTGCCGTATCTCTGGCAGAGCCCGGACAATGTCAGCTCCCCTGTCCCCCCACTGAGGGCCTCTGCCGGCCCTGCCATACTGGTCGCTCATGTTCAGAAGGTCAGCCCATGTGACTTTGGGTCCAGGCCCCTCCATGTTCTGAGGGTGAACTGCTCAGTGATGCCTGCACTCTGCAGTGTCCCCTGCCACGGTGCTCAACTCCACTGGCCCTAAATCTCAGCTGTCACTCTGGATGATAATGCAGGTTTTTGCAGAGCAGGACCGAGGAGCAGTTTCCGTGAGAGATCCTGGCCATGATCATGGGGTACCCCCGAAGCCATGTCTTATGATGGGAACCAGACACAGAGAGTCTGTACCAGGGTGAGGTGGACCTCAGGTAGGGTGGCAGAACACTCACAGGGGAAAAACTTTTGTGCTCCTACCATCCACCTGTCCCCTGGACCCATGATCTCTGCTATGGAGGTCTCCAAGGCCTGGATACCCCCCACGGGGTCCACGGGTGTCAGCCAGTCATGGGCTCACGTACAGAGGCTCTGTTGCCTCCTAAAGGTGTGGTCTGGGCGCCAGCCCTCTCCACGTTACTATCCGGGCACAATGCTGACCGTCAATAAATGGCTGGGGCCACTTGCCTGGGAGGCCAGCGTGTAGCTCGGAGCCACGGCACCTCCCACCTCCTGCCTGGCTGCAGCAGGTGGGCTGAGTTTTGTGTGGCCCCAGGAGAGCCATGTCGCTGCTCACAGCCTCGGTGCTCCCGTCCATAATGGGAGGATGACCACCCCTTCTCCTGGGGGTCACAGCTGTCCTCCTGCACTGGCCTCAATACAGAGATGGTGGGAAACATGGGAGTGGTTCAGGCGCCAACTCCCAGGGAGCAGCTCATCCTAGCAGGGGTGGGGCAGGAGCTCCTGCTTACAGAGGCAGGGCTGCCTGGCCCCTGGGACAGGGAGAAGCCTGAGAGAGCCTGTGGTTTCCGTGTGGCTCCAGGTCTGGTACCAACCCTGTGTCCGCCATCCCCATGGCCTCCTGAGACCCCGCTGCCTCAACCCCAGGTCCAGGAGAGTGGGGGACCTCCCTCACTCCATTGGGCAGGCCTGGGGGCCAGGCTGCAGGGGAGGCCGCCCTCACGCAGACCCATGGGGGAGCACACCCTCTGCTGAAAGGAGCTGTAGCCTGACATGGCTGTGACAACTGCACTCATTCATTCATTCACTGACTCATTCATTTGTTCATCTCGCAGGCACTGGTGGGAGGCCCATCCAGTTCCAGGGGCTGCTCCGTGGCTGTGGGTCCCACAGGGAGCAGAAGATGCTGCTCTGTCCCCCCACGGGTCTACATGGTTGCCAAGGAAAAGGATGGGAGAGTGAGCCAAGAGGTGTGCACGTGGATGGAAGAGACAGTCCTGATGCGTGTGGTTAGGACCCGCGCACTCCCCAGGTGACAGAGCAGGGGGCCCCAGGAAGGACAGGACAGGAGCTCCAAGGACACACCAGCTCAGGCTCTGCACTTGGACACCGTGACACGGGGTGGCACCAGAGCCGTGAGCCGCTCGCCCTGCTATAGTGCCACATGGCGGCATGGGCGGGAGGCTGCCCGGTCGTGCTGTGGGCACCAAGGAGCCCCAGGCATCCGGAGGCCCCTGGCCCAGCACTGCCCTCCCATCCTCAGCCCTGAGGTTTGAAGACCCGTGTAGGACCCTTGAGATCACAGGGCCTTCTGGCAGAGGGAGCTGCTTATGAGGGGAGCCGGCTCCCCACCCAGGATGGAGGTGAGCACGAGCATGGGGCAGGCTGAGCTGCCACGCTGCCTTCCGCCCAGACAGAGCCAAGGGCCTGATGCTGGACTCCCATCCTCTGCTCCCCTGGAGTCAGTGGGCAGGGGATGCCCCAGGCCCTGAATCCACACTCGCACCCCCTCCCCCGTAATCCTGCTCCCTTGACCTTCCCTGAAATTGGGGACGGGGCTCCTCTGCCCCAGGGCTGGGGCTTCCAGGGTTGTTGGGAAACCTGACTTAGGGATCCCAGGCCCTGGGGCCAGCGTGGAAAACTTGTAAACAAATGAGGTATGACTGCGGACGGTTTAAATATTACACGGCTCGCTGACTTCCATATGAGAGGGGATTTACGGGAGCTTAAGAGTTTAGACTCCAGGAATCCAATGCAGATAACACGAGAACCAGGAGTGGCTGGTGGGGCCGATGCCACCTGGGAGGAGCCTTGGGGCCGACAGCCTCCCCCAGGGTGGCCTGTCCTGGCCTCTGCTCCGTCCACACTGACTCAGAGGGGCCACCATCCTCTCCCAAGCCATGAGAGGCGGGCTGTTCTCTGGAAGGCCTGGCCGCCCTCTGAACACATGGCTGGAGGGGCGGGTCAGGCACCTGTGGGCAAAGCAGAGGGACGGCCTCGACCCCCAAAAGGGATGCATCTGACTCTCAAGCCCCTCAAAGGTCCCACGGAGAAGGACTGAGTGGTGCCCCGACATGTGAGCTGTGTCCAGGGGCCGCTGCCCCCGCAGCGTAGGCCTGTGCACATGGCCTTGGCACCCCAGGCCCAAAGAGATGGCCATGTGGAGGGGTGCAGCAGAGGGGGCTCACAGAGCCGACATGTGTCCTGGGTACCGGACGTGGGCTGCATAAGCCTGGTGCATCGGGAAGGTGATACCAGAGTCTGAGGTCCAGGAGGCAGGCACGAGCTGGGGGCCAGGAGGTCTGGCCAAAGCCTGGCTCGGCCCCACATCAGGGGTCAGGCCTGTTTCTTCACTCGAACACCAAGTGCTGCACAGAGGGGCCGTGCTCTGAGGAGGAGTGGTCTGCGGCGGCCCACCTCTCTGCGGGGCTTGCCCCGGGGCACTGGGCAGAGTAGGCACCTGCCCCTGGATGAGCAGGTGTGTCTCAGTGGCAGGGCTCAGGGTGGGCCCGGCAAGGACCGAGACATGGGCTCCCTTGCCCCCTACCCCTTGCCCACCAGACCTGAAGCAGGGCACAGAGGGAGGCCGGGCAAGGGTGGGCGAGACTTGGCTCAGTTCTGATCAGTTTCCGCTGTTCCTAGAAGGTTCCTGGGGGCATTGCCCGATCCCTGCCCGGCCGCAGGGGGGAAGGCAAAGACCCGGGTCCTCGAGGCATTGCTGTTCTTGGTTCCTCGGTGCAGGACCTGGCGTGTGCTGGCTGTTGTCCCAAGAGGTGACCTCCTAAGGCACGTCCAAACTTCCTGGGCCCTCACCTGCTCCCAGACAAGGAAGCTGGCGCTGGTTCCAGCCTCACAGCTTTGCCACGAAAAGCCTCTGCCCCCCATGAGGGTGCCCACGGTCCCTCCCACGGGCGCCTGTCCCAGCTGTGGGTGGGCCTGTCACTAGGTCACATGTGCACAGGTGTCAGCAGGAGGTGGCGTGTCCCTTGCCCCCCTCCCGGTGAGTGTCCCGGCCTCATCGTCCCGGGTTCCTAGTGCAAGCCGATCCCGTGACGATGCGGGGCGCTGGGAACAATGCGCTCATTGTCACGGCCGGCCCTGGCTCGGAGCACGGAAATGGAAGACGCTGAGCCCCCAGTTATCACAGGGAACGGGGCTGCGCTCCAGCTCACACGAAGACATAATAATTCTCGCCCATTTTTCCAGTCTCCTGTTTCCCTCGCCCCACCTTTCCGCAGCAGCAGCTGAGGGAGAGGGTGGCCGGGCCCTAAGGGCACAGGGCCGCCGACGTCTTCACACAGGGGCATCCGACCACATCGAGGGCCCACAGGCCACGGCCAGGGCGCTGGACGCTGCCCTGGAGGGGGCCTGGCTGGAGACAAGGACATCCAGCAGAGCGCTCCCGGGGCCTGCTCCCCCCAGCAGTTAGTCGTCTCTTGACCCGAGGCCACGGTGCTGGCCGGCCGGGATGACGCCGGGAGGGATGCAGTCAGAGGGTGGAGGCAGCCCAGCCGCGGCCCGTGCTGGCCAGCGTGGTCGGAGGCGGCTGTTCCCGGCTGCCAGAGGCCCAGGGCTCCTTCCGCCACCGCCAGCCCGTCCCCCGTCGGGGGCCACCGCCAGAGACCCACCCCGAGTCCGGGCGGGGGAGCGCTGGAGGCCGGCCCGCCCGCCCAGGGCCATCTCAGGCCTCGCCGAAAGGCGTCAGCGGAGAAAGCGGATACCTCACGGTTATGCGAGCCGGGGCTGCGCGGAGGACCACGGCCGCAGCCAAAACAAGCACGGGGCGCTCCGAGTGTGAAGCTGTTGGGCCCAGGGAAGGAGGCGGAGGGGGCGGGGCGCGGGCAGGGGAGGCGGGGCGGCAGGGTGCTGGGAGGTCGCTGCTCCAGCGCCCGCCCCCCCGCGGGAGCTGGTGGGGGACTTCCAGGGTCCGCTCCCCTTCCCCCCAACTAGACCTGCACGCCTCACACTCAAACCCGGTGTCGGTCTGGACGGGGGTAGCCGTCCCTGCACCTGAGGGGCGCTCAGACCAGTCTGCGTTCTGGACGGGCGCTCGTCATCGGGCCAGTGGACTTGGGGCCATCCGGCGGGAGGCCGCTCGCAGCCTGGCCGACACCGGAAATCCACGGTGCCCCTGCAGCTCAGGAAACACCCCAACGCTGCCGTCCCTTGCACCAGGGTGCCATGGAGTCTGGAAAGGGCCTGGAGCATGGGGGACACCCCCAAAGTGGACCAAACGGAGGGCTAAGGCGGGGGCATAACCAGGAGCACAGGAGGGGCCCGGGCCTTGCTGCAAGCCAGAGGTCAGTGGGGAAGGCTCAGGAAGGAGGAACAGACAGCAGGTTAGCCTCGTGCAGAGACCCGGCTTGTGCAGAGGCAGCGCCCCCCTTTCTGGGCGACGTGTCTCTGGAACCAACGATATGCAGCAAGGGCCGCACGTCTAGGTGGAGGGGTTGCCGCAGACCGGGGTGGGGGGCGGCCCCACCTTGCCAGGTCGGCGGGCAGAGGAGGAACTCTGAGGCCCCTTGTGCACCCCCAGGCTGGAGGCCTGGCAGAGCAGGACGAGGTGGTCCCGGCAGCAAGTGGAGCCCACCTCACACCCACACAGGAGGCCGGCAGGGCCAGGAAGCGCAGTGTGAGGAAGACATATGAGCAGAGGGAGCAGATGCTCCATCCCCAGAGTGGGGGGTGTGCCTTTCATGTCACCGGAGCTCAGAGCGTGTTTCACACAGAACTCATCCCCAGCACCATCCATCAGACAGTGGAAGTCATACTCTGTGAAGACCTGAAAATACTGGCTTTGGCCTATGCACGTGGGAGGTAAGGCTCTTAACCAGAAAAACCTGTGAGTGCGGGAGAGGCACATTTCCAGAGCCCCGGGCAAAGCGCGAGCAGCATCCCCCCACAGACACCCACCAGCCCCTGCTGTCTGTCCCACGCGGACCCGCGAGGGGGTCCTGGGGCTCCTCACCCTGGGGCGGGGGGGCGGGCTTCAGAGGGAGCCCTGGGCAGAGCAGCGGCCCTCCCCATCAGAGCACCCCTCACCAGCGCTCCTGGCAGGGCCCCCAACCTGGGCAGGGCTGTGCAGCTCCTCTGCAGCAAGCTGGGCCACCGAGGGCGGGCCACAGCTAGCCATTTCCCTCCCGAGTCCTTGCAGCATTACTTACGGCTTCCTTTCTCTTCTGGAGAGCAGATTGGAGGCAAGGGGCACAAACGTACCCCACACCCTGCGGCCGTGCAACCCCAGGCCAGCCTGGAAGCTTCCCGCAGCAGAGACTGGCTCCTGGGCTGGGAGGGTGGGCACGCCAGCAGGGGGGAGCATGGACCTCACCAGGCAAGGCCAGTGGTCCTCTTTGGGTCCAGGCTCTCTTGGTGGAGAGCCCTGCCCCCAGGTCCAGCCCCCATCACAGAGGTGGCTGCCCACACGCCTCGGTCCAGGGAACTGCCCCCTCTCCTGCACAGCAACAGGCGACTGCTTGGCCATTCCCAGGGCTTCAGCAATGCCGGGAGGCCCTGTGGACCCCTTTGAGTTCTGGGGGTGCCTGTGAACTGGGAGAAGGGGGACCTCCCTCCCCAGGCCCAGCTCTCAGCCCCTCTGTCCCTGGCTGTCCAACCAGGAGTCTCTGCTTTTCGTGGGCAGAAGCTCGGAGCAGAAAGGTGCCATGCGGTAGGGACTGCAGGGTTAGGGGTGGGTGTCTGTCAGCAGAAACCAAAGAGTTTTCACCCTCGACAGAAACATGCGTCGGTAATAAATGTGCCCGCCATTACTGTGGGCCTCTGTGCATGGGTCGCAAGCCTCCCTGTGTGACTCGAGCCTTCCCAGTAATTCTGGGCTGGGATGCCTGGAAGAAGGGGGTGCTGGAAGAGCCCAGGGGAAGACAGATCCAGGCGGTGCTTTCCCAGGGGCAAGAGCAAGAGCTGGGGTCCTCCCATCCTTTCCGGGTTGGGGACACCCTCGCGGCCTTGCCCAGGTAGCTGGGCTTCCCGGGCCTGGTTAGCATGTGGAAATGAGCCCTTGCCTCCTGCATTCAAGTCCTGCCCCCACTTTCTTTGAGAACTCGGTGCTGACGTCACCCTCACGGAAATGTGTTGGCATCGTTTTAAACACGAATGGCCTTATTAGTGAGCAAGCCAACCTGCAAGGGATCCATTCCCTTCCTCGATCTCAGCCACTGCCAGAACAGTGCCAGGGAGCCCTGCCCTGGACCCCACGGTGGGGAGCTGGGTGTCCAGAGTTCACCATGGGGTCCAGGGCAGGGCTCCCTGGCACTGTTCTGGCAAGCCTGCATGGGGTGCGTGATGGCCAGGCTCGGGTGTCAGCTTGACCAGGCCACAGGACCAGACGTTGGGTCCAACACTGGTCTAGTCGTGGCTGTGAAGACATTTTTAGATGAGATGAACGTTTAAGTCAGTAAACTTTGAGTAAAGCACACCACCCTGCATGCTGTGGTGGGCCTCGTCCGATCAGTCGAAAGCCTAAATAGAACAGACTGAGTTCCCGCCAAGGAGGAAGGAGCTCTGCTAGCAGACAACCTTCGGGCTCCAGCTGCTTCGGTTCCCTGGGTCCCCCTCTCTCTGCGTGTGTGCTCACACACACACACGCGCGCGCGCATGCGTGCACACATGTTCATCCACACACAACATCCTACTGCTTCTGTTTCTCCAAAGGACCTGAGCCAGTCCAGATCTCAAGGGAAAATGTTTACGAAATTTAGTGCAGGACGCTTTCTGCTCAAAATACCCCTTGCCGACAAGCGCTTCCCATGTTCAGGGGTGCCAGGGACGAGCTTGGGGAGCCCTGAGGCACGAGCTGGACGGAGCTGGGCTGGGGGCTGGCATACTCCGGGCTAGGAGGTGGGAGCGTATGCTCGTCGGCTACGGGTCCCTTTGCTCGAAGCCAGCTCACCACATGCTTTCAAGCCTGCCAGACAGACGCCTCGCACTGAAGGGTCAGTTTCACTCGGTACTTTGGGCTCGCATCTTTGCTGGGGACATTTCGGACTTCTGGCCCGGTTGCCTACACTGGCCAAATTCTGCCCATTTGCACACAGATCTGTGCAGGCTCCAGAGGCGCCTGGACCCAAATGTGAAATGCAGAAGGGTGACATTCCGCTGCTGAGGAGCCTGAGAGCCTGGACTCGGGCAGAACCGATGGCGAGTCATCCAGCTTCTCTGAGCCCTGACGTGCTGAGCTCCCCACGATGCCGACAGCAGGCTCAGTCCCCTTGCAGGATCTTAGAAAACCGACTCACTTTTCTGAGAACTGGTGAATAAAATGTAGTGGCCAACACAAATACAAACTAAAAATTCTGCAACAAAACCACAGCAAAGCCCAGATTTAGGGCAAAAAGAAAAATCACTCTAATGTTGTTGAAACCAGTCCATGTAACGTAGGTTGCCATGAGCCCGATAAGCAGTTAGCAGAAGGAGTTGAGTGACCCGTTTGGCCGATGCACCTTCAGTGACTCAGTCGCTGGGCTGTGACTCTGGCCCTCGAGGCTCCTGCCTCTCGGGGAGCCTCTGAGGTAGGTGGATGCGCACTGTAGGCTGTGAGGACGCACACACATGCACACGCACACATGACAGATACACACGCACACATGCGTGTGCATGCATGCAACATGCACACAATATGCACGTGCATGCAGAGACACGTGTGCACGTAGACGCACATACACACAGGTGCACACGCAGGGACAGGCTCCACAGCAACAACCAGCTCCGTGTCCAAGTTGGCCCCAATTTCACGCTGGCCCTGCGACGGCCAATCCTTGCTCCGCGGATGAAGTGCCAGAGACTTGCAGGAAGATGCATGTGACACCGCCTCCTTGGCCCGAGTGTCCTGCAGAGGCGGGGTCTCCTGGACAAGCCCAGGTGGGGCAGGGGCCAGGGGCCCTGCTTCGTCACAGCAGCCTGTCGGGCCCACTACCCAGTGCACACATGTCCCCCCCCCCCACCCCATCTGGAGCCGAGTGTGCCGTGCAGGTCCCGAGGGCCAGCAGGTCAAGGACGCCCAGGCGGCAGGAGCCCTCAGGGTGGGCACCCGGGACAGAATGAAGGGAAGTCGGTCCTGAGGCCTGACCGGGTCACGAGGAGCTCTCTCCCACCAACCCTGTCCGCCCCTCACCGACTGACGCTGGTGCGCAGCTGGAGTCTGCAATGACCCCAGCAGAGAAGCAGGATCATTCTTTCCGTAGGATTACACAATCGCCTTTATTCTGTATGTTTCTTTCTCTATCCTGACGACGGGGAGTGAAACTTTCTGCTCCAAACCTTTGGCCAGAGGACAGAGCCTTTTTTTCCAGGGCAAGGCCAAGGGGACCGATGGAGACCTGGTCCCTTCAAGTGCTGGTCTCCCAAGCTGAGTCCTCACCTCGGGCACGGGGTGCTGGGGGGCAGGGGACAACCTGTCCCCTTGAGCACAGCCGGGTCATGGAAAGGGAGTGGGTTACCTGCCTGTCGATGAGCAGCAAGACGTGTGTGCCCCTACGGAGGACGTGTTCCAAGTGCCAAAGTGTGCTTTGGAACACTTTGGCAATGCTCGGGAGGTGGAAGCAGAGGGGGCCATTGGCAGCCACGCGGGCGAGAGCGAAGCATGGAGGCAGAAACGGGGGCTGGGCTGGCTGTGCGGAGGTTCTGCCACGCTTCATCTCAGAGCGCGTCACAAAGATGCTGGACTCGGGGGCGGCGCTCGCTCGGGCAGCCTGGTGGGGCGCCGGCAGTCAGCCGGGGACTAAGTCATGCTACAGGCTCTTGGGGGGACATGACAGCTATGCGTGGGGGGCCTGCCTCCAATGTCCTTCGATGACCCTGCTTTCTTCACCTGCCCCAGGCGGCTGTGGGTATGGGGCAGCCAGCCAGCCTTGGTTCAAAACGCAGCTCGGCACTCACCAGCTCTGTGACCGTGGGAACCTTATTCGGCCGGTCTGTGATTCAGTTTCCTCATGTGCAAAATGTAGAAAATGTGAAAACCCTAGAAAGTGCAGGGAAGCAGCTGAGAGCCCGATGAAGGGGTCAGGCTGGTGGGGGCGAAAGTGAGAGCTGATTGCCAGGAAACGTGAGGGGCTTGCCTCCCTCCCCTCTGTCCAGACTGCCCGCAGGAACAGCCGTGTGAGCCTGAGTCTGCACCGTTCAGCAGCCCAAATCTCCCGCCCGGCAGCCGTCCCCACGCCTGAAGCCTGCGGCAGGTGAGACACCTGGCCGTCAGCAGTCAGGACGCGGGGGCTCCGGGGGAGTCGGGGCTGGAGTGGGGACAGGAGGAAAGCCCATGGCCTGTGACCCCCGTGGGCACCTGTGGCCACGCCCCTGGGGCCGGCTGGTCTTTCTGGCCCCACACCCGCTGCTAAAGTCTGGGGCCCCGGAGGGGCATCCCGCCCGCAGCTCCGGGGCCTCGGCCCCAGGTGCCCTCCAGTCCCGGCAGCTTTGGGGCTGGAGGTGGCGGCTGCCCAGGCTCTGGACGCCTCGTCGCGCGTATGCGTGTCGTGTGTACACACGTGTTGTATGTGTGTTTAATTCCCTCTGCTGCTGCTGTTGGTTTCTCAGGCTTCGTGTGTTTCCCACGTGGCAGCGTGTTTTTAAAGCTCTGTCCACACTGCAGCGTGGACACCCGGGCTGCTGCCTCTTGCGGTCGTGTGGCTTTCCACAGCACGCGTCCCCCGCCCTGTCCCCCCACCTCCCCAGGCGGGCAAACTGTCCACCTGCTTGAGGAGGCAGATGTGGAGCTGGGAGCTCTGCCTGCAGAACGAAACTCACTGCGGCCAGATTCCGCGCCCGATGCCGGAACCATGGACACGCCCCCTCAGAGGCCGAGGCTCCTGTCCCCACGCACTCACCCACACTCGGTGTCCTTTCTCATTTCTGCAGATTTGTGGGGCGTGGGTGGAAAGTCTTTTCCTTCCCCTTGGCGTTGCTCTGACTACTCTCAAGCTACACAGTCTCCGTGCACGTGGACTGGTGACGTGGCCCCTTCCCGGGGTGTCCAGCTGCAGTACGTCCCTAGTCGGAGCGCATCTCCTGGTGCTCATGGGTCTTGCTCGCACTTTCTCCGCCCCGTTAACTGCCCTGCCGTGTCCTTCATCCAACAGGCATCATTATCTCTTCTCTATATTTTTACGCCTATTCATTTTTTATTTGGACATGGCCAAATCCCTCGATCCCCAGCTACGCGATTCCCAGCTACGAGTGAAGATGTTAGGTCTAATTGAAGAAGTGTTTACTGCCCCAAGGCGACAGCTGTCCCCGTGATTGTCTTTCACGACTAAAGTTGTCCTACCTTCTCTCACACCTGGGGTTTCCCCGCCCCATGAGCGCCTGGGAAAGAAATTGGTTTCTTTCCCCACCTAGCGAGTCGTTTTCCACCCACGTCCATGGAACTCCCCATCTTCTCTGCAGAGTGAAACCGGGTGTGAGCTGGGCCTCTGAGCCCGGTCCCCACTGCACCACTGTCCCTCCGAAGCAAACTCAACCCTCCTCCCATCTCCCTCCCCCATGGAGACCCTAACCCTAACCCTAACCCTAAGCTTAAACAGGGAAGTCTGGCCAGTCCTTCCTTGGGCTGATTCCTGGGCTCCCAGGAGATTCCGCAGCTAGGGTGAACAGCACTGTCTTTCTACCACTTCTTCTCGTGGATTGCTGCTGGTCAGTGTGTGAGTTGGTCTCTTTTTAATCTAGAATCTCACTGAACTCTCTTATTATTTTGTTGCTGTTGATGCTCTTTGTCTATTAGTCGCTTAGGATTTCTACATAGTTGACCAGCAGATAGATGGGCATTCTTCTTTTCATCTTCACTCCTATTTTATTCCTTTTTAATTTTTATTCTTATGAGTAAGGATAGGTTCATTCTTTCCTCCAACTCTTAGATGCGTTATTTCCTGTCTGTGTCTGATGGAGGAGGCAGGACCATCCAGCTCCACTGACCAACGGGGAGGGCAGGTGTCCTTGTCGGGTCCCCGATCACGGACAGAATGCTTCCAAACCCCCCATCGACCGAGAAACCCGCTGTTGGTGTTTTGAAGACCACCTTTATCAAGTCAGGAAAGCTTCTCGTGCTCTTAGTTTTCTGAGAGTCTTTTGAAAGACAGGACGTGCTAACCTCTATCAAACATTTACTCAGCACCGTTCGTTTTCCCCTTAGTCTGTTAATGTAATTGATCAGTCTCTGAACTGAAGCCGTCGTTGCATCCCTGGGATAAACCACTTTTGATCATGCTGTCTCTTGTCCAACATTTTGTTATGAATAATTTTAATTTGTTAAAGGCAATTAATTTATTTTTATTGAGCTGTAATAGGCATACAACGCTGTGAGTCTAAGCTTAGTACCACATGTTGGCTTGATGTGTGTGTATATTGCAGTATGATTAGCTAGCATCTGCATTACCTCACCTAATTATAGCTTGATTTTTGTGGTGACAACAATTAGCACCTCGTCTTTTAGCGACTCTGAATTGTGTGACGCAGTGTTGCTGTCCACAATCACTGTGTTGGCACACTTTCTTTCTTTCTGATGCGCATTAAGGTAAGTTGCAATTCTTAGCTCATTTTCCCCTGAATAGTTCAGCATGGACATCATTCACTAGAGTTCAGTATTTCTGCCTAGTTCTTTTTTTTTTTTGCTTTTGAACTAACATTTACGTACAACAGCTTTGCCAAATGCACACACCTGTGTGACCCAAAACCCAACAGAGATGCAGAACAGTCACCCCAGAAAGCTTTCTGTTACTCCTCCCCAGCCCCCATCCACCCAGAGCTAAAAGTAGCTCTGATTTTTTCCCACCGTAAATTAGTTTTGCCTGTTCTAGAACTTCACATAAACGGAATGACAGGGTAGGTACCCTTTGTGTCTGGCTTCTTTCAAAAAAGGGAACCTGGGTGGTTCAGTTGGTTAAGTATCCAAGTCTTGGTTTTGGCTCAGGTCATGATCTCGGGGTCATGGGATCGAGCCCCGAATTGGGCTCCGTGCTGAGTGCGGAGTCTGCTTGTGATTCTCTCTCCCTCTCTGCTCCTCCCCTCAACTTTCTGAAATAAATAAATAGATCTTAAAACAAACAAGTAAACAGACACAGGGTTTTGAGATTCGCCGTGTTGTTGAGTGGACCCGCGGTCTATCTGGTGTTATGGCTGAATAGTACTCCATCCTCCAACTCCAATATCCATTTCTTGGATATTATGAATAAAATTGCTATAAACATTCTTGTACAGGTCATTTTGTAGACATATGTTTTCATTTCTCCCAGGTAAACGTCTTGGGGCAGGACTGCCGGATTGTGGGGTAGCTGTGCGTTTAGATTTATAAGCAACCACAGATCTTTTCCCCAAACTCCCCATCAACACTCCATGAGAGCTCTAGCAACCCCACATTCTTGTCAACATTTGGAGGTATCCGTCTTTTCAACTTTAGCCATTCCTGTGAGTGTGTATTTTAAAACATGCTGTAGGATCCAGTTAGCTAATATTTCATTCAAGATTTTCCCACCTGTGTATCAGGAAAATTGATCTCGTGTTGCCCTTATCCAGATTTGGAACACGATGGTCGCCAGTCTCTTAAAATGAAACATGTTATTTTACCTCTATTACTGTTTTCTGGTAAAGTTTACATAAGATAAGGATTATCTGTCCCTGGAAAGAGGCTGTTAGCTGTTTTGGCATGAGGCTCTTTTTCTGAGAAAGGTGAAAACTTTGATTCCCATTTTAAATCTATTTAAGTTTTTTATTTCTTCTTGGGCCAGGCTTGGCACTTCCTATTTTCCCAGAAATACGCTCATTTTATCTCAAAGTCTTCCTTAAATATCCTTGCATCAATCTCAGCTGGGCATAAAGAGAGAGCTGGGAACCCACAGGAGCCAGGGGATTGGAGGGAGCTGCTCCCTGAGGCCAGAGTGGTGCAGCAATGGGCGGGAGGCTTCCAGGAGGAGGAGAGTCCTGGGGTGGGCTCTGAGCTCTAGGACCCCGCCAGCCTCCAGACATCCTCCCTCTTCCCAACCTTGGAGGAGCTGATATGATAGATGAAGGGGGGAGTAGTTTTCCCTGGAGGGGGAGCAGAAAGATGCCCATACTTAGAAGCTCTGAAGTTTGTAGGAACTTCTGGAGGCTCCTCAGGGTCCTCACCTGGGGAGTGGGTGTGGTGATACCTGCCTCAGGTGTGTGCAGAGGATAACGTGGATTGTGGCATCTGCCTCAGGTGTGTGCAGGGAACGAGGTGGTCTGTGGTGTCCGCCTCAGGTGTGTGCAGGGGATAGGATGAGGACTGTGACACCTGCCCCAGGCATGTATGGGAGACAAGGTGGATTGTGGTACCTGCCTCAGGTATATACTAGGACCAGGTAAATTCATTGAGAAGTAGATGGAAAGCACATCTCACAGCAGGTGTGTATTTCATCCATATTTATTTCCCATCTTCCTCTCAGGAAATTCAGCAGTAGTGAGTCTCTGAAGGCTTTCTTTCTTCTTTTTAAAGTACAAAGGAGCAAGTCTCTGATAACAGAATTTGAGGCCATGAGATCTTGGGTCAGAAGTCATTGGAAGCTTCTTGGTGCTCCTCAAAACTACACCAAGGTATCACCTGCCCCAGGCAAGTATGAAGCAATGTGTCTCTTGGAGTGTGTCATCCGTGTAGAACCCTTCCTGCCCCACAATGGGTCCCAGCTCACTGTCCAGAGAGTTTCCAGGTGGTGTGCAGGGACGGAAACCTAAACTGAGGTTCCTGGCGAGTTGAAGGAGATGAATTCAGAGTCTCCCAGACGTTTGCAGTTGGTGAGATTCAAATGAGATCTGTGATAAGTTGATAATATTGGATCAGCGTGACTCTCCTGGCTTGCATAATTGTACTGGATTATGTAAGATGTTGGCATTAGGACAAGTGGAGCGGAGAGTAAATTGGACCTCTGTGTGCTCCTCTGCAGCTTTTTTAAAGGGTGAAATTATTTAAAAAATAGCTGTTTTAATTACCAGGCATGAAAAAAACAGGAATATATGTCCCATGACCGCGATTAACCAATAATTAGAAATAGACCCAGGGGCGCCTGGGTGGCATAGTCGGTTAAGCATCTGACTCTTGGTTTTGGCTCAGATTATGATCTCAGGGTCTTGAGATCAAGCTCTGCATCAGGCTCCACACTCAGAGTGGAGTCTACTTGAGACTCCCTCTGCCTCTAACCTCTGCCCCTTTCCCTTGCTTGCTCACTGTCTCAAATAAATAAATAAATCTTAAAAAAAAAAAAAGACCCAGAAATGAAATAATTGAAATACAAGAAATGAATGTTAAAACAACTTTTACAAGTCAAATCTGTGTTATCCAAAAGATAGAAGAAAACATAAATAGGATGGGGGAGAAACAGAAGATATAGAAAAGACCCAAAATGAACCAGAGATGAAAAAATGCATTATCTGGTGGCGCCTGGGTGGCTCAGTCGTTAAGCGTCTGCCTTCGGCTCAGGTCATGATCCCAGGGTCCTGGGATCGAGCCCCACATCGGGCTTCCTGCTCCGCGGGAGGCCTGCTTCTCCCTCTCCCACTCCCCCTGCTTGTGTTCTCTCTCTAGCTGTGTATCTCTCTCTGTCAAATAAATAAAATCTTAAAAAAAAAAAAAAGCATTATCTGAGATGGGAGAGCACACAGAATGGGATCAACAGTGGTTTAGATACAGCAGAACAATTTTGTTTTAAAGATCGGTGGGATCTTCTAAGAGAGCAATAGACATTTTCCAAAATGATATGCAAAGAAAAATGACTGAAAAAAAATGAACAGGGCAACAGTGATCAGGAAGCAATCTAACAGACATATCATTGAGATCTCTGATGGGGGGAAGAGATGAAGGACAGAGAAATATCTGAAGACATAGTTGCTGAAAATATTCAAAATTCCATTAAAAATGCTGTAAACTCAAAGATCCAGTATCTCCATGAACTCCAAACAGAAAAAAAGCAAGAAGAAACCCATACCAAAATATATCATAATCAAATTGATAAGTTGATAGAGGGAAAATCTGACAAGTAGCCAGAGAATAAAAGACATATTATGTATAGATGAAGGAAGAAAGTATATAAATAAAATTCTCATCAGAAACTGTGCAAGCCAGAACACAATGGAGAGGCTTCTTTAAGGTACCGAAGGAAGAAAACTGTCAATCTAGAATTCTATACTCAGCAAAAATATGTTTCAGAATGAAGGCAAAATAAATAATTTTTTAGCCAAAATAAAAACTGAGAGAATTTATGGTCAGCAGACTAACACTATAATAAATATTAAATAGCATTTTTCATACAGAAGGAAAATTACATCAGATGGAAATATGGACTTATACAGAGAAAGGAAGAATATTGGAAGTGACAGATATGTGGGTAAATATGACAATATTTAAATTAATTTTTAAATTTAAAACATAATTAACTTCTCAAAGGAAAATAACCATATATTAAAAGGTTTATAAGGTGAAGAAGCAAAATCTATGACAAGAGCACAGTGGACAGAAGAGGAGAGAAATGGAAGTACACTATTGTAAGGTTTTGCATTATACGTGAAGGGGAACAGCGTTATTTGAAGGCACTTTGATAAGTTAAAGATGTATATTATAAACAAGAACAATCACTAAAGTGGAAAGATATAGCTAATAAACCCATATTGGCGGTAAAATGGATATTTGATAACATTCATTTAATTCGAGAGGACAGAAAAACAAGAACAAAGAAATGAGACAAATAAGAAAATAAGAGGTAAGATGCTATATTTAACCCCAACCATTTATATAATCACATTAAATGTAAAAGGCCTAAACATTCCAATTTAAAAGCAGAAATTTTCAGATTGAATTAAAAAAAAATCAAGACCCAACTATACAGTATCTACAAGAAACCTGGTTTAAATGCAAAAAAGCACAAATAAGTTATGGAATGGAAAAACACACCATGTAAACACTAGTCAAAAGAAAACAGGAGCTGCTATATTAACATCAAAAAGTTTATTTCAGGATAAGAAATATCACTACGGATGAGGAAAGATTTTATAATGATAAAGGAGTCAATTCTTTAAGAGGACATAGTGATCCTAAATAGGTATGCACCTAACAATAGTGAAATACAGTTTCTTTCCGTGTACACAT
Source organism: Mirounga leonina (assembly GCF_011800145.1). NCBI lineage: Eukaryota > Metazoa > Chordata > Mammalia > Carnivora > Phocidae > Mirounga > Mirounga leonina. The sequence goes on along the minus strand of NW_023270447.1, from coordinate 92,455,763 downwards.
AACAGTCACCAAGAGAGATTGCATTATGAGCCATAAAACAAGTCCCAGTACGTTTAAAAGGACTGAAATCATACCAAGTACATTTTCTAATGACAATAGAATTAAACTAGAAATCAATAAGAGAGAATATCCAGAAATCCCCATATATTTGGAAACCAACACATTTCTGAATAATTCATGGGTCAAAAAATAAATCACAAGAGAAGTTAGAAAATATTTTGAATTCAGTTTTTATTCATAAAAATGAAAACACAATACTTTCAAACATACGGAGTGCAGTGAAGAAGTGCTTAGAGGAAAAGGTTTGACATTAAATTATTATATTAGAAAAGATGAAATATTTCAGATTAGTAATCTATGCTCCCCTCTGAAAGAGCTATAAAATGAAGAAAAAGTGAAACCCAAAGTCAGCAGAAAGAAATAATAATGAGAAAAAAATAAATGAAATAGAAAGCAGAAAAATAATAGAGAAGAATCAATAAAACCCAAACCTGTTCTTGAACAGGTTTGTTGATAAACCTCTAGCCAGATTGATCAGGAAGAACAGAAGACACAAATTATCAAAGTAAGAAATGAAAGACAGTTACTACCAAGCCTATAGATAATAAAAGGGTAATAAGGGAATGCTATGAACGGCTTTATGCTAATACATTTGAAAACTGAGATGAAAGGTATAAATTTCTTAAAAACCACCAACTACCAGGGTTCACTTAGGGAAGAAATAAATACAGATAACATATTTGTCTATGTGGAAAATTCAAAGGAAACTGCAAAAAAGCTGTAAGAACTTATAAGTGAATTTAGCAAGAGCACAGTGTACAAAAGGCCAATGTACAAATATTCATTGAATTTTACATGTTAGCCATGAATAATTGAAAATTGAAATTTTAAGAAATTTAAAATAGAATAAAAATTATGATATACTTAGCAATCAATTTAACTAAAATGGTGTAGGGCTCATAAACTGAAAACAACCAAATATTGCTGAAACAAATTAAAGATCTAAATAAATGGGGGAGGGGCACCTGGGTGGCTCAGTCAGTTCAGCACCCACTCTTGGTTTTGGCTCAGGTCATGATCTCAGAGTTGTGAGATCAAGCCCGGAGTCAGGCCCTGCGCTCAGGTGGGAGTCTGCTTGAGATTCTCTCTCTCCCTCTGCCCCTCCCTGCTCTCTAAAATAAATAAGTAAATCTTATAAATCAATAAATAAGGGAGATATACCATGTTCATGGAAGTTTCAGTATTGTTGGAATGACAATTTTCCTGAAATTGATCTATAGTTTCAATGCAATAACAACAAAAATCCCAGAATGCTTTCTTATAGAAATTGACAAACTAGTCTTAATGTTTATGTGGAAACATAAAGGCCCTAAAATAGCCTAACCAATTTTGAAAATGAAGAAAAAGATTGGGAGGCATACTATAACTCAAAGTTTATCATAAAACTAGAACAATCAAGATTGTGATATTGGCGAGATAATAAATACATAGATCAACAGAACAGAGCATCCACAAGTGGACACACACATATTTGGTCAATTAATTTTTGACAAGGTTGCCAAGGCATTTCAAGGGGGGACATCATCGACTTTTCGACAAATCATGCAGGAAAAATTGGACACTCACATGCAAAAAATAAACTTCAACACTTACTTTACACGACAAAAACAAACAAACTCAAAATAGATCCTAGATCCAAATATAAGAACTAAAACCATAAAACTTTAAGAAAAAATATGGTAGAAAATCTTGGTGACCTTGGGTTAGGCAAAACAGGACAGAAACAAAAGCACTAACTATAAATAAACTGTATAAATAAACTGAACTTTCAGTATAAATAAACTGAAAAAAAAAACCCAGTATATTGCTAAAATTTAAAAGTTTCTTCTTCAAAAGACACTTAAGAAAATGAAAAGGAAAGCCAAATACTGGGAGGACATATCTACAAATCTTAGATCTGGGGAGGAGACATCAGATGATAAAATGTCTGGGGAACAGTAGAGAAGGCTCCTCGGCACTCTGGCTCCCCCGGCACCAAAACCAGGTGTCCCGACCCAGTGTGGTTGAGTGTTTTGATGTTATACTAAGCAGAATTGAATCTTCCAGTGAATTTCCATTTTCCAAGCAGTGAAGCCTCTCATTAGGCATGCTTACTGGCCAGGGGGTCCTACCTGGGCTAGACCGCCCTCCCTCTGGGTTATGCTCATCACAGTTGTCAAGATCCCTAACCATCACTGAGACAAAGAGGGCAGATGAACCTGGGTCCCCTCCCTTCCACCCGTCCAAGTTGGGTGGTCAGCTTGTCTGTCAGCATGTGGACCCCCACCATGCTGGACACTTGTCCTCCTGGTTGGACATTGGGAAATGCCACCCATCATTTGTGTCTCTGGGAGGGGTATCGCTCCCCTTGCTGGCCAAGGCTGGGGTGAGGGGCAGCTGGACAAACGCTTGAGGCGCCTTTGGAAGAAATCCACCTTCAAGGCAAGAGGGTAAATGATCATGATGTGGTTATTCTGGCAGAATTTGGAGAAAAAAAATAATGTCGCCTTTATAAGGGAGTCAGCTGACTATTTTATAATTTTTCCCCAAATCGACCAAGCCATTTTCACAACATAAAACAAGCAAAAAAATGTAATTATTTCAAGGTGTCCTTCACCTCGAACTCACTGGAGGCTCACAGCTTAGGGGTTTTAAAAAAATACATATATTTAAAGCAAATATTATTGCAAATGACTACTCTGTAATTTGGATTAATTGCTTTTGGTTTTTTCTGGAAATAAAATCTTTAAGACAAACCCATAAAAACCCTGGAGCTCAGGGCAGCTGTTACTGCAGTGCCTCGTTTATTTTTTATTTTTTAATTTTTTTCAGTGCCTGGTTTAGATAGAGCCCAGAGCTGCCCCAGAGGGGAACTTGATGGGTCACAGAGTCCCCTATATACAGTCGAAGCCCCTGAAGGAGGCTGTGCTATGCTCAGCAGATGCATACCCAAGGACGGCTCCGGCCCACATCAAGGTGTCTGTTTACACCCAACTGGAATGATAGGCTATGGGTTGTCCCGCAAGGATGGTCCCAAGACCCTAACCCAGGGAGGGTCCTTCCCTGCAGGGGTTATCACTACTCCTTCTGTGGGCTGAGGTCAGAGGCTCAGCCAGACCCGGTTGGGTCAGCTTCAGGGACCCACCCAAGGGAGAACATGCCAGCTTGGGGCTAGGAAGAGCTGGGGTCTGGCAATGCCCTCAGTCGTATGAAACATGTGGCTGTATGAAGGTTGGGGCCGGGGGAGGGTGTACGGAAAAGGTGGGTAGATGGAAGAATCCTGTGCTCCAGGGCACCTACCCTGGGCCTTCCTTGAAATATCTGGGATTTGAGGTTTTTCCTGACACAGGAGTCTGGTAAGACCCTATCCCAGGGAGGGGTCTGAGCATGGTCATGGTGGGAGGTGGGTTTTTAGGAATTTTTAGGAATGAGTTGGAGGGGCATGTGCAGTGCTGCAGGGGGCACAAGAAAGACAAAGATGGAGCAGGCTCCATTCAGATGTCTTTGGGGACCTTGAGAGTAATTTCAGTAGAAGGAGGGGTAAAAAACAGATTGTCTGGCACAGGCAGGGTACAGATGTCACATGACTACCATTCACCTGGTCCCTTCAAACTTATCATTTTATTTGTTCTGAGCAGCAGCCCTGAGAGGTGGGCATCATCTTACCATCTTTCCTGTCCTGGGTCCTGAGCCCAGGGTCTCACAGCTAAGAACAGACAGGGATATGTGTTTCCTACAGGTGCACATGAACAGAGGTGAGGAGGACCAGATCCTGGGCCCTGAAGGGCTCCACCTTGGGACCAACAACAGATACAGGGCATGAATCCTGACTGCTTATCAAGGTGAAACTTTGTCAAGGTGAAACAAGGTGAAACTGCTTGCCTCCAGCAGGCAGCTGGAGCAGGGAGAACAAAGCTCTGGGGTCCTGGATCAGTTCTGTTGCCAGTGTGCACCATGATCTTGAGCAAGTTCTACCCCTTGCTCTCGTCTAGGCTTCAGTTTCCCAGTTCATTTCCAGTTTCATCATAAAACTCAGTTTCCTTGGTTCATTGGGCAGGGAGTTCATCTATCCACCCATCCATCCACCCCCCTGTCTATTTATCTATCCATCCATCCATCCATCCACCCATCCATCCATCCTTATATCCTTCCTTCCATCCATCCATCCCTTCATCCATCCATCCCTTCATCCATCCATCCATCCATCCATCCATCCATCCATCCATCCATCCAT
>NW_023270447.1:92435257-92451480 GCF_011800145.1 Mirounga leonina | reverse complement strand
CCATCCATCCATCCATCCATCCATCCATCCATCCATCCATCCATCCAAAACCATTGTTCATCTCCCATGTGCCACACTCTGCTAGACCCTGGAGAGTAAGAGGAAATAAAACAGGCAAGAAGTTCACCCTCTTGGCCCTGAGGGTTGCATGGGAAGACAGACCATGGTTTGGGGACCAGCCAGGAAGCTTTTGCTGTAAGAGAGCAGGAGAGAGATGGAGGTGGCCTGAAGAGACAGAGGGCCCAGAGAACAGCCAGTGCCCAGGAGTAGAAAACCACTGCCCTCATTGGTGGGGAGTCAATCTGTGTCCTGGGCCAGGCTGGGGCTCCACCAGAACACCCCTCATGTAGTGGCCATGGCCCTCTCTTGGCTGGCTACTTCTGAGCAGACCCCAAGTTCCTCAAGAACCCATAAGCAGGGGGCATGGGGCAGAACCAGCTCCACCAGGTGGTTCAGGAGGAGGAAGGGATGACTACTGTGGCTACCCCAGACCTGGAGGGAACCAGGGAGTTTTAGGCCCCTAGGGAGCCCCCAGATCCCAACCTGGAGAACCTGCATGTGAGGGTAAGAAGGAAGGTGAAGTGCACCCCGGGTTGTGCCTGCAGGGAAGAGTCAGGATGACCTTATCCCTGCCACAGGGAGGGGAGAGGGGTAGAAAACTTATTCAGCCCCTCAGGCCACTGCACCCCAGCCCCACTTCCAGAGGAGCCTCAACATGAGGAAGCCTGCCTTCAGGTCCTTCTCTCTACAGATCCCTCCTAACCACAGAGCCTCACACCCTGCTCTGTGACAGGAGAGGGTGGCTGTCAGCCTGTGATCTCCTGTGGGAGCCCAGCTGTGCCTGACATATAACAGCAGTCCATGGAGGTCCTGGGGGCCTCAGGGAATGAGAGGCAATCCTACTGGGTGGGAGGGCTTCCTGGAGGAGATGGCCTTGCAGCTCTGGTAAACTCCCGTTCTGCGGTGCTCAAAAGGCTGCACCTTCCATGTCTGTGTACAGGGCGGGTTCCACTGGTGGAACAGAAAGTCTGGACCACTGGTTGGGTTTGTGCAGAGCCCCCAGTGGTGGGTCTGTGGGTCCCCGGTGGCTAAGTGATGCCTTTGAAGCCTGGACTGCTTCTACAGGATGGGCCCCTCTGTAGGTGCTCTTCTGCCTGTGTTTATAAACCCCTCTTTATCCCAGAGGGTCTGCGGTCCTGTGGCTTTGTGTGTGTGATGCCGTGCCACCAATCTCAGGCAGTTACGTCGCCCTGAGGAGCAGAGCACAAACTCCTGGAGCTCATCCTATCACTTCTGAACAGTGTGATCCTTGTGCCGGGAGGGAGCCTTCTTTGCAGAAGCTTTTTTTCTAGGGAGGGCTGGGTTCCTTCCCTGGAGCCTGTCCAAGGCTGAGGAGCTGGCCTAGGGTTGAGAGCTGGGGCAGGTGCTGGGTTCCTGCTGCCTTGGGGTCTCCCTGGGAGGAACTGCCGGGAATCCTTGGGCCCTGGCTCTGGCCAGCCTGGCCATCTTTTGGGGGATCAGACCCAATTCTAAGGATGTGGGTGGAGGCTAATCTTGCCCTTCAAGCCTTCAGCAAAGGGCCCCCAGTTCTCCCACTTGGATAGGATTCTGTCCCATCCCCTGTGTACTCCTGGGATCAGGGACAAGGGGAAGTCAAGGACCTGGGAACAACTGGAGCCCCCAGCACCCCTCAGGGTTGAGCATCAGGTGAAAAGTGAGTAACATCTCAAATACAAAGCAAATTGTCCATGTCGTGATGAGTGGGGTCTTCTGAGGAGGCGCCCATGCCACACTCACAGGGGGTGATCAGATCAGACTCATGTGGCCTCAGGGAGGTCAGTGTCAGGAGGGAGAAGTCAGAGGTATGAGAGGGAGAAACTGTCCCCAAGAAGAGGCCCTCCCAGGAGGCCCCCTGCTGAAGAAGTCCATAGCCCTCTATGCGGAGGAGTAAAAACAATCCCAAGCCCCCGACGAGGCTCAGGAAAACACCACTGAAACAACCTGGCGAGGTGAAAACAGCCAGGTTTCCATCTGTGGATGGACGGATGAACAAAGTGGGGTCTGTCCACATACTGGGATAGCAATCAGCCTGAGGAAGGAATGAAGCAGACACATCCCACCCTGTGGATGGACCTCAAGGACATTGTGCGGAGAGAAAGAAACCAGACACAGAAGGATAAACACTGCATGATCCCACTCCTTGGAGGTCCCCAGAGGAGTCAGATTCATAGAGACAGAAAGGGGAAAGGTGGGCACCAGGGGCTGCGGAGGGGGCTGGCAATTTAGTGTTTCGTGGGGACAGAGCTGTGGTTTGGGAAGATGAAAAAGTTCTGTGGGTGGACGGTGATGGTGCACAGCAGTGTGAATGTGCCTAATGTTCCTGAACTGGACATGTTAAAATGGTTAAGATGGTCAATTCTATGTGTGTTGTACCACAATTACAAATGAAAGTGACAGAAAGCCCAGCCTGGAGGTGGTTGGGCTCTGTCCTCTGTACCTGGCTCCAGTCCTCCCTGAGCATCAGGACCTTTGGGTACAGTAGCCCAGCGGCAGGTCCATTTCTCACGCCTGCAGTCGGGAGACTAGGGCCCAGGCAGGTGTGACCAGCTGCAGTCCACAGGGAGGCTGTGGCGGATCCAGGCCACGGCGGGCGGCTTGCTCTAGAGCCCGCATTCCCATGCACCCTGCCACCTCGGGGTTGAAGCCCAGGGTCAGAGGCCCCTCCCCCATCAGAACAAGTTGGGGAGCTGAGTCCCAAGCTCAGAGCACGTCTCCAGTCTCCCATACCCTGGGAGAAAAGAGGCTTAAACTCTAAATCAATATTTGGAAAATTAAGTTTTATTTAATGCCCATCTCACTTCTGTGGTGAGGGGAGCATTACCAACAGTGCATTCAGGAGAAGCTTCTGGGAGGTAATGACATTGAGCCAGCTCTTGAAGGACAGGTAACATTTTGTTCTTCATTTTAACATTGTAACAATTTACACAACTAACATATGTAACAATTTACACATTTAACATTGTAACAATTACACAACTAACATATGGTCACTGGAGAAAAATTGAAATGCAGGTAAGCATAACAAAGAAAAATGTTATAATACCCTGAAATCTCATCACTCAGTTTAGACCACTGTTACTATATTTCAATTCGTATTCCTAAACGTTCCTCCCCATCCCGTGTTTCAGGGACATATCAGTATGGGCAACACGCACATACCTACACCATCATGTCCTTGTCCGCACAGCAGTCCATGCATGGACCCAAAGACGCAGCTCACCTCTTTGTGACTGGAATGTGTCCAGGGGAGCTCCAAGGAATCCGCTGGTCAGGACCCAGAAAACCTCACTCAGAGCCTCTGGACGCTGCACAGCAAGTGGACACAGCCTTTCTAAAATAGCCACACAGAAACTAAGAGAAGGAGTTGAAATAACACAGTGACCCCAAAAGGCACCGGGTTCAGATGGCAGATTAAACACACTGAATAAGCCCCCTCTGCAAAGCCCACTTCAACCACAGAAAAGAGATTTTAAGAGACATCTTCCCATGAGGGTGGAAAGGACAGGGGAGGGCAGGGCACCTGCAAATTTCTGAAAGCCCACTTGCAGGTGCACCCACAGTGACTGGCTCACAGATGAGAGAGAGAGAGAGCGAGCGAGCGAGAGAGCTCTGAACACAGTGCAAAGGTGGGCTTTTACTGGGTTTAATACAAAGAGCATCCCAAACTCAGGACTGGCCATAAAAGCAAGCCTGAGATGAGGGGTGCGGGAACGGCTGCCAGCAGGAAGGCCAGCATGAAAGGCAGTCATGAGGGAGACGGATTCCTAGATGCTCTCCCCACCCCCACCCCTCCCCCACTCAGCAAAAGTCCAAAGGCCTATTTCCGGGAATGCACGCAGCCGTGACCTGACACTGACTGAGGAGACCCCAACTTGGATCCCAGAGTACTGGCAGCTGGACCCCCCTCATCCCTGGGGAACCTGCCTGGGCATCAGATCAGCCCCTGAAGATGCTGACATCAAGAGCTGCCAGGATCACCCTCCTATGGATGTCAAAGGCAGCAAGCCCTCCCTTACCCCAGATCTTCCAACCAGCTCTGTACTCCCCGCCTCAGATCATGAGTGGGTCACTGAGGATCAACACAGGAGACTAAAAGGAATAGAACAAAGCCATCTGGAGGATACACAGACCATGTGGATGGAAGAAAACTTCATAGTAACCATCAGTTTCCAAGAACAAAGAGCAGAGGAAGCAGAGGGCAGGAAATCCATAACAAAGTATTTCTGGAAAACTTCCCAGAACTGAAAGACATAAGCTCCCAGATTGAAAGAACCCACAGTGGAGGAAATCAGACACTCTCGAGTGCATCACCATGACACAGCAAAACACTTGGGACAAAGACAGGATTCTAGACAATTCCCAAGAAGAAGCAAGTTGCACTCAAAGCACAAGGGAACAGATTCCCCTCCCTTTTCTACAGCCACTCTGGAAGCAAGAAGACAAGGGGCAATGTTTTGAAAACTCTGGATGAAAAGCATCTCCAGTCTAGAATTCCACACCCAGCCCAACTATTATTCTGGTGTGTTGGGAGAATAAATGCATTTCAGACATGCATGGTCCTAGAAAATGTATCTCCCAGTTTATCAGAAGTTACTAGAGGATGCGCTCCACAGAGATGAGAGAGGAAGCTGGGGAGTGGGAGAGCCAAGGGATGGCCGCTAAGGCTCCTGGAGTGATGAGCACAGGCGGGCTGTGGAGGATGGACAGTCCACATCGGAGCAGAGTGACTAAGGAGCCAGACGTGAGGACAGCCACTGCCAACATCTCTGCAGTGACTGTCCCTTGGCGTGTCCTGACCATGTTGGAAGAAGTTCCTGTCTCCCCTCCTACCCGGTGTGAATTTCCTGTGGCTGCCGAACAAATTCCCACAAACTCAGTGGCCTAAAACAGCACACTTCATCATTTTGCAGTTCTGCAGACGGGAAGTCTGAAATGGGTCACACTGGGCAAGAATCGAGGTATCAGCAGGGCTGGTTTCCTTTGTGGAGAGTCTAGAATACATTGTCTTGCCTTTTCCAGCATCAGAAGGCCACCTGCATTCCTTGGCTCAGGAGCCCCGTCCAAATTCAAAGCCAGTTGAATCTTTCTGCCTCTCTCTACCTCATTGAACGTCCCTTGTGATTACACTGAGCCGACCAGCACAATACAGGACAACTTCCCTACCTCTGCCCGAATGCTGTTCCCTAGACATGCACAATGCTTCCTTCTCAGTCTGTCCCGTCTCTGCTCAAATGCCACCACCCCAGAGAGGTCTCACTTGGCCATGCTCCTCACCTTGTTTCCCTCCTTAGTTATCCCCTACAGCATGCAGAGACTTTGAACCTGCCCTGCAAGGTTCTTAGGTATCCTGCTTACTGCTGCCGTCCCCATTAGAACATGAGCTCCTCAGGGGAAGATGCCTGTCTCTTTCGGTCACTGCTACATCTTTGGGGCCTCTGGTCACACTGCCACAAACTAGGTGTGCAGGGAATGTGTGCTGCTTGAATTAATAAAAGGTCCAGGCTGTATTGGTCAGTCCTATTTTCCCCGAGGGCCTTCTGTTAATGCCCAGGGGCCGGAGCCAGACTCTGGTCTGGCTCATCCCTTGGAACCTTCACGTGCCCAAGACACCCACCGCCTCTCCTTCCACAGCTGGACAACCAGCAACCTGCTTGCTGTTTCTCCAGATTTGCTAATAGCGTCATACAATATGTGGCCTTTTGTGACCAGCTTCTCTCTTCATGTTGGCAGACGTTTCAGCGTCCTTCCGGTGGCCAAATGATCATCCATGGTGTGGATGGAACCCACCTCACCTACCCTTTGAGGTGCTCTTAATGCTCCTTGCTCATTTCAATCTGATTAAATTCTGCATCCGGACTCACATTTTCAGGGATCTGTATTAGGTGATAAAGCTTAAATCGAGTCAAGGAGATGGTTAACACAAAAAGCCGGGTAGGGGTTACCCCTGGGCTGCTGGGAAGGGGATGCCATTGCCGGGGGAGGGGGCGGTTGCCGCACAGCCAGCTCCGAGGAAAATGGTAGTGTGTTCGGGCTTCCCCTAGGGGCTGGGCCAGCGCTCACGTGACCCCCTTCACGGTGTGCGTGCACACCGCCCACCCTCCTCCTGCTATATGCTCAGTTCCAAATTTAATAAGGATTTAAAGATGAGCATGGAGCTTCTAAACATGTATGCTCAGGGGTGGTTTTTTAATGGCAGATGTATCAAGATACAATTCACATATCGTAACACTTACCATTCTGAAGTGAACATTTCAGCAGCATTTAGACGTTCGTGATGTGCAACACTCACAGCCAGCTGGTTCCAGAACATCATCCCACAGCAGAAGGAGACCCATGTCTATTAGCAGTCACCCCCCTCCCCAGCCTCTGGCAAACACTTGTCTAACTTCTGTCTCTAGGGATTTGCCCATCCTGGACATTTCATATAAATGGACTCACACAACACATGGCCTTTTGTGACCAGCTTCTGTCACCGAGAATAATGTGCGTTCATTCATGTGGTAGCGTGTGTCCGTACTTTGTTCCTTTTTATGACCAAATACTCCTCCACAGTATGGGTACACCACCTCTCATTTACCCATTAATGGTGATTTTTTTCTGTTCCTCATTCACTTCAAAGTGATTCCTCTGCAGCTAGCTGTCTTTGGAGGCTCTGGAAGACCCAAAGGACCTTCAGCTTCCTCTGGGGTCTGCGCAAATTCTTCAGGAAGCTTTAACAGTCTTTCAACCTCAGAACTTACGGTTCAAGAACAAAGCTTTAAAGCAGTCTGTGGGGTAGAAACTGCTGTCACCATTTTGACCCAGTTCTGCTGGGCGGACCAGGGCAGAGGCCTTGCTGGTGTCCTGGGCCGAGCGGAGAAATGGGAGCAGGGGGGAGGCCAGAGCCACCCTCCTTGTTTTGCAGAGAGCGCACGCACACAAGGAAATCACCAAAGGCTGATTTGACTGGGAAGGCAGCCTTCAATGAATGACATCATTCGGAGAACATAAATCTTGGTTTGTATGATTTATTTATGTTAAGAAATCCACATATGATGCTGAGTTCTCAATGGCTTTGTTTAAGCGATGGTTTTTCCCTTTTAGTGAAAGTTGGAAGATGGTAAACAGCTCCAGCTGTAAAAATTAAAGGCAGAGGTGAAGCCAAGGTGATTATTACACAAAAATGCTGAGTGGGGAGGGGTATTTGGCCCTTCCATCCTCCAAAATGGAAATTACCCTCTGCCACAATGTACCACGAACAATTACCTGCTGTTTATTAATTAACCCCTTTTAGAAGCACCACATTTCTACTAGAAACTGTTATTTCTCTAATGTGAAAACTGGCTTATTCGTGTTTATTAGAACAACTGTGTCCCATGTGGTCCAGGCCCCATGCACACTTAACTCACACACATATTTTTTTATGATTGGAAATACCTTAGTAGAAGCCCAGATACTGAGCATCACTTGCTTGGCATATTAGCCCCAAACTGAGCCCACAAAGCCAAGGCTCGGGTGTGGAGCCTGTCGCCGGGGACAGCCACAGAACAGTCCTGGGGTGGCTGCCCTGAGGGTGGGTGTCGGGGAGGAAAGGGGGACCCTGGCTCCCCAGTGAGAGCCGGACCTGGAGGAAATACGTATTGCAAATGGCTCAGTTGTTCTAGAAGCCCACAAATAAATGTCCTGGTCAGTGTTGGGAGCAAGTGGGTGACCACAAGGCCAGCATGCCCTTTGGAGCTCACACGCCTGGCACTGCACAAACCCCAAGAAGGGGTTCCAAACACAGACCCCTCTGCAGCCTGTGTCCGCACGCACCCCGGACACCATCACGTGGCTGCGCGTGTCACCTGGAATAGGGCTTTGGGTCAGGCAGATGAATCTCACTCTCCTGCCTCTACGACATGTCCTTGTACCTCTAAGTTCCAGTTTCCCGTGTGTAAGGTGCAAACAATTGCAGTTCCTACCACGTGGGATTGTTGCAAGGGTCACACGGTGCCTGATACAGCCCAGGGCAGAAGCCAGCACCCTGCTGGCCCCAGAGCCCCAGCTCTCCTGCCCTCCATCACTCAAGCCGGACAGCCCTGTGGATAGACCAAGTTTCTGCCCTTCTACCATCATCCCCTGCCCCCATCATCCCGCTGGGACCCCCCTGAGCAACCTGGCTTCCTTTTCCAAATCATGCACCATGCAGCTGGGGACCTGGGTGGCTTGCTCACTGCTGTGTCCCCATCACGAGGGACTGGTGCAGGCTACTGAATACAGGGCGGCCCTTTGCGAGTTGGGACAGGTGAAGGACAGGTCACTCGGCCTCAGGCCCTCGGTGCGGGGCTTCTGGCCTCCATTGTGATGTCTGGTAAGGCTGCCCCACATCTCCTTCAGTCTTCAGGTCTGAAATCAGACGTAGGGATCACTTTCTTCTTACTCAGTGCTCTTCATTCGTGAGTGACTCATTCTTTCATTCCCCGAGGCTCCCAGACTTGGGCCAGCCCTGGGCTTTGTAGGGGCACTAGATGCGCTGGAAGCTGCAGGTGTGCTGAGGCAAACAGCCCTTGTGTTTGACAGCACCATGGGACTGTGCGTTCCAGGAGCATCCACCTTGCAGGGGCCTCTGGCCCTATGTCAGCGAATGCAGGAATAACCCCAGAGCCTCGGCGTACTGGAGGGCAGGGGTGGACCTGGCGGAAACACTGATCACAAGTGCCAGGAGACCAGGCAAGACTAGGGCAGGCCAAGGTCGGCAGGGTGGGGCCTGGCTCTGGGAGCCCATTAAGATCTGCATGGGTGAGCGGGACCTGAAGCTCCCAGGAGCCCTGTCCTTCCCGGTCTGACTTGCCCTCTGTGTCCAGCCAGGGAGTGAGAAGCTGCTCTCCATGTTGCCAGCTCAGAGCCCCTAGAGGCAGACCTGGGTTCTGGACGAGGAGGAGTCAGAGGGCACAGGGATCCTTACTAATGACAACTCCAACCACCCAGAGCCCCCAAGAAGTGCCAGCCCTCACCTGCATGCAGCATAAGACCCCTGGCTTGTTTCCCCCATATGACATATTAGGAAACTGGGGTGCCCAGGAAGCTGGGGGCTGAGAGGAAGGAAGGCCAGTAAGGAGGGAGTCAGGAAGAAGCTGGGTCTGACTCAGCTGAAGTTCTGTCTTTACACCTGCCCCCCCCCCCCCCCCCCCCCGCTGTCTCCTTGACCTGGGCAGGGAGGGGAACAGGAAAGACTATATGCGCCCCATCCCTCTGCGGCTCCCCACCCTGCACTCCCATCGTAATTCTGCTGTTATCCTGGGGGAGCAGGGGTCTGTCCCATGAATGAAGAGCTGCTCAAGGTCAGGACCCTGCCATCTCCACCCTAGCCCCAGGCCTGGCACACAGTGGGTCCTCAGTGAGGTCTCTTGACTGGCCTGGGCTGCAGGGGCATGAGGCTGTGCACAAATGTGTTCCTGACACTTGGGCCACGGTCCTTCATCGGAACTTTGTCCAGGAGGTAAGGATGGGGTGGGGAGCTCGACACTGGCAGGCTCTGCAGGTGCTCAAGTCTGGGCATCAGGCACCAGGGCAGGAGAGGCCTGGGCCCTGCTCCCTTCCTAGAGCCCCAGGTCACGGGCATCAGGCCCTGGGGCAGAAGCAGGAGGCCCTGTCCAGGGAGGGAGGACTGAGTCCATCACTTTCAGGTTACTCAGCAGGAGAGAAAGGTAAATATTTCCCTTCCCCAGAGAGGATCCTGGTCTTGTCAGGTATCCCCCCCACCATTACTAGTTTAGAAGCAACAAAGGGGGGAAGGTGAGAGGGTGTCCTTCTGGGCATTCCCTTGGCCATCCCATTTCCCTTCCCCCGCTCCCCCATCTGCCGTACCCAGAGTAGTGTCCAGTCAGGCCATGGTCCCTCCCCTTGGTTCCCCCCCCCCAAGTCACCATCGGGCGGGGTAGAGTACGGACGACCGAAGGCCCAAGGTCACGTGCCGGGACAAGCCTGCTCCGCACCCGCCCCATGCCCCGGAGCTCCCTCCGCAGTCCCCAAAGTGTGGGGAGGAGGGGGGAGAGGGGGAGCATTCCCTCTGAGGAACTCAGCTGTGACTAGGACCTCGGTCACCTGTCCCCGCTCCCCAGCAGCCCCAGGACCCGCCCTCTGCAGGGTTTGGGGTGCGGGGTGGTAAGGTACTGAGAGCTGGAGCCTGGGGTGTTAAGTCTCCTTGCATCCTGGCCGGGAGGAACCGAGAACCGTAGGGCTGGGGGAGCAAAACCCCGTGCAGGGGCGGGGAGAAGACGGCTGGCCACGGAGCTGGACCCTCACACCACCTTCACTGAGCCCCCAGAGAGGACAGTTCCGCGGTGCGGGCGCGGGGCGCAAAGGGCAGGACAGGCTTGGTTGCTCAAGAGCAACCGGGGGCCTCTTCAGGCTGGGCACCACCTCTGAGCCTCGCCGTGCAAACGTGGCCCCAGGGGCTGGGCTGCGCTCGCCCTGCCTGGGGTTTTCCATGGGTCCGTCCGATCTCCAACCTGCCCACATAAACCTGTGAGAGGGGCACAGCAATGTTGGGCCCCACTTCACAGATGGGGCGGCCGAGGCGGGAAGGAGTCCCTGCAGCATTCCCAGGGCAACGTCTGCGGTGTGTCGAGCCCGCAGGACCCACGGCGAAATTCGGTTTCTAAACAAGGACGGTTGTCCGTGTGGGGGCAGGGACCACGGCCGAGAGGACGGAGACGAGGGGGCTCTGCAAACCGGGCTCTGAATCGGGGCGCAAGCCGACTTGGGGAGTCTGCGAAGTTACACTGTCCCGGGCTCTGGGGCTTTTGGGGAAGCGGAGGGCGGACTCCCACCCAGCGGTCCCGGGGACTCGGACGCCGGGAAAGCGACTCGGCTCGCCGTTTTCGTTGCCACCAGGCCCCTGCCGGAACGCAGCCGGAACCGGGAGCAGGAGGCCGCCGCGTCCACGCTGGCAGCGTTCGGCGGGGCCGCGGGGCCACTTCGGCTGCGCGAAGTTCTGCGGCGCTGCTGGGCCGGGGCGCTCGGGGAGGGGACCAAGTGGCTCCCGGCGCGCGCAGGCGGGCGGCCCCGAGGGTGAGCGCGGCGCGAAGTCCCCGCTGCGGGCGGCGCCGGCCGAGCTCAGGGCTCGAGACCGGCGCGAACCGGCAATGGCGTTCGTTGGCGGATTTTTAAAGGTCTGGGGTAGAGAGAAAGCGTGGGAAACCGACGCGGTTCGCTACTCCCGCAGCAGTAGCCGGAGCCCCGCGCAGGGCAGGAGCCGGGCCGCCGAGCCGCCGCTTCGTCCCGGCCCACTGCGCGCGCCCCGGGGAAGCAGTATTTGGGGGCCTCCTGCACTTCCTGGAGAGGCGGTTTGGGCCCGGGATCCTGCAGCCAACTCCCTCCCAGGGAATTCAAATGGGGAGTTCAGGCCCACAGCTTCCATCTCTTAAATTAAAAACAAAACAAACAAAAATATTCCTGATTACCTCCCCCAAATGCACGTGGCCCACCCCAGGTGCAGACAGGCATGCATCCGTGCTCCCCGGCCAGGACCCCGGGTTGCAGATGAGGGCAGAGAAGTCTCTTGGGGACCCTCCCAGGAGGCTGCCCATCTGCAAGGGACCAAGTCCTCCCGCCTGTGAAGGCAGTAGGTTTCCAAACATCTGGGGTTTGCTCAAAATCGACTGCATGGTTCACATTCCTGGGAAGTCTTGGTTGAGAGTGCCCAACACTCTCAGGGCCCACTCCAGAGCAGGGACTGGCTGTGGGCACTGGGGGACCTGCGCCGTGAGCAGCACAGGGAGAAAACAGCAGCCTCTGGGCTCGGTGGGTCTGCCAGTTTCCCTGGGCTCGGGGTGGGAAGAAGGGCCAAAGAGGGCCTGGACTATTACCCCCAGAGTCTTGGGCGGCCCCTTGGGAAGTGCCCACTCTGGAACAGTGTGGAAGCCCCCCTGGGGAAGGCAAATGCCCTGAAGGCTGTCTGTGCTCCACCCCACCCCCATTCTAGACCCAACACTCCAGCTAGCTATTGGCCCCAGGGCTGGAAGACCTCTGCATTCAGTCCCCACTGAGTCCCCTGCTGGGTGCCAAGACCACCTCCGTTTTCTCTGTGTAGTGGGAACCAAACCAGATTGTCCCCAAACATCCCTGGTGGTCTCCAAGCCTTCTGTTGCTCAAATCTGGGAGACATTTCCACCTAACGTAGTAAGGCAGAAGGTGCCCAGAGATGGACACCCCCATCTCAGCCCAATTCAATGCTCCTGTGATGGGGGTGAGGCAAGGACTGGTGGTCTGGACCCTTTCAGGACAGTTTTAGATCTCTGAGGAGAGCCCATATGTAAACTAAGGGAGATGTGCTTTTATTCTTTTAGCTACTCAGAGTTTTTCTGAGCAGGAACTGGAGGGTGAACAAAACCTGACCTGGAATCCAATTGAGCCCACAGTCTGAGTGCCTGAAAGCCCATGGCCAAGTTTCAGGGGCACAGATAGGAACGGGGGCGGGGGCGGAAGCAGTGAGAATCTGGTCAGGTCAGTGCATCCCGGGGGCCCGAGAGCCTGGACAGGTGGCTGGGCTGGCTAGAACCCTGCACCTCTGGGCACACACACACCACAGTGCAGACCTCTTCAGAGGCCAGGCCTCACGAGTTGGCATGGGGCACAAGTCCAAGCCAAGCAAAGTGACCCTCTAGTCCAAGACAGTAAACTCTGGGAGTGCACAGTAGGATCCAGCTGGTTTTGTTCCTCATGGGCTTCTCAGGGCGTCCTGGAGTTGGGGACCCCCTTCCTGCCTGCCCACTATGATGCTTACTAATAGCACCGAGGAGCAGCTTGCTCACCCTCCCAAACCGGGCCCTTTCCCAAAGAGTTCAAGTGATCCTGGGTCTCCTGCTGCACCTCCCTGCTTGCTGGAAAGGCTGTGGCAGGCAGAGCTCCTGGCTGAAGTGGGACTCCAGGCTGTGGCAAAGGTTGGCAGAAAAAGTCCTCTCTCCAGTACCCTGGACCCCAGCAACAAAGTCTGTTCCAAAACACAGTAGCCTAAGGAGGTGTTCAGGCAGCCCACGTCTCACCATCCACCATACAGCCCACTGTAGGAAGCCAAGGTTAGGAGCAACACTTCTGCATCCCAGTGCCGGTCCCCTAAGCCCAGCATCGGCCACAAGACTCCCCGAAGCTTGGCTTGGTTTGAAAACTGCCCTCCAACCTTTCACTATCGACAAAATGAAAACTGCTCCTCTCTTCCTGTTTGGCCCCCACCTACCCATAACTGTTCCCCCACATACCCGTCCCCAAATGTCTGCAAGGTTGGGCTAGGATCGGGACCCACATCGGATTCCCCCTTCTTCGTCCTTCTCTCTGCAGGACTCTACAAAGCCTGACCTGTTCTTGGTTCTAAATCCGGCCACGCGGGGGCAGGGCCTGGCCAGACCAGGGCCATGGCCTTGGGGACAGTCTGCCCAGGCTCCTGGAACTGATTGGAGCTGATGGGAGCGAGGGGTCTGCCAAAGCTGCTGCAGCACCTGGGGGTGTCAGCAGCTAGGCTGTCTCCTGGTCTTTCTCCCCAGGCAGCCCCCAGCCCCACCCCGGGGGTGCCTAGCATAGGGCCGGGAAGAAACGTGCAGCCTCCCACCCTCCTTCCTCAGGCCCTGGAAAGGGTGCAGTCCCAGAGTCCAGAGAGTGTCTTGGCCCAGCCTGGCCAGGGTTCAGAAGATTTTAATCACCTTCTCAGCTGAGGCAGAAGGCCAGAGTGAGCTGGGGTGCCCCCAGAAGAAGACTGGGCCTTCCTAACCTTGGAGCCTACGGGCTGCCTCCAGGCCAGGGGAAAAGGAAGCCTGAGCTGGGTGGGGAGTGGGGGGTGGGGGGGTGGGGAAAGGGGAAGGACCTTCTGTGCAGTTGGGAGTGTTTTGCAGGCACCACTGTATTCTCCCCAGGCCTCCTACCCAACCTTGCTAGGAGGCTCTGGGCAAGGGGGTCCCGGAGTGCTGAGGTATGAGAGTGACCTTGTGTTCTCTCTGGCCAGTGGCGCCAGCCAGGTTAGGTCCGTGGGCCGGAGCCTGCCCTGGCTGGGTTAAGCAGAACAGCTCCCAGCTCTGAACTCCAGGTCCCTTCCTTCCTCTCCCAGAGACCCCCCCACCCCAACCTTGGGACTAAGTGGGTTCTGAGCCTGCTAGAGGCTGCAGCAAGGCCCTGACTCCCCGTGGGGACTGCCCACCTAAACCCCCAGAGCCTGGCAGCAAGGCCCCTCTGGACCCCACAGTTCTCCGCCCAGCCCATGGGGACAGAGCGTGGGGCCGGGGCGACAGGCCCTCGGAAGCGCTGCAGGCAAGGGGACTGAGCTGCCCCCGTTCTCCATACCAGAGCCCCTGCGGGTGCTGCCGCCGCGGTCAACACTCACCCAGGGCCGGAGGCTGCGTTCAGTTCAGTGGGAAACAGAGCAGCGCAGAGAGCGCCTTCTCCGTCTGGGGCTGCAAGGGCGGCACAAGGCTGGGCACCCCTGAGACCATGGGAGCTCGTGGCATTGGAACTCAGGGCAGCAGCTATGAGCTGCGGAGGCAGGAAGGCCCACGCACCACCACCTCGGGCTCCTGCCAAGCCCCGCTCTGTGGCGCCTTTCCTCTGGGGTAGCATCGGTCATGCAGGTCACGCACCCCTCGCCATCCGGAGGGCCTCTGCTAGGACCCCAGGGTCTGGGCGGTAGCCTTCCGCCCTCAGCGGTTCACCTCCACGATGGCAAGGGCTCGGTGCCGAACGCAGGTCTCCATCGAGGAACTACTGGTCTCACTGCACAACAAATGGGGAGTGGCAGAGCCAAGAGCCCACCCGCGGCAGCAGAGACCCGCGCCGGAGGCTCGATCTCTCAGCCCTGCTCAGGCTGACTCTGGGGCAGCTCCCGGCCCTGGAGCCTGGCAGGATCCCGGTACCAGGAAGGGCCCGGGTCGGCGCCTGCTTCTGCTCCCATTTCGTTCTCGAATCTCAGACACACTCGAACGCGGAATTCTCACTGTCGGCCCCAGGCCCCTGGCCCGGACATCCTGCCTCCCCCTCCGCGTCGGAGGGCTGCGGGGCAGAAGCGCCCGATCGGGATCGGCTCGCGCCCGCGCGCTCTGCCCCTCGCTCTGCCGGCCCTCCCGCCCGCGACTCACCTGGGCCGCGGGAGGCCCCTTCCCCGAAGCTGGCCCAGCTCGGGGGCTCGCGCCGCGGGGTACTCACCTGGGGCCCGCGGAGGCAGGAGCGCGCGGGCCCGCCCCTAGGGCGACGAGGTGCGGGGCGCCCGGTGTTCGGACGGCGGCCCCGCGCTGCCTCCCCGGTGCCCGGCTCGGCGCGGACCGAGGGCGGCGGGTCCGAGTCTCAGCCGCCCGCCGGGGCTGGGGCGGAGCGCGGAGCTGTTGTTTTTGAGCCGCGAAGCCCGGAGTAGCAGCGCTGGGGTGGGGGCGGAGGGGAGGGGCGGGAGCCAGGCAGGCCCGAGGGGGGCGGCGGGGCCCGGAGGGGGCTTCGGAGGAGCCGGGTTCGGCGCGCGGGCCGGGACACCCCCTCGGGCGATGGCGCGCGGGGTGGGGGGCCGCGGGGAGCGACGGGGAGAAGAGCAGGCTGGGGCGACGGCGAACGCAAAGCTTTTTAATTAGTAATAAAATGCAATAAAACGAAGCAAACCCAGCCAGACCCGCGTCCGAACTGTCGCGCGTCCCCCCCCATCCTGGGAAGTCGCGAGGACCAACGCAGCCGCCACTCCGCCTGCGGCCGGGCTGGGGCGGAGCGCGACGCGGCGCAGGGGAAGGGTGGGGGGATAGTCACCTCGCCTCCGGGGCCACCTGGGTCCTTTTAAAGTGTCCGGGGTGCGGGCCCCGGGCGGGAACGCCGAGCACGGAGCGTTTTCTTAAAGGGCCAGCTCCGAGCTGCGCTGAAAAGGGGAGGGGGGCGAGGGGGCGGGGGGGAGAGGTGAGTGAGATGAAGACCGGGAAGGCCAAGGAGAGCCCCCCAATCCCGCGCCGCGGCGGCGGCGGCGGCGGCGGCGCGACGATGAGGATGATGAATACACTGCAAAGTTTTTTTGGCCCCGGCGAGGGGTGTCAGATTGAGCGCTCTGTGCGCATGTGCGAAGGTGTCCAAACTGACAATGCTGGGGAGATGAAGATAGTGTGTAGCTGCTTCTGGACTCAAGGAGGAGGAGAGAGATTCCGCGAGCCGACACCATGCGATCCAAGGCGAGGGCGAGGAAGCTAGCCAAA
>NW_023270447.1:92412915-92434857 GCF_011800145.1 Mirounga leonina | reverse complement strand
CTCGGGGCCGCCCGCGCGCCCTCCGCGCTGCCCGCCGAGAGGCCCGCGGGCCCGGGACCGTGGCCGGGCAGGGGGCAGGTGGGAGCGGCGGCGCCGCGGGCAGGCGAGCGCGGCTCCCGGAGCCCGGCCGAGGCCCGGCTGCAGCGAAGCGGCGAGCGCCGAGCGGGAGGGAACGGGCGCCGCCCGTCCTCGCCGCCCCCTCCTCCGCGGGCCGCCCGCCCACCCGCGGCAGGGGCGCCCGGCCCGCGCCCTTGGGATCCCTGACTGACCACCAGGCCGTTCCGCCCGCTCCTCGTCGGCCTGAGCCTGCCCGGCGGCGCCTCACCGCACCAGGGCTGAGCCCCTAAGCGTGAGCCTGGTGGGCCAGAAACTCCCCGACACTTTTCCGAGGAAGTTCTGCTTCCTCGGAGGGGCTGGCCTGGCTCCCCCGGGCGGCGGCCCCTCGGTGGGAGGCCATGCATCCGCCGCGGGGCACCGGGGAAAAGCAGCTCCCCGCTTCTGCAGGACGCCCCTGGAGTCCCCCGTGGCTGTGTGGGGCTCCTCCTGGAGGCACCCCTTTCCAGCCTGTCTCCTCTGCCCGATGCCCGGGGCCTCGGCCTCCTCCATCTCCCGTGACCTGTAGCCCCTCTTGGTGCGAACAAGGCCCCGGTGTTTTGTGGCTGGTGCGCCAGGGCTGTGGGCCCGCTACCTGTGTGCCCATGGGCGGCGGGGCGTGGGTGTTGGTGTGCATGTTTGGGTGTGTGTGTAAGCACAGCAGCTGCCTCAGAGTCTCGCCGCTGGGCTGCAAGCTGCCTGGGTCAGGCTGTCGCTGGGGAAGGGCCTGAAGCTGGAGTGAGAAGGTGGAAAGTGCCGCACTCTCCTGGGCCTTCGCTGCAAGCGAGAGGCAGCTCAGCGCCCCCAGCGCAGCCCCGGAAACAGCGGAGCGACCCACGCCCGGCAGGCCAGCCGTCTGGCCCTCAGCTCTCTCCCTGTCTGCTCCACCCCGACAGGTGGGGAAGGCGGCCCGCTGGCTCATCTCAGGACCTAAATGGGTGCTCGGCAGCGGCGTCCTGCAGCCTTGCCCGAGGCCAGAGAACCAGACCCGAGGGTAGGGCAGACCACAGGTCTCCCTTTCCTGGGAGTCCTTGGTGAGAAAATGCCAAAGCAGAGCGACTGTGTCAGGCCCAGAGCCCGCTGAGCCCACACTGAGCACGCCTTGGAAACCCCTCTCAGCGGGGACAGCTGCCCCCAGCCCTCCCCAAGAAGGTGGCCCCGACAGGCACAGGCCACGCTGCCTGCCTGACACAGAGCGCAGGACCTGCCGAGGAATTTCATTCCACTGGACGATATTTTAAGCAGATGTGGGCGTCCCTGGGGACCTGACTCCAGTACCTGAGTCTGAGGCAGCAGGGCAGCCCCAGGGTGGCCCAGAGAACCAACCCCTGTAAGCCACCTCCTGGCCAGGGTCAGGGGGCTGGAGGACGAAGGAGAGGTAGGTCATGGTTATAGTCCAGTGTGCAGGGCTGGGCTGTGCCTGAAGCCATATGTGGGTCCTGGAAGGACAACCTTGTCAGTGAGTGTCACCCCCTGAGTCAGAGTGTGAGGGCTGCCCCAGAGGGCGCATCTGGGGCTGTAATTTCGTTTGTGTCTCCCTAGGACCCCACTCCCGGGGGTCTCCCCAGCTGGGCCCGCATGCTGACTGACTAGCAGCACCTTTGGGCCCACACTGGGGGCTCCTAAGTCCAGCTTTCCAAGGGCAGAGGCTGCTGCGGTGCTCAGCACCTCCTCAGTGTGAGCCTAGGGGGCTGGGGGCAGAGTGAAGACAGGTAGGTCCCGGGTCCCCTCACGCTGGCCAGGGCACTGTGGGCCTGCGAGGAATTGGGGCTGTCCCTACCCTACATTTTCAAAACAAAATGCCTAACAAAAGCTTTGTGTCTCAGCCACTGTTGAGAGGCAGGTGGGCAGGTGGGGGTGGTCAACACAGCCAAGGTGCCCTCCTGACCTTCTCATCACACAGCTGGGGGGCCCCGTGCAGGGGAGGATGTGCTCCCAGAGACGGCGTCCAGCCACGGCCCCCATTCGAGCCGCCCCTGAGACCTGATCACCAGGAACGTGGCCCACAACTAGACAGGACATATTCCAGGCCTGGGGAGAGTGTCCTCAGGACAGATGCCGCCTCCCCCTGGGGTGCGGGTGGGGGGCTGCTCCCTCTGCTCCAGGGAGGACTTGTGTGTCTGGTGTGTGCGATCGAGCGTGATGTGTACGAGGAAGGTGTGTGTGTGACAGGGTGTGGGGAGCCCGGCTGGAGCCTGAGCTCCTAGGCGGTTCCTTCTCCCCAGCCGAAAGCAGCTCCGGCTCTGCGGGGGTCCTGCCCTTCTCCCGCCCGCCCGCCAGGAGACGTCTGCCCCTTCTACCATTTCTCGCCCCGCAGCCAGGACGGCAGCCTCCGGTCTGGACGCCTGGGAGGGCAGCGGTACCAGGAAATGTCCGGCAGGAGTCGAGCGTCTCACCCCGCTTCAGGCGAAAACGCGGAGGCCGTGGCGGAGGGGCGGGGTGCAGGGCTGGCGGCCAAGGCCAGGTGCCCCGCGGCAGCGCGCTGAGCGCCTGCGGGCTCTGGCTTCGCCATTGGCCCCGCGGGTGTGCCTGGGCGCCCAGGCCTGTGGGCGGGGGCGGATGCCAAGTCCTGTCCGTTGGGTGACCTCTGAGTGGGCTCCCAGGGGAAGGGCACGGGTTGTGCCCTAAGGTCTCTACCGCCGGACACCCGCCAGGCCACCCTGCACCTCCTGTCGGCCGCTGGTGGAGCAGGTGCGGGCTGGGCTGCCCGACCCTTCGGGCCCCCATGGCTCCCGAAAACCCTGAGTTCCCCTTCTGGGCACAGCACGGGGCAGGGGCCCTGGTCCTGCCGTTTCTGTTGGGAGGCCGGGCGCTGGCGGTGGGGCCAGCTGGAGGCTCCCCCCACTGGGCCCCTAGGGGGAGGCCGCCCGCTCGCAGGGCCTCTGTAGGCTAGATTAGCCCCCTGTTTTATTCAATTAGGAGGCAATTAGGGATCCTTGGGGGGCTGGGGCTGGTAATTAAGGTGATGTATAATTAGAGTTTCAACAAAAATTATCCAGGATTAAAAATCTTTTGAATAATTTCGTTTAAAATTTTTCAAATAGCGTTAAAGACAATTTATCAGGTTTTGAATCAAACCCGTGTAACAAGTCTTGGACGCTACAGCTCGAGTAGCGGGCGCGGGAGGACAAGGGACAGCCCTAGCACTGTCCCCCTGCGGGAAGGAAACTTGGCGAAGGGGCGGAGAAGCCGGGCCTTGCTGCGCCGTGCCGTTCGTACAGCGCCGGTCGCGCGCGCGGACACGGGTTGCCCAGGGCTGCAGACAGTGCGGGCTGGCCCGGCCGCGGGGCCTGGGGACCCCAGGCAGAGCGAACGTCGCTGCAGCCCCCTGCTCTCCGTGCACAAAGTCCCGGTAACTACCGCGCGACGCGAACGGCGCTGCCTGCCGTCTGCACAGGGCAGCCGGTTCGAGGGGGTGGCTGCTGCCCCTGGCGCCCTTCACTCCAGCCTCCTCCTCCTCCTCCTCCTCCTCCTCCTCCTCCTCCTCCTCCTCGGCCTCGATCGGCCCCAGGGGTCTCCGCCTCTCGGTTTCCTGGATGGAGAAGGGCGGGCTCCGCGCTCCCAACTCCCGACTCTTGACCCTGACCCAGACTCTGCGGGTGGCAGGCCCGTGTCCCCATCGCAGTCGCTTTGCGGATCTGGGCACAGAGAGTCCAGAGAGCGCTCCAGAGCCTGGGTCAAAGTCAGGGTGGTGTGGGGAGGGGGGAGGATGGTGAGGGGAGAAACCGAAGCGCAGGGTAGAGGTCGGGCTTTGCAGGATCAACCCTGCCTTATTCCGGGGTATGCATCCCCGGGCCCAGACTCGGCCAAGGTGGCCCATTGGCCCCGTGCATTCACCCCACGCACCTGCCTACCAAGAGGTCCGAATGGGCTGCCGCCCCTGTCCCTGTCCCTGTCCCTGCCCGAGCCTCCGGGAGATAGGAGCGGGTCCAGGATCCCATAAAGGCACACTTGGTCCACTTACTAGGCATGACCCCACTCCCCTTCATTGACCTTGAAGAGGGAATTTGGCCTCGCGGGCACCACTTTTAGGGGTAAAAAAAATCCCAAACACAGAGAGGTCAAGTAGCCCATTCAAGGTCACACAGCAAGTTAGGCATGAAACTGGATGCCACTTAAGTAAAGCTCCCCAAGCTTTCTTATTTCGCACACCCTAACCCTGCCCCCTTCCTTAGGGCACTGCACGCTGTAGTTAATTCCATAGGATTTTCTTTTTTTATGTGTCAAGGTTTAAGCATTTTCCCAAGGACAGTGCTTAGCTTGTAACAGGTCTGGTTTTTAAAAGCAAGTAAGACATCAGTCCCCACACAGCTTGTGAATGCAACCAGCTAACTGTGTCCTCAGCCTCCTCCAGACTGGGTGGTCTTTGCCGGGGTCTGGACTCTCCTGCTGCTTGTCCTCCCCAGGCTGGGTGGGACGCTTTGCCCTGGGCTTTTCCAGCCCCAGCCCGGGGCTCTGGGACCCCTCTTCCAAGGGTAGGTGCAGGGTGGCAGAAGTGTTGACCAGGGTCACCCTCATCTGCATCCCCCCCTCCATGTACTGCCTTTTGCTTGAGCAAAAGGGAAATAGTCCCCGCCCCTCCCCCAGGCAATCAGGGAGAGGTGGAGCCGCTGCTGTGTGGACCTGAGCCACCGGGCGGAAGGAGCCCCGAGGCTGCAGTTGCAGGTCCAGCCCTGAATCCGCCGCTGTTCCTTAATCCTGGGCACCTCACAGGCTCCCGCCAGGGCTGTGGTACTCCCTTCAGTCTGGCCAGTGCTCCTGAGCTCTTGTGGGCCCCAGGGCCATGGGGAGGGCCTCTTCCTGCCCTACCTCTCTCTCTCTTGGGGTTTCTGCCATCAAATCCTTGGCTGGCCCGCCCGGCTGGCCTCTCCCGAGACTCAGGAACAATGCCCCGGAGCTCCCAGAGAGCGGTGCCTCGGCTCCGAGATACATATTTGTTTAATAGTTAACATTCTGTGCAAAAAAGGAGTGAAGTCAGATTCTGGTGAAGGCTTTGCTTATTTTATATCCACTATAACTATTTCTGTCCATGAAAATTGGCTTAATTATATCAATGGAATGTTTCTTTTTCAATTCTGTATGCAATTAGTCCATCTTGCTGGCTGCAATTTATTTTAATAAAAAAATAAACCAGTGGTGTGTTCAGTTCCTCGTCCCCTGGGGACAAATGCGATTGGTGTGTTTAATTTCATTAACTACAATGCGGCCTACTGGAAAAATGTATAAAATCAGCTTTATACCGCTTAAACACTGGCATTTGAAACAAATCATTATTGCATTAGCTGTCACACTGGTAATTCTAGAATCTAAGGAAAAAAATATATTATGGCTGTTTTTATAACCCTTTGCAAATGCACTGTTAAAATAATTTATAATCATTTTAAACCGTGGCTGGGTCCTGGTGAATACTTTACCTCCTCTAAACCAGGCTCTGAATTATCCCGTGCCCATTTTACATATTGATGCATGTGTCATTTCCAACCCCAAGTATGCATCCTTCAGGGTGGAGACAGTGGACCCTGTCCTTAAGCAGACGTGAGAACATAGGGTCACCTTCTCATTCTGGTCTGACCCTGGTCTCGGTCTCCAGGGGGAATATTTGGTGTAGCGTCAGACTCTGGTGAAATGCGCCTGGGGACGGAGGGCAGCTGGAGGTGGGCCCAGAGGCTGGTGCTGCAGAGTCTTCCCCTCCACCCCCCCCCGCCCCTGCCCCCGCCCCGGCCAGGTGGTGGACGGAGGGATCCAGAAGCAGACCGGCCTTTAGGGCTTCACTGGCGTGGGAGCAAAAACATCCCAGGGCCCGTGTTCCCCGCTCAAACTTGGGGAAGTGAGGAACAGCGAGCGTTGGCTCGGCTCATCCCCGAAACCCTGCTCAGGAAGGGAGAGAACCGGTGACCCTCACACACTTGCTTTCTGAACCCGACAGGAGGGTTCTCAGCAAAATCCCCCAGACTCACGCTGCTTTTCGGTGACAGCACGCTTCCGGGAAGGGTGTGTGCCTCCAGCCCACAGCCCTCCAGCAGCATGGGGGGGGGCGTGTGGGATCCGCGCTCTCCGCGGGAGTCCGCGCCCAGCCTGCCTCTGCAGGTGAGGCAGGTGACGGCAGGTGCTCGCTCCTCCCTCCCTCCCGGGCCATGTGCTCACACAGACCTGGGAGCAGGGTGCTGGGAGAAGCCCGGGGCTCCTTGGATGGCTCCTGGTTCTTGCGTGCACTTTGAGGTGACCTGAAGCCCCTGCTGAGGGGGGCGCTGGCTCTTCCCAGCGTGGAGGTGGACAGGGAGGGCGCCTGGCTGCGAATGGGCAGACGCTGGGGCTCAGCCTGGCCTTGGGCTTCTTCCAGAGTGTTTGTCCCCTCCCACCCGCAGGTAGCTCCACAGGGCGTTAAGAGGAAGAAGAGGCTGCAGTCAGCTTGGTTTGAGCTGGGGCTGGGGCTGCTGCAGATTGAGGGTTTCCTGGGTCGCAGCGGTGGATTCTTAGGGGGCTCCGGGAGATGTACTTGGGCACTTCTGGCCGTACTGAGGGCTAACCCCTCACCCTGCCCCTCGGTCTCCCGACTCGCCTGGATGGGTTTTTGTAGGTTTGATCTTCTCCTGCAACACATTTATATTCTCTAATGGATTCCAATGTGGGTGATGGTGGGGCATCGAGGGGGACATGGGCACCGCGTCCTTAGGTCTGAAGGCCCTACCTGCTCCTCAGGAGTGTGGCCGGCGGGGCTGGGTCTCCCCAGACCTCTGACTCCATATGTCCAGGGTGGGACCTCAGGCCCGTGGTTTGCTTTCCGTTCAACGTGCTGCCGAGTCGAGAAATAACTGGCTTTGTCTACTTTCCTACTTTAGAGAGAATAACAAAGCTGAATGCTTAGTACAGATATCAAGCCCCAGCCCTGGGTGCTGCTCTCGAGGCCTCCCGTGGGACAGGCCTCTCCTTGGCCCCAGAACCCCAGCACCCCCTTCACTCCGGCTTCTGGTGCGTGTGCCCCACTCCTGGATCCCGAGTCCCACCTTTGCTGCCAGTGTCGTCCCCCACATTCTGCCACCAGATCGGCTCCTCTTACCGCCTTTCGCCTGCCTGCTCGCCCTCCCACCACCACCCCAAATACCCGTGTGCATCTGCATCTTACTCGCCCCCCCCAGCCTCCAGCAGGCATAACTGCATGGAAGGTTCTGGAAGGGTCCAGCATGGTGTTTGCTGGGGTCCTGGGGCCAGGTGGGGATGAGGCAGAATTCCCACTCCATTCAGACAGGCAGTGAGTTTGCGATTTATCCCCTTGGTCTGCTTGGGGAAATGCTGTGCTGGTCCTCAGCCTCCCTGGGCTCATCCGGGCGGGGGTGGGGGGGCACAGGGAGGGTGTGCAGGCCTGCAGGTGAGCGCCTGCCCGCCCAAGGGTACGGCCCCTGGCACGTGGCGCTGCTCTGCGTACCCAGCTGCACCTGCCATGAAGCCTTCCGGCTCAGCCGGTCCGCCCTGCTCCAGCAAAGGGCTCCCGTTGGTTCTTGCCGCACAGCTCAGTCATGGAGTAAAACATGCACACAAGAGCCTTAGCTCGTAGTTTTATTTTCAAACCGAGAAGCACGGGTGCCCGGGTCTGGTTTGGCCCCTCTGACGTGCGGCCAGATGCTAGCCGGCGCCGAGCCCAGCCCCTCCCTCCTGCTGCCTCCCCGTCCCTTCTCCATCCTTCTGTCCGTTTCAACGGCTCTTGGCATCTGCCAGCTCTTCTCTCCTTGGAGGCCCCCAGCTCCTGAGGGGGTCAGGGTCTCCTGTTTGTTTTGGGGGCTCTGTGCCGTCTGTCCGTTCCTTCCTGCCCCTGGAGTGGAGCACGCTGTCCTCGGGCCTACTGTGTGCAGGGCTCTGAGATGTACCTGAGGTCCCCCCACGGCTGCCCGGCTGGGGGCCGGCCCCCCAGAGACAGGCGTGGTCACGTCACCAGGCTCTGGGCAACTTGACGAGTCTGGGGGCCACAGGCCCTTGCCCTGGGGTCCGGGCTTCCGTGTCCAAGCTGTTTGACTGGGGAGAAAGCCAGATCGGACCAACGAGCCACCCCCAACCTCATCGCTTCTGGGGGCAACCCCCTCTCGGGCATCCTGGCCTTGTGTCTCTGCCGGTGGGGTGGCTGGACCCCCAGAGAGTGGGTCTATTTCAAATTAGAAAGACCAGAAGGGGGGGGCGAGAGGGAGGGATGCTCGGAGAGGGGCTTTGCCCATTTGTCTGCCTCTGTGAGTCTCTGTGTTTTAAATTCAGGGGCTCACTTGAAATGTGTGTGCGTCTCGGGCACCTCGGGTAGGCAGGGCATCTCCGACGCTTCAGCAACGGGATAAAATGCCTGGGTCGGCGCGTGATGAATGGGGACTCGCCATGGCTGGGAACTCTTTCCTGTGACACAGTTTAATCCCCGTATCTATATTCAGAAGCTGGCAGTCAATATTATGCCGAAATATGGATTTACATAATAGACTCCCATTGCTCCTTCTGGTTGCGTCTCCGAGGGAAAGGGGCATGCATTTAAAAGTGCTCAGACATTTGTATCTGCTCAATGGGCTGTAACAGCCTCTTCAGAGAGGCCGGGCCACATCGGTCCATAAAACACTTAAACAAAGACCGGAAATTATGCTCACCGGAGGAGCCCAAACGGTGGCCACGGGAGAGCCCGGCGGCCCCCGGGCAAGCGCAGGGTGTCGACCCTCGTGTGCCCCCCGCGCCTCCTCCCTCCTGCTGCAGGGCCTCTGGCACCCCCCTGACACTCCTTCGGCAGGTCAGGCGAAGGTCCAGACTCGGGCCATTTCCCAGCATTCCTGTTTTTGCCGGGCAGCCCGGCTTCTCCCTCAGTCCCGGGGAAGCGACATGCTCAGGTCTTTACTGGGCTGGGAACCGGCGTCTCTGGCTTGTGCTGACCCGACGACCGTTTCCGGCCGCCCCAGTTCAGCAGTGGCTATTGGTCACCCCTGCTGACCCAGCACCAGCCCCCAACCCCGAGCACGTGGGTGTCATCAGGGTCAAATCCCGAGTGGTCCTGGGCACTGTTTCTGGAGCTTCTGTGAGGAGGAGGGCACCAGGTTGCCGGAAGGCCCCGGGTTCCTTTTGGAGGGGAGCTTGTGAGAACGTCTATAACATCAGTTTGTACAGAGCTACCTTGGGCCGTGGCGCCCAGCATGGGGCGCGGTGTGCCCACCAGCCTGGGCCAGCGTCCTCTGGGCTGCCACCTGCTCATTCCAAGATGCTTCCCTGGGGGATCTGGCCTCCCTTGCAAACTTCTCCCAGCTCTTCTTCCTGGGACAGCCAGTGCATTCTTGAGCTGCCTGAAAACCGGGGGGCGTTTCTGTGGGCCCCTGGCACAGCCCCTCCATCCGGTCTATGTGGGAGATGGTGTCGGGGTGTGCAGACCCGTCCACGTGCGTGCTTCTGTGCACCTATGTGCAAGCGTGGGGCTGATGTCTGCATGAGACTTACCCTCAGGCGGGGCTTTTTGCTGTACTGTCCCGGCCCACTCGGGTTTTGCACAGAGTGCCGCCCGCTGCTCGGTTCTCCGCGGTGTCTGGGACCGTGGCCGGAGGCCGCGGGGCTGCAGGACCTGGAGCCGTCTGCAGCTGGTTGTTGTGGGAGAAGGCAACGGAGAAGTTCAAAGGTGGAGAGCAGGCAATCTGCACGCACTTGCCTGCACGTTTATGAGCCCCCGGAAGAAACAAAGAGGAGAGAGAGCTGTTTGGATAATCCTGGGCCCTAGCGCTCACATTGAGAAAAATTAGGGCCTCTTGAAAAATTACAGAATTATGCCGCAGTGTCAGATTCCAAGATAATGATGTGTCTGTGTGCGAAAATATTAAATTGCAATAACACGCCTGTGAGTACCTCTCTGAATAGGGTATTCAGTTCCCAGCTTGGGCTGAGCGTACCGCTAGTGACTGGCAGAATACAAATGGAGCCGTAAAACGTGGGGGGCTGCAGCCGGACTCCGTCTTTGCGATCGGGTTCTCCATCTCGGCCCGTCCAGCCATTCTTTGCTTTAATGAAACAGCCCGACAACGTGGTTAATTATTTATTTATCACGTTAGCAGGGGAAAAGCTGTCGGAGACAGATCGATTTTTCCCTGGAAGTGATTTGACGTTACTTTAGAAATAAGACCATTGCGCTGTGCTGGGTGCTGTCCTCAGAGCTCCCAAAGTTCGTTTGGCGACCGTGCCGACAGCCCTTGCTTTCTCGCACACACGGGTCGGCGGCCGGCGCGGACCGTGCACCTGGGCAAGGCCGGCGCTCTTTCCCACCAGGAGGACTTATCGCGGATTTCTGTTCGGAGGAGTGCGTTCGACGTCTTCTTCCGGGCCAATGAAATCTGAGCAGCAACAAGTCAACCGGGGACGAGGGGAGACTTTGCGTATCTCCACCGAGCCTGGAGACGTGGCGTCTCTGATTATGAGCCGGTGAGGTGGGGGCCTCCCGTCCCGCCTCGGGGAGCTCTCGGCCGTGTGCGTGTGAGCGTGTGACGGACAACGGTGCGGTTTGGTGGCTGCACATTCGCTGCCAAACAAAAGGACTACACAGGCCGCTGGAAAGCCAGTCCTCAGAAGCCCCGGGGGCAGAGCGCTGGCCCAAGGGGGGCTCGCGTTTCCCGGCTGGGAGTCAGAACTGCAGAGCAGAGGGGCCCCCGCGTCTTAACTTTCTCTCCATCAAAGGTGTTAATCTTACCTTCCAAAGGTTAGATAAAGCCGCTCAAAGCTGTTTGTTATTGAATCTCATCTGCTAATTATGGCAGCGGACTTGGTCCAAGGTCTGTCCCGGCCACCCCGCCTGGCCCCCATGGCTGGCAGCCCGCACAGGGGTCCTTCTTGCTGTAACCCAAGTGTTCCCTCGCCGGGGTTTTAGGTTGCCTCCTGATGCTGACAGACTACCCTCATTTGAGGGGAGGGGCCGTGGCCATGACGGGGAGAAGCCCAGCACTGCGGCAGGAGCCCGTCTGCCCCTGGAGGCCCCTCCTTGACCCACAGACTCTGCCTGGCACCGTGCAGGAGAGGGCCGGGGCCGGGAGGAATGCAACCGTGCCTTTTCTGACAAAGAACCCCCGACTCTATTCACCGGGCCCTAGAATAATCCTTGGCCTCCTGTGCAGGGCCTGTGGCTGTCGGGGGGGGGGGTAGGGGGCAGGAAAGTGGGCCACAGGCAGCTCTGGGAGGCCGGCAGTGGGCTCTGTGGGACATCGGGACCTCTGGGCCAGAACCGAACCTCCTGGGAAACCATACTCGTGACGCTGGTCCCCATCACTGGGTGGTGGTCACCAGCAAAGGGGCACAGTCTGGCCACAGGGCGCCCGGGAGGGGCACCTGGGGGCCACAATGACTTCTCCCCTCCAAGCCCCTGACACTGACTGAATCTGTAAAATCAAAACCAAGCCGAGCCCTCCCCTCCCTGCCAGGCCCAGAGGCAGAGGCCCTCGGACCTTGGGCCAGCAGGCAGGGTGAGGGCGATGGATGGTGAATGCCCCTGTGAGCATCACCCTTGGGCCCCTCGGGTGGGATGCCTGTCCGGCTAGTTCCTGAGGCTCCTCAGATCAGACGGCCACCAGCCCCAGGCCTCAGGGTCAGTGCTTGGTCTTCACTTCCCGAATTCCAAATGGGAGAAGCGGCTTCATTATCTTAGCTCACCTTGGACACAGCAGAGGAACTCGATGGGCCACCTGCTGCCCCCAGGGTGGGAGACTGTGCCCCTCGCAAAGAGAAGGCAGTCAGGGTGGTCTCAGGGAGTGCCCCAGGGGAGACCTTCTGCCCCTTGGATCTTCAGGACCAAGCAGGCCTCCTTTAGGTCCAGCAAGAGCACCTCCAGGCCAACCTGACCCTCCATCTGGAGTCACCCTTGGCTCAGGCTCAGAGAGACAGGACAGCTGCTGATAAGTGGGAACCCCGATGGTGATGGGACCCCAACCAGCTGGATCCAAGGACTGTCACCCCCAAGCAAGCTCTGGCTGAGGGTGAGTTTAGCTTTAGAGCAGTAGAGGTGGGGACCCTGAGGCAGCATCCTTCATTCTGACCAGGGCTGGACTGGGGGACACACACCGGTCACAGTCATGGTGCCCTTGTCCCTGCAGGTCAGCTCCTGGGCTCCCCGACCTATGCCGTCTCTGCTGGGTCAGGACAGAGCAGGGACCCCCGTGCCCTCCTTCCCCGACACCTTCAGCCTGCCGTGCTGTGCTGGGGGCGTTTCCCTAGATCTGGCGAGGCAGACGTGGGTGTCCAGTTCTGCTTCTGTCCCTTCCCGGCCCAAGAAGGGCCAGCCTGGGTGGAAGGATGAAACTCCATTCGTGTGTCCAATAGGGGTGAGCCCCATACCTCCTTCCTCCTCTCCGGGGCAGGATGGTCCTGGTGACCCCTTGCCCGACAGCTCTGACCGGCTCAGATGGGACGTGGGGCAAGAGGCCGAAGGCACGTGAATGTGGTATTATTATTGCTATGATATCTGCAGGGTCCAGGCTTTGTCAGCAGCTATTTTGGGTTTCTGGAACTTTCTTGCATCTGGCTGAAGGCAGGTTCGTGTGTGAGTGTGTGGGGTGCAGGGGTCTCGCCGGGGGCCTCTGGATGTGGCCTGCAGATTGACAAGCCCCTCTGAAATGATGTGATGGGGGAAGTGAATGAAGCAGAGACATGCGGGTCAGGTGGCCTTGCAGGCCTGCGCCGTCCTGGCTGAGGAGCTGCGCCCGCCGTCGTGGGGACGGCCGGTGATTGTCTGGGGGGCCTTGGGCCACTGTGCCGCCAGTGTCTTCCCTGGATTTGGAGACTCTGTCCCCCAAGCTTGCAGGAGAAGAGCCGGGGACGGTGGTGCGCTGCCCTGCCGGACCCAGGACCCAGCACCAGCCGGGGAGGGGGTTACAGTCTGTGGTGAACCCTGTCTTCTGGGGTCTTCTGCTTAACTTTGTGCCAGAGGATTTGGGGCCACTGAGCAGCAGGTCCCAAACCTAGAAGAGGGGAAACTGTTTCTCCTCTCTCTGCTGTTGTCCGGCTGACATTCTGACTTCTGAGAGTGTGTCTGCACATCCAGAGGGTCAAGTTTAGGACTTGCTCAGGGGACGGCGGGACAGTGGGGCTTTCCTGTAATCGGTTTGTACATGTATGCACTGCCATGCACATGCACGCACACGTGGACGCAGGAACACACCCCCCCACGCACACAAGTGCACACATGTATGTGCACGTGGGCATGCTCACGCGTGCACACAAACCGATCCACGTACAGGCACACGCTGGGACAACTTACTCAGTGCAGTGTGTATACGTGTAACACATACACACATGCACACACGCCTGTGCACACATGTGCAGACTGCTCTGTGCACACACACGACTACATGAGCCAGACTCAGGGCTTAGTCTTGGACAATTCAGGAGATGCATAGGTAGACATCAGAGCAGAGCACATTTTTGGTGGGTGAAGGGATCCTCCTCCAGGGAGCTGTCACTGGGTTCTGTGGCCCCAAAACAAGAGGAGAGGGAGGCTGGGATAGCTGAGTCCAAGCACTGGCCCATGGGCCCCTGCAGAAGAAAGGGTCTTGGCACCTGCTGGGCCAGGGGACCGGCCTTTCCCTCCTCCCTCGTTGGGGACGGCGGTCCTCGAGGACCCTGGGGTGTCGGGGGCCCGTCCCTCTAGGGCGGGGCAGGACGAGCTGGATCTGGTGTCATGCAGATGCAGGAGAAGGGGCACAGGGTCCCCTCTGGCCCTTTCAAAGGGACATTCGATCTGAACCCTGGGGCCCAGTAAGGAGATTCCCTCGAACCAGTGCTGACGAGTCAAAGCTCTCAGCACTGGAGAAAGCGTGGGGACTCTGGCATGAGGCCCTTTGTGGGATTATCTGCCCCCCCTGGGAGGCGTGGAATGCTGGGGGTGAGAGGCCACAGAGATATAGAGCTCACGCAGGCCACCGATAAAGAAGGATGCTTTCTGCGGCCGCTCCGTCGCCGAAATTTGAGGTGCGGGCCCAGAGTGGAGGCTGCTGGCCCGGGACATTTGAGCCAGGGAGGCACCGTCCGTTCTGCCCTCACCCTGGAGAATTTGAGTCCAGGCTGCGTCTGCCGGTGCGGATACCCAGGGCTCCCGCCCGCTTCGAGAACACAACGTCTGGAGAGACTGAGCAGACCGGGCTGTTCGGCGGGGGGGTGTCCTGGTGGGGTGCAGCGGCTGCGGGGAGGCTGACGGCCCCGGGGTGCCTGTCTGAGAGCTGCAGCTGGGACGCGCAGGTGCGCCCACACACATCCGGCTGTAGTTGCTGGCTGGGCTTTGGAGTGCTTGGTTTGTTTCCACGGAGCATCCAGGCCCCCTTTCCTGCCCCCTCAGTCCCAGTTCATTCCTGTCTCTGCCAGTGGACGTGGGCACGTCCAAGTGTTCTAGGGGCTGGTGCCCAGGACCCACCCCTGACCCTCTCGAGGTCCCGGTGGAACATGCACGTGTGGGTGGCGTCGCGGCCTTGAAGACATGTGGACGGGGTGCTGCGGGGGGCCTGAGGGTCTTCAAGAGCCACGGTGATGGGTGGTCTGCCTCACGGGGTCGGAATCATCCTGCAGCCCAAGGACGAAGCTTCATCTTGCTGAGTCTGGGAGGACTACGGTTGTGTCCGGCTCAGCTCACTGACCATGGCTGCAAACTGCTCTGGGATGGGGGGGGAAAGAGGCGCTGCCCCAGGGCGAGAGCCGGTCCCCCCCAGGGGAGCGGGTGTGTCTTGGTGCTCTGTCCAGGCAGGGGTGGCGTCTGTGTGGGCAGTCTGGCTGGTGGCAGTCAGCGGGACCGGCTTCGTGCTCAGACCCCTGTAGGACCCCGCACCCACCGTGGGCAAGCTGTGTGATTGGCTGCTCTCAGCGGCTCTAAGCTCGGTGTCCCCATCTGACAAAAAGGTGATCCATACCTCGTAGGCTCGCGATTGAATCTAGAACGGACTTGCCCGTCCCTCGGGGAAATCAGCTCCCATGCCACCTGGCTTCCTGGAACCGTGGAGGGGAGCCGTGGCTGGTCTTCTCTGGGTGCCTGGAGTGACCTTCCTGGTTCACAGGGTGGGCAGGGGGTCCCTGGTCAGGATCTGTCCCCAGGCCTTGGGGCTCCAGGTGGGCCTTCTCGAGGCCCAGAAGCGTGTCCAGTCCTGAGAGCTGATGCTCCACACACATGGGTCGACTGATGGGGCAGCTTCTCTGGAGCTCTGCAGCTGTCTGCACCTGACCACAAACCTGCGGGCCTGGCATGGGCCTGGTGCCTTCCTGTGTGTTCAGGGGCACCACTAAAGGCCACGGTGGCCTGGATGGACAGTCGCCTCCCACTGGGTCCCTTTCTTTTTCTGCACCTCAGATCCCTTCCTTGCAGAGAAACTGAGGCATGCTCAGGGCACACAGGTGCATGAGGACGTCTTTATAAACTGTACGGTGTTTGCCTGGCAAGGTCCACGTGCAGGGTCTCTCCGCCAGGCCACGCGGCCTGGACTCTGGGGTCACGGGTTCTGACCGCCTTGCTCAGTGTGCACTGCACTTTCTGTCCTGGGTGAAGGGCTCTGGCTCCCCGCAGTCAGACCGAGGTCCGCTCTGATGAGACACCTCCCCACGCCCCCTGCCCTGCACGCCCTCAGCGCAGAGATGCCTCCAGCTGGAGCCTGGCCTGGGCTTCCTCCCGCCGGCCCCCTGCCTGACCTCCTCGCCCAGGGTGCCCTTCCGTCTGGACGCCGGTCCTGTCGGGGAGCAGGAGGGCCAAGACGGAGCCCTGGGGGCTTATCTCGCCAAGCCACGGCAGTGCCACCCAGGGCCTGGGCAGAGCAGACCCTCCTCTTTGGGGCCCCCCGACTGTGACCTCGCTCCTTCCGCTGTGGAGGCTTCCTTTCCGAGCTGAGAAGGATTCCTGGCTTCACCGGCCCGTGCTTGCCCTATTTATTTATTTGTTTTTATGGAGTATGCTGTTAATTAGGCAAAAGATCTGCAGAAATGAGTCCATGCCTGGAGTTTTCTGTGAAAAATGAGAACTTACACCCCACCCCATGAAATTTCCAGCAGTGAAGCAATTAAGTGATGGAATTTGGCAATTGACACAGTATCATTCACCTCCAATGAAAGTTTAAAAAAAAAGGAAGGAGAGACACTGAAGTCCGAGTGACTGTCGCTCTCAGCCCAGGGCCTGGTGTCTGTAGTGGCCGAGCCACGGCCACGGCCACGGCCACTGGAGACTGTCTGCCTGAGCCTCCCCTGGAAGCGCCGGTTCCTTTGGAGGTGAAGGGTGAGGCGAGGCTTGCTTCTGAAAGGGGACCTCACATGCCCCACCTGCGAGAGCTGGGCAGCGGGGGCCGGCGGCTGGCCGGAGGGGAAGGGGGCTTCCCACCTGCATGTCCAGTCTAGAGCAGAAGGAGCCCCTCGGGTTGTAGCTCCTGGCGGCACCCACCTCGCCCGGGAGCCGGGAGGGCCCCAGGGCCGCGCCGACCCAGCCAGCCCGCCACCCCCGGCCTGGGGCCCCGCCAGGGAACCACTGTCCACATCGGGGTCAGGTCAAGGGCCCTTCCTTGTGCTTGGCAGGCAACACAACCCCAAATGAGGAAATTCACATTTCTTGGGTTTGTGGGAGGGAGTTTTTAGCTCATCAGAGATTTAAACCAACTTTGATTTTTTTTTTCCAAATGAATTCTTCACCAAGAATGCCCACTGTGTGCTGTTCCCTCGGACGTTGCAAATCCCCCATTTCCGAACTATCAGCCCAGAAGGGCCCTCCCAGCAATCCTCAAAGTTGCAGGACTCCCTCTTCTCCAAAGGCGTTTCTGGAGTATGCGTGCCACTGTGGATGGTTTTTGTCTTTCCTTAAAAAAAAAAACACAACAACAACAACCTTGAGATGCCTTTGGACGAGTCTCTGGTTGTTGACAAATCAATTTTCCAGGGAGGGAGAGCGTTTCTGTTGGTGGCACCGGGGTCCGGCCTCCTGCTTGTGGTTGAGCAAAGATTGGACTGAATTTCTCGGCGAGCTGTGTTTCCTCCTCCCCCGTGGCTCCCCTGCTCTTTGGCCTTCATGCTACATTCTTCCTCTCCTCATTTCGCTTTGTAATGTTGTTTCTCTCACCTTCTAAAGCCGGCCAGCAGTGTGGCGGGGATTTATGAGCCCTGAACTTCCAACAGGATCGTCTCTTGCCTGTAATTTCGGTGGCACCCTGGCCGTGTGACCTTGGCCGCGGCTCCCCGCGTGAGGCGCGCACCCGGCTTCCGTGAGGCGAGAGGTCTCCTGGTGGGAGAAAGGGAGGCCGGGCGCTGGGTGTTGGCTGCATTAAATCAGGGAGCTAGGGGCCCGGGTCACTGAGAACAATCCAGAAACCAATCACAACCCCACCCCCGACCCCAACGGCCTTTTCCCCATGTGTGTTCTGATGTGCTCGAGGGAGCTTTAAGCCGGCCCCTGGCTGGGGTGGGAGCCAGGGCACGTCCAGAACACCCCCCGCTCCTCACTCGCACCCCTCACGCCCCATCCCTCCTGCGGTGCCTTCTGCTCTGGGCGTGGGGGTGGGGGTGGGGGTGGACACGGGGCAGCTTCGCCTGCAGGAAATGGAGGCTCTTCCCACGTCGCTGGGCGGCTTGCGGGGCTGCGGTCACTCACCACAAGGGGCTCATTTGGAGGCCGTGGCTGGCCCCCCCCCGACCCCCCTCCAGTTGTCTCTGCTTTTCCCCGTCAGTGTGGGATCGATTTTCAGTGCAGAACCCACTCCCGCT
The DNA here is from genome assembly GCF_011800145.1 of Mirounga leonina. Taxonomy (NCBI): domain Eukaryota; kingdom Metazoa; phylum Chordata; class Mammalia; order Carnivora; family Phocidae; genus Mirounga; species Mirounga leonina. The sequence continues at coordinate 92,417,070 of NW_023270447.1, read as the reverse complement.
CTGGAGGGACTAGGGGCCCCCTCCCCACGTGCGCTCGGAAGATGCAGGTGTTTCTAGGGCTGGCTGGCGCCCGGCCACTTGTCACCCCATCCGTCCTCCCCGGGGGATGCCGTGGCCTGGGGGAATTCCATAGGCGTGGCCGCCCATGGGTGACGCAGGGGGTATCAGTGCTAGCATGGTCCCTGGCTGGAGAAGATGTGGAGTGGCCCCCCGGCCCTGCACACCTCACCTGCCCGCACGGCAGGACCAGCTGAGAGCTCATCGGGCATTGCCCTCTGGACGATGTGGGGCCCTGGGCCTCCCCCACCCGGCCCTGGGTCCCTGTGCCCGAAGGCGCCTCTGCCCAGGCCTGTGTTCCCCACGCAGCCGGCCGGAGAGGAGCCCGTTCACCTACTTGGAGCTCAAGGGGGTCTGTGAGCTCATCTCGGGCGTCAGGAGGGACCGAGGGCTCTGAGCCCAGCAGCCTGCCCATGTTCCTGTACAGGAACAATAAAACGTCCCCAGACCATAAAACGCACGTTGTTCAATCGGCCTTTTTATAGGACAGAGTTTACTTCTCAGAACAGCAGTGGCCCTGCCCGGGGCCAGACACGGCTTTCTTGGGGCGCGTTTGCTCCCCGAGTACCTTCTTCCTGGGGCAGCCACCACAGCAGAGAAAATTCAAGGGGGCCGTGTGTCTGGCTTGCAAGTTCCCCCTTTATTGCATCTCCTCTGGAGGCCAGCCTAAAGCCGGGACGTGGATCCCGGGCCCCAGTCTGCTCCCCACCGATGTGTCTTCTGGTTCAATGAAAACGGGAACACAGTCCACGGGAGGACAGTCCCCTCTGGAGTCACTTCATTCATTCACATCCACTCACCCACTCATGGGTTCAGTGGCTCTAGTGAGCGGGGTGCCCCCTCCCCCTCTCCCAGACCCCTGAGGAGCTCTGTCCTGGCCCTGGGGTTCATGATCTGTGTGGGCCAGTGAAATAGGAACGTCCCCTGGTGAGGCCCAGATCCCGGGACGTGAGGACTGCCTCCTGCGTGTGTCAGGCCGTCAGGACCCGGACCTCGCACCACCTGGGCCCGGGCTCAAACCCTGGCTCCACCACTGCTCGGCGCCCTCCAAACTCTCGTCTTCCGTTCTCAAGTAGGGATTGCAAGTCCCATCCTGTGGGGCCCCCAGGGGCTCCAGGGGAAGGTCTAGGGAGCAGCCAGAGAGGTCACTGTCATGAAGGGGATGTCGGGGCTCCAGAATGCAGGGGGTGCTGGGCAGGGTGGGGTGACGCCAGGGGCCGTGGCCTCCGCATCCCCACAGGCTGTCTGCCTCACCCGGGGGACGCTGCTGGGCACCTGCCTGGTCTTGGGGGCAGAGGACCGTGCCTACCACTCAGCAGCTCTTTGTGGGGCTCCTCCGGGCAGTGCCCGGTTTCCTCGGGGTGGCCCATGCAACAGTGGAAACTCGCCAGCAACCAAGGGGCCATTTTTGCCCAAAGAAACTGGGCCAGCTCCGGGGCCCCTTCTGGGCACGTGTTGCCCTCCGGAGGCCAGCTGCGTGGGCATCCCTGCCAGTGGGCTTCCCATACCCATGACCCTCATCCCAGGCTGTGCCAGAAGGTGGCCTTTGGTGACCCCTGGCTTTGGGGGGGCACCTGGACACGGCCTGGCCACAGCCTGCTCCCCCTGACACCTATGGAAACCTCCCATTGGAACCCCAGTGCCTTCCCCCCTTCGACCTCTGGCCGAGGCACCCCGATTTCAGATGAAAGGATCTCTTTCTGTAGCTTCCTGCCCCGGAGAGCAAGCAAGGCATCTGACTCGGGTCTCCTGGAGTAGTGGCCACGTTCTTGCTGGATCTGGGGGCTGCGAGACAGCAGAATCTTCAGGACTAGACTCCGAGGGTCGCAGGCTTGGGGGTGCTTGTCTCTCTGCTCCCGGGCCCTGCACGGGGTCTGTGGTGAGCCTCAAGGACCCAAAGGGCAGCTTCCTTGGCTCCTGAGATGTCCAGAAGTGGGGCTCGCCGGGCAGGTCAAACATCCACAGTGGTGCCAGGCAGCCCCTGTTTGTCCGCAGGTGCCCAGGAGCAGAGCGGGGTCTAGCCGTGTGCAAGAGGGTCTCGGCTCTCCCCCAAAGCCTGCCCTGCAGTCGTGCACTTGGGGTCAGGAAGGGGCTTCTTCTCTTCAAAAGCCCAGACGCCAAGAGGAAGAGGAAGTTTGGGGAGCAGAGAGAGATGGCTGTTGCAAAGGGGTACAAAGCCTGCTTGAGGCTTCAGAGTAGCTGAAGCCCAGGGGCACAGGACAGTCTGCTCTCTGATGCCTGCGCTGTGTGCATGGGGAAACTGAGGCCTGGGGAGGATGGTAGGAAGCAGAGACCACTCGGGGACACTGCTAGAGCTGACCCATGCTTGGAGGGACACAACCAAGAGGGCAGCTCTCTCCTGCAGGAGCTGGAGACGTCAGACTTCTCAGAAGCGCTCAGACTCCGGTGGGGGGGTGTTGGTGAGGAAGCTGGAGTTAGGGCTAAGGCCATCCGTCCCCCTGCCAGCCCCTGGGCAATGTCCCAGCCATCCTGACGTCCCATCTGGCACATGGAGCGGGCTGCTGCTGCTGGGGAGTGGGGGACACGGCCCCCACAGAGGCGGGCCCAGGAAGGCCCCGGGACCATGCCTGCAGTGGACCCTCTCTGGGGAGGCACTGACCCTGGAGTCCTGCTCAGCTCCTGCCCGGCTCCTGCCCTGTCGTCCCACAGCCCCAGAAGGGGGGACGACACTGTAGACACACAGGGTGGGAGCTTGGGGCTGGGCCACCTGCTCTCAGTGGGCACTGGTTTATGGAGAGGCCACCACGTGCCACCGCTGAGTGAGACCCAGAGTCAAGGCTGAGAACAGGGGGAGGCCTGACCTTGGGGGGGGCCTTCCTTCTAGGGTGGGGCATAGACATGTGGTGGGTATAGGACAACTCCGATGTGAGGACCACCGGGAAAATCACAGGACATAAGGGTGGGAGAGCTGCTTTCAGTGAGTGGGCCAGGCTGAGCCGCCTGCAGATGAGTGTGGACCCCACAGGGTCCTCCTGTAATCCCCACGGCGAGGCGGGTGGTGCCCTCTTGCAGGTAAGGCTATACAGGCCCAGAGGACACAGCCCACAGCCACCTGCAGGTCCCAGCTTCTGAACTGTGGCTCTGCAGCTGGGTGCACTCCCGAAGGAGTCAGGAGAGGTGGCCCTGCAGTGGGGGAGGGGCACGAGGTCCCCGCAGACTGACCCCCATGGCAGAGGTGCTACGTGTTCCCCGGGGCTCCAGCCACCAGGAACAAGGGGGCCCGTCTTGCCTGTTGCTCATCGCACGTGCTCATACCTGGAGATGGCCCCCGATCGGGCCCAGGGAGAGGGCCTTGTAGTCACAAGTCCAGGGACCATCTGAGGAGTGTGGCAATGGGCGTGCTGGGGGGGGGTGCCCTTTCCCTCCCATGATAAAACGTGTCATTTACTTACAAAAGCCCGACACTCACCACCTGTGGTCAGTGATCTGGAAATGGAAAGTGCATGTGGGTCGGGGTCTTCTGTGGATGGTTCTGTATGACCCTTGTGTTGGCAGCACCAGCCGCGGGGCCCTCCTCCCTCTGGCCAGGTGCTCCCCTCCGCGAGTTGGGTGCAGATGCACTGTGGGGTCTGCTGGCTGCTTCGGGACTGGGGCCTGGGCTGGGGATGCTGTCTCCTCTTGTCTCGAGGGGGCCGCGACATCTCAAGACAAAACCTTTAAAATCAGGGAAGATGGGAAAGGTTACAGCTGCCCCCTATCCGCATCTTTGAAGCAGGTGATCAGGACAAGGCAGCGGCCCTGTGGGAAGGTCCGGCTGAGTGGGTCTCTGCAGATCGTAGGAGGAATGTTCCCCCCTCTGGAAACCCCTGCCCAGCTCTGCGACTGACAAGAAGCATCAGTGAGCTGGGGCTGGGGATCTCACTAGAGACTTCCCTCAGTCCACTGCAGCTCCTGATTCTCCCCAGCCAAAACCCCCTCCCAGGGCCCAGGCTAGCCCGATGTCAGAGGCCGGGTCAGGCTAGCCCGATGTCAGGGGCAGGGCGAGGCTAGCCCGATGTCAGAGGCAGGGTCAGGCTAGCCCGATGTCAGGGGCAGGGCCAGGCTAGCCCGATGTCAGAGGCAGGGTCAGGCTAGCCC
>NW_023270447.1:92412620-92412905 GCF_011800145.1 Mirounga leonina | reverse complement strand
CTAGCCCAGTGTCAGAGGCAGGGCCAGGCTAGCCCGATGTCAGAGGCCGGGTCAGGCTAGCCCAGTATCAGAGGCAGGGCCCAGGCTAGCCCAGTGTGAGAGGCAGGGCCAGGCTAGCCCGATGTCAGAGGCAGGGCCAGGCTAGCCCAGTGTGAGAGGCAGGGCCAGGTTAGCCTAGTGTGAGAGGCAGGGCCAGGCTAGCCCGATGTCAGAGGCAGGGCCAGGCTAGCCCGATGTCAGAGGCAGGGCCCAGGCTAGCCCAGTGTGAGAGGCAGGGCCCAGGCT
>NW_023270447.1:92354197-92412610 GCF_011800145.1 Mirounga leonina | reverse complement strand
AGAGGCAGGGCCCAGGCTAGCCCAGTGTGAGAGGCAGGGCCCAGGCTAGCCCAGTGTGAGAGGCAGGGCCCAGGCTAGCCCAGTATCAGAGGCAGACATTATATGCCTGTCAAATTGTGGGCAGCCGTCAGCTCCCCCCTGAACCACACCTGGTGGCGGCTACTGTGGATGGGTTCCAAAGTGCAGGGAAGGATGGGGAATGTTTGGGGGGGTGGGCTGGGTGATGGGGTCAGGCCTGTGCACCCCCAACATGTCTAAACAGACAACAGGAGGGACAAGGAAGGAGTTCTGGTACATTCCCCGGAGTGCTGAGAATTTTTGGAGTCACGGGGGCATCTGGACTTCTGTGACTCTGCGGTCAAGCTGCTGTGTTCCAGGAAGTGCCAAACAGAAGTGGTGACTCTGTCCAGTCACCTCGGTCTGGGGAAAGCAGTGGTCGCCGTCCGTGTGGTCTGTGGCTGCTGGTGACCTAGAAACCCACGCCCGCGGGTTCAGGGCAGGGACTGGGCAGCTGCGGCAGGAGCGCTGGGAGGGAAGGGGGACTTGGGGCGCCAGGGCAGGAGCCGCTGGGGCCCGGGGCGGGGGTGGCAGCCGAGGCCCCCAGCCCACCTCTCCTCTCCCCGCGGCTTCTGAGCATCTCCAGGGAGGCGGGGGACTTCTTAGAACACAGGGACACACACTCACATCTGGTCGATGGTGGGCGCCCCCTCCCAGGATTAGAACCGGGGGTCTAAGGGCAGTTTGGGCAAATGGGAGCGGCCCTGGCCAGGCCAGCAGCGCTTCTGAGCTCCTGGGAGGCTCAGTGTCAGGCTGGGGACCCTGCAGAGGGCAGCTACCACTTCCACTGGGCTCTGGGGAGAGGTGATGGAGAGCCGACTTCCACGCGGGTGGTGCTTCTTGGTTTAGTGGAGAACACGGGCGTCCCCCGCGCATGGACATGGCCAGCTGAGGGTCCTTGCTGTCCTGCTGAAGTGAACGGGGACCCGGGGCCCTGCCCTGGTGGTGTCACCGCGAAATGCTCCTGACCCCTGGGAGAATCCCGAGGGCCCGGAGGGGGTTGGGGGCTGAGTGTGTGCCAGGCTGGGGGCTTCCCTCCTGCCGTTCCCCTCTGTGGTTACTGCTGCAGAAGCCCCGGAGCCAGGCAGCCTGGCCTTGACCTCTTTTATGGCAGTAGGGGGGACTTTCGGTATGCGGCAAGAAGAGCCAGATGGGGGTGAGGTTGGGGGCCGCGGCCACTGGGACCCCTGTGCTGCTCTAGGCCCCCTTGACGTCCCCACCCTGCAGCTCTGGCAGGGAAATGATGAGTGGGGTGCCGGGAGGGGCGCTGGAGGGTGGTTGGGGTCTCCTGCTGCCCCCGAGGGAAGCACGGCTGCTGAGGAAGGTGGGTCCCTCATAGAAGAGGCCTCGGGAAGAAAGCAGAATAAGCTCGGTGGATTTGTAGTAGTTTGGGGTGTGGACATGGGTGCAGCTGAGGCTCACACCACCCTCTGTGCCTCAGTTTCCCCATCATTATCATAGGAATAATGCTGTCCCCTCACAGGGCTGGAGGGGGTTGGCCTTTCTCAGCTGGAGGATCCTGAGCAAGCAGGGTGCATGCGTGGGCACAGCCCCCCACCGTCGCTGAGGAGTGGGGGAGAGGGAGAGGCAGGAGGGCCCCAGAGTCTGGGGGACATGGAGGTTGGTTCTGGAAAATGGAGTGAGGCCCTGAGGCCAGGCAGCGAGCCGCAGGAGGCGAGGCCAGGGTTCCGGTCCTGCCTGGGGGGGTCCTGCTTGGGGGGTCCTGGGTGCAGCTACCGCACTGGGTCACAGGCGAGGTTCTAGGTCAGCAGGTGGGTTGTGGACAACGCCTGGGTTTGGCTTCCTTGTCCACAGAGCTCTGGGGGGCCGTGTGCCATTCGAGACTTGGCTGGCCCTGCAGGATCGATGGGCTGCCCTGGGCTGGGGCTGGAAGAGCAGGGGCTGAGGGGTGCAAGGGTCAGCATGGGGCAGCCCTGTAGGGTCAGGGGTGACGTGTAGGGGTGCTCAGGGCTGGCCCCGGTGCCTGTGGGTTGGGGACCGCCCCATACCGTTTCCCGACTGTGCAGTTGGTCCCTGGCTTAGCATCGAAGGTCCATTTCATGCCAGCAGAGTGGGCTTGATGACAGGCCTCGGTGTCAGAGTGGACCCAGGTCAGGGGGACAGTCACCCTCCCTCCGACATGGACAGCCCAGTGACCTCTGTCCTGGGGCGTCCCAGCCCCCGACAGCCCTCCCGCTCGGCCTGGGCTAGCGGGGGCTGCAAGCCATGCCCTGGTATCTGTGCACTGTAGGCGTGGGGCCGACCCCAGGCTTACAAGGCCCCAGACCCAGGGGAGGCCGCAGAGCGAAGAGCCTTCACCCCTCTGCTCCCTACACCCCCGGCCCCCGCCTCTCTTCCTCTGGCTCCACACGGGTCGGGGGGTTCCCTCCTGCGGCTCCAGCCCCAGACCCCCAGGCCTCCTGGCCTTTCTCCTGCTCTGAGCCCCGATCGCCATCCCTGCCCAACATGGGCCTCCAGTTGCGAAGGATTGAGGTCATGGGGGGGGCAGGTCACGTGCTTAGGAAGGAGAGGGTCTGTTTTTAGAGCCCACACCTCACAGCGGAGGCCAGAACCCCTTGCCGAGCGCACACTTCCCCTCCTGGCCTGGCTCTTCCTCTTTTGCCAGCACGGGCACCTTCCCTGCTGGCCGAGGCCTCCCTCAGTCCCACTGCTGCCTCAGCTTCGGAGGCGTCGTGAGAGCTGGACGTCAGGGCCTCCCTCTCCTGCTCCGGGACAAGCGAGGAGGGCGGCGTGGGGCCCGGGGCTGGCACACCTGCGGCGCTTCTGGAGAAGGCGGCTTTGCCTCTGAGCAGGGGCCGGGGTGAGTAGGCTGTCCTCCGCCAGGAGAGCGGAGGGCGCAGGGCGCAGGGCCCTGGGCTTCTTGGTCCCCCGTGCCCGCCTGGCCTCGGCACAGCCAGGAGGGTCACCCGCCGTCACCCCGAAAGGCGGCCACCGTCCTCGGCAGGCCCGGTGGGGCCGTCTGCTGATTACCTGGTGCCGCACTAAGACGGCATTCTCTCCCCGCCGCCCCCCTCCTGCCCCCCGCCGCCCGCCACCCCTGCGTGTTTTCCCTCGGGGAGACTCTGCCCCGCTGCCACCTCCACGTGAGGCTCAGCCTGTGTGCCGCGGGCCTGCCCCTGGACACCGGCGCTGTGCGTGTCCCTGGGGACCATGAGGCTGGGCTGGGGTCGGAGGTGTCCCTGCCCGCTTCCCGGGTGAAGACCCAGCAGTTCAGAGAAGCTGCCTGTGTTGTGGTGGCTGGGGTCATGAGGAAGGTCAAGGGCAGTGTATGGAGCCTCTCAATGAGCCAAAGGACAAGTTTGGGCTCTATCGGAAAATCTTTGGATTCGGATGGGGGCTTCACTTTCCGTGGGGTCCCGCGGGGGCAAATTTCCTGCCCTCTTGGTGTCTGTGTCCTCATGGACAGGATGGGTGTGAGGACGTGAGGATGGCCTCGAGCAGCACTTCCTGTGCGCCTCGCGGTGCCCAGCATGCCACCTCTGGGGACCATTAGTAATAATCACAAGCCACCAGCCGGCTGTCCCTGCATCCCGGTATCTCCCCCGGAGTTTACGGCGCGGGCATCACACCCCTCCCACCCCCCCCCAAATGCTCGGCTCCTGGCCGGCCTCCTGGTGCCACCATCCCGTCTCTGGCTGGGAGAATTTCCGGGGCTCCTGGGGGCCTGGCCACTGAGCCACGCTGCTCTGGCTTAGCCGTGGAGGGCAGGAGGGGACGGGGCCCTAGCTGGGAGGGCTTGAGAAGACTCATCCCACGGAGCCAGGGCTGCTGCCGAGCTGGCTGCTCTGGGCTCGCTCCTGTTCAGAGATGCCCGGGGTGGCCTGACACGGCGTACACGGGGCAGGAGGCCGGCGGGGGCACTGCAGAAGCCCAGGAGAAGGCCACCCCGGGGGCTGCACGGGGTGAGCGGACAGGCATGGGTGGTGAATGGGGTGGGGGTGGAGGGTGCCCAGCTGCCCATCACTGGGTCATGCAAGCAATGGTGTCCCCCTCCAGGCAGCACCACCCAGGACCCAGGTGCTCCGGCCAGGATCCGATCTGGTCCTCCCAGGAGCGAGGTCTGGGTAACGACCCCCACCCCCAGCCCTGGGCCTCCTTCATTGCCCGCTCCCACCTGATGGGCAGGGAGGGGTCTTACTGAAACTCAGGGTCCTTCACAGTCTGTACAGTGCACCCAGCCCAGGGTGTGATCGCTCTGGGGGGGGTTATTCTGCCCTGAGTCACCCCCGCTTCCTCTATGGCCATAGAAGGAACAGCCCCTGAGCTCCGCACCAAACCCCCTTCAGGTGGGGAAGGAGGGATTTGCCAGGAGCCGGAGAGGAGTCAGGTGGTGGGGGCAGAGAACTTCCCCATGAGCCAAGACCACTCACAAGCTTTTCAATCAGCCATGACTTCACTCAGGATCAAACACCCAGGTCCTGGTCTAGCTCGCCGGTGGCTGCCAGGTGTGTGCTGAGCCACGGGGGGGCCCTGTCTCGAGCAGAAGCCAGCACCTGTGTCTACAGGGGGTGCTGCTGACCTGGAGGGACAAGGGAGCCTCCCAGGAAAGCAGCAGGGCAGAGGAGGGGCCCCGTGGGGATTCGTGCAGGAAGGATGATGGCCCCGACTGCAGAGAGGGGGGGCCCTGGGAGCTGCCAGAGGGACAGCAGGCCTGTGGGAGCTGGGGGCTCTCTGTCCTGGGGCGCACAGGGGCTGCTCCCAAAGCCTCTTCCTGCCCCCAGCCCTGGCAGACCCTGCCTGTGCAGAAAATCTGCCCCCACTGGCCGTGTGGCCCCGGAGGGCAGGGGCCGCGTCCCGCGGGTGCTAATCTACCAGCTTCCCATTGGGGCCTGGCAAGCGGCGCTCAGCACATGCTTGAGTAACCAGAACCTGAGCAAGGGGGTGGCAAGGGGAGGCTGCCTCTTCCCCTCCTCCTGAGCCCCCAGACAGGCCGTGGGCACTGGGAACATAGAGGTGCCCCTGGCTGGCTGGGGGGAGGCGTGGGACTTCAGTGACATCAGAACCCAATCTCAGCAGGGCCGGGACTGTTACCAGTGCCGCCAGTGCAGACGCAGGCCCCCTGGAGCCCCATTTGCTTGACCCCAGGCCACCAGGGTTGCAGGTGGGCTGAAGGGCTGGTTTGGGCATTAACCACAGGGGGGACGAGGGGCTACACATGGGTTCTAATCGCTGTTGCCCGTGTGAGCACCTTTGCTTGCACTTCTGCTGGTCCCTCTTCCCGTGGGGTCTTGGGGATGCTGGGAAGTATTCCCTGAGCATCACAGAGAGAGGTGCTCCCCAAATCCTGGGACTGCTAGAGCCCCGCGCATGTAGCTGGTGCACAGAGACCATCCTAAGAATTCCTCCAGAACTTGGGGGACACGTTCGTGCCTGCATTCTGGGGTGAGCCCTGGGGCCGCTGAGTGTAGCAGGCATGTCAGGAGATGGGCATCGGAGACTGTTTAAAAGGGAGACATGCCCACTGCCCCCCGAACACGAGGGAAGGCAGCCGGTAAGGTGTGAGCAGCTGGTGGGGCCACCTTTCCCCACATCTCCTGCCAAGGAGCCCGAAGTTCCCCTGAAATCATGGCTCAGCATAGGGGCTCCCCTTGGGCACAGAGTGTTTTCTCCCCTGGAGGCAGATTGGGTGATCATCATCGGTGGAAACCCACTGGCCATGGAGGCCACGGAGGCCACTGGTGGAAGGGGTTTTCCTGAGTCCCCAGGGAAGCTTGGGCTGAGTCCTGTGTCTGTCCTGTGTCTCCGACATTGGCCAAGCGTCTTCCCCTGATGTCAGTGGGCAGGAGGAGCGTCACGGGGTCACTTTTCTTCCTTCTCTTCAAGACCCTGCTGTTCGGAGAGGGGGTCCAGTCTACGGGGCACCCCCTTCCATGAACCATCCCTGCAGGGACTCCAGGCATCTCTGTTTCCGGCTGGCTCCGTCGTCACCCCCGGTTACCCTGTCGGCTGCTCGGCAGCCATCCCCTGCCCAGGGACTGTGTCACCTTTTTTAAAGAGCATGGAGGGAGGCCTGGCACCGTGGGGGTTGTGCTGCACTCAGGACGGCCGGCTTCGCCCCCCACGGCCAGACACCCCATTTCCTCCCCTCGTCTGGATGAACTGAAAGTCAACCCCTCATCCAGCATTTATGGGCTCACGTGGCTGGGGCTCACTGTGTGCTGGGCACGAGCCAGGGTGTCCCTGATCTGGACAGTGGACAAGAGGTGGGGACAGGCAAGACCCAGATGTCCACTTGAGGGGGCCAGGGACCCCCACGCCCCAGCTCAGAGGCACAGGAGGATGTTGGGGGTACAGCCGAGCGGTTCTGTAGGGTGGGCTGGCCGGGCGGGTGGCAAGCCTTGGCCACATTCACCGCCACCTCTTCTGCACAACAAAACGAGTCCTAACCAGGTCCCTATTGGTCATGATCAGTGCTTTCTTGATTCTGTAGCTTTAAGACATCTAACCTGACCAAAGAAGAAGCTCCCATGTCTCTAAAATCTACACTCACCAGACAAAGCTACTGCCCTTTGCAGGTCTGCTGTTTCTCGGTTTTCCATCTTAAACTTGAGACCCCCACATTGCAGGTGCACGGGCAGGACGGCAGGGACGCGGTGCGGCCCTCCCGCTCCCGCCGGTGATCTGTGTTGACTTCCCCTCTACATTCCAGTGCAGGGGGTGGGGTCTGGGAGAGCGAGTCGGGCCAGCTCTCCTGGAGCGCCCCCATCCACTCGGTGTGCTTAGGTCCTTCGAGGGAGAGGGAAGCCTGGCCTGAGTCAGTGTGAGGGCCCCTTGGCCATTTCAGATGGGTGAGAGGCAGGGAGGGAGATCCTGGCCGGCTCTGTGCATCTGAGGACCTGCCTGGGGGCTCGGGCTTTTGGGGGGTGGAAATCATAGATAAATGTGGTCCTCGTCCACGGAGGGGGGTAGTTGGGAAGGGGAGATGTGACAAGTGCTCCGGACACTGGGCTGGGGCCCGTCCAAGAGTGAGAGAGCCAGGCCGGGCCATCGGAAAGGAAGTAGCTCGCTCAAGGTGACCTCTGTCATGCTATCATGTGCTGACCTTCTGGTCCGAGCCTCCAGGAGGAGGAGGGGAAGCATCTGCCAAGGGGCCACTCGACAGGGCCGGACCTGGGCAGGTGCCCCGCTGGGGGGTGGGCTGTGCCGTCCGTGGTGGATGGGGACGCTCGGGTGCGCGCCCACCTGGCCTCTTGGCGGTGCCCCTCTGGCGGGGCAGCGGAGATGGGCTCAACTTCCTTCCCCCTCCCCGGCCCCCGGCAGACGCGCAAACACTTTTCCTTGAGAGATAGTGGCCCGCATCCAGTGCACCTCGGCTAATCACCAGCCATCGTGGGAACAGCCCAAGACGAGGGCCGAGAGGCAGCTCATTGTCTGGGGGAGATTAAAGCCCCAGCGCTGCGTTGTCTGGGCAGGGGATAAATCTTGGTGCTGTCACTCAGACGCTGAATTAAATCCCTCCTCGTTTCTGAAGGGGCTTATCTGTGCTGAATGGGCGGCCACACCGCAGCATGAGCGGACGTGCTTGGGAGCGGCCGTCCTGGGCACCTTTGCGGCAGGAGCCAGCTGGGGAGGGGACGTTGAATGTGAGGGGTGGCACCTGTCGTGGCCGGGAGGTTGGGCTCCCCTGAGGAGCAGGGAACCCCGGGGGGATCCCCAAAGAGTCACCCGAGGCAGGGGCCGGGTCCGAGGGTGAGCAAACGGCAGGAGACGAGCCGCGGGGAGTCCGCAGGGCCACTTGAGCCTGAGAAGGGAGTGACCTAAGCGATCCGGAACTTTCCAGAGAAGCCACCCCCTGCCTGTCCCCTCCAAGCCCCCATGGCCTGGTCAGACGCACTGGGGGAGGCCTGGGCCGGGCTGGGGTCCCGCCTGGCTGGGTGATCTCTGCAAAGCACAGCTGCCGTGGCTGCTGCCCCTCAGCTACCAGCACCCCCGGGCAGGGGGCAGGCTCCAGGGGCAGTTTTCCTGAACCTCACGCAGGACCTTAATTTATAAAACAGGCAGTTTGGGACCCCAGAGCACTTGGGGGCCTTGCTTCCTGCACCGACTGTACAGAGAACCAGAGAGCAGAGAGGGTGAGCAGGGCGTCCGGGCACCCGGCAGTCTTCCCTCGGGCCGGGCCGGGCGTCCGGGCGGGGGGGCTTGCTGGCACAGCCCGGGCTGCCCCAGGGAGTGTGGGCCCAGGCCGGCGCACGCAGATGTGGCCGGGGAATGAACACGTGGGGCAACAGGAAGCAGGTGGAGGGAAAGCTATCACTGGCGAGGCCACGGGGGTGCCGGGGCTGGGCGCCGGGTGCAGTGTTGGTTGGGAGTGTTGGCATTCCACCCTCGGGGCCCCGCCCCAGCTCTGACCGGCAGGTCGGGGAAGCTCGGGCACCTCTCCCCGATGCACCTGCATTTCTGTCTTTGGACGTTTGAGGACGTGCTCCCCGGGGCTTTCGGTGCTTCGTGCGAAGTTTCCCTGGTTCGTGGGCGCTGACACTGCTTTGCAGAAATTCCTTCCCTCCCTTGGAAGGAAGACCCCAGCCACCGCTGAGCGAGCCCGCTTGCCCCATCACGACTTGCCTGAGCTGAACGTGAGCTGCGGTGCTATGGGCAGGTAAGGCCTGGAGCCCACCGGCGAGGACCCCGCAGAGCCGCACCCGACGCAGCCTGGTCTAGAACCTGCAGCTTCCTGCCTGGTTTCTCCCCTTTCCCTTACTTCCCAGGTGCTTGTCCCCGGCGGGCCAGTGGCGCTCTTTTGGACGTCAGTAACAAACTCTCAGAGCATCACGGTCAAATAATAGTAATCCGGTGTGTGTGCGTGGAACGCGTGACTTCCTTTGGACCTTCCTGGGCTCAGACCCGATGCCATCCGTCGTGTCTGTATGGTGGGGACATGAAGCCAGGCTCATCCCCGTCTGGGCCCGAGCAGGTTCCAACCCCTCCAGCTCGGGACTGCAGTGGGGTACTGGCAGGAACGGTGAGCGGCTCGGGCCCGTCGCTGTGCGGCTCAGGAGATGCCCGGGACCAGTGCGGCAGAGGCCCACAGTCCTGGAGGCTGCAGGGCCAAGATCCGGGTGCTGCCAGGGCTGGTTCCTCCCGAGGCCTCTCTCCCTGGCGTGTGGACGGCTGTCCTCTCCCCACGTCCTCACACGATGGTCTCTCCGTGCATGTGTGTCCCCATCTCCCCTTCTTATAAGGACCCTAGCCCTAAGGGACGAGGCCTCATCTCAGTGACCTCATTTTACCTCAGTCACCTCTGTAAATGTCCTGCTTCCAAATGCAGTCACACTCTGAGGTCCTGGGGGTCAGAACTGCAGCGCACAAATTTTGAGGACATGCTTCACCCCAAAACAAAGCCTTTGCCACCTGGAGCTGCACAATGATTTGCGATGATAATCCCACGCCCGGTAGAAACCAGATTGTAGAGGGTCCCCAGTAACACCCAGGCCTTCGGGGGGCGAGGCAGAAACACCTCGTGTGGGGGCGTCCTGAGCCCGGGGCCGGAGGCTGGTGGGGTCCCAGGCGGCTCTGCCCACAGATGCACCGGGAGGGGCAGGAAATCTGCAATTAGCCCAAGCTCTTTTCTGAAAAGCCAAATGAGCTTAAAAGAGGGGCCTTGAACCTGAGAACCGTCCGCGAAAATCAGGGCTTGACTGGAGAGGACAATTTTTCTCATTTTTGTGGGGTTGAGCCTTTTCAATAAGATTTCAAGAGAGTAAAATCAACAGGCCCCAGGAAATTTGCATACGGCTACTTAACATCAATTCTGTGTGTTTTTTTTAAAAAGAAGGAATAAACACCTCCTCAAAGTTCCCCATCCGCAGGGCGGGACTACCCTGGGAGTTAACGGTTCAAACCTTTACAATTTTTTAAAACCCAGCAGCTTTCCATAACAAAGGGCAAAATTCACAAACAAATTGCCTTCCTCCTCCCAGGTCTCTGCTCCTTGGCTGGGGGAAGGCGTGTTGACAACACACAGCTCCTTGGGTCACCGCTGAATGGCGGATCCCACGGAGACCAGGTCCCCCAGGGTCTCTTGAGAACAGCGTGGCTCGGGGGACCGGAGTGCAGGCTCTCCCCTTCCAGGCTTTTCAGAGCACCAGCTAACAAGCGGTGTGGTGGGGACCAGGGGGGCGGCCCCCGGAAGGCCTGTGCTTTCTGGAAGGCGCTGGAAAGCACGATCCTCAGTGCACTGGGACTTTGCAGTTCCGGAAGCATGTGAGCTGCCAGTGAATGAAGCCCACCCCAGGACCGGGAAGGGGTCCGATGGACGGCGCTGCAGGGGCTGGGACAGGCAGGAGCCCCTACTCGGGGGCCCGAGACGCAGCACCGAGGACAGCCCGGGAGAGCCGCCTTCTCTCCTGTGCTGGCCCACCTGTCCTGGGCTGCACGCACCACTCGGGAGTCCGGGAGGGGAAGAGGGACCGGGCCGGGCGGGCGACAAGTGCCCCCGTGTGGCCTCCAGGGTCCCCGGAGCTGGCCCTGCGGTCCCTTCCTGCATGCTCAGGGCACAAGCCCACCATCCTTTGCCCAGAGCCCACTCTTGTCTCTGTCCCCGAGCTTGTGGTTGGTGCTCTTCTCTGGGGACACACGGGTCCTGCTCCCACGTGAGCCTGCCCAGGAACCCACGTTGCTCCCCTGTGGCAGCATCACTGGGACCCAGTGGTACTTTTCCTGTCAGCTCCCAAAAGCACCTGATATGCAGTAGGCACTCAATAAATGTTCACAGAAGGCGTGGGTGAGAGATGGGGTGAGTCCATCAGAAGGGAAGGCGCTGATCTTGGGGGACAGAGGACCAGGGCAGCTCCCAAGTGGCGGGAACGCGGGGTGTGGCTCAGGGGTGGCCGGGGCGGGGTGGGGGGAAGCACAGGCAGGGCTGCCTCCCCCGGTGCCCATCCCCCTGCACAGAGTCAGGAAGGCCGTTGTGGGGGCCATCGGCTGTCCACCGACCAGTGGGGGCTTCTGTGGCCAGTGTCCTGGAGGCTCCGCCCCAGAGAAGGCCACGCTCCTGCCTGCCAGCCCCCCCAGCCCAGCCTCCAGGCCTGCCTGCCCTACCCCTGGGCGTCAACCCGCGTCCATGTGCCTCTGTGTGCCGAGGGCCCGTGTCTGTCCGTCGTGTCCTGTCCACCTGTCCGGGCTCTTGAGGCCGTCCTGCCTCCCCCATTGCCAGGCCCAGAGCAGGGTCCTGGCTGTTCACCTCTGGTCTAAACTATCCGTTCAGGGTGGACGGGAGCTCTGTGGGGTGGCGCATCATCCTAGGAGGCGGGTGCCCTCCAGGCCAGCGGCCATCAGGGGACCCTTCCAGAGCACAGTCGTGCACGGGATGCTTAGACCTGGCTCGGAGGGAGCGGGCCCTCCCACGGTCACCAGTCTGGACCCCAAAGGGTTAAGGAGTGAGTGCGGGGGCTTTGTTCAGGCGGCTCTCCCCAGCTAACCTGCAGAGCCCCCAATCCCTTCCTCATGACCATGATTAGCACCGTACTGCACCATGAATAGGCCAGGCCGATTCCTATGGTAACCTTCGAAATGCATTCCTCGGGCAGGCTGGCCCCCTCAGTAATTACATTCCTAGCTGGGCCCACAGACAGCATGCTAATTAGCCCCGAGAGAGGGGGCTCTAGTTCCTCCCTGAGAAAGGGGCCAGAGGAGGCGCCTTCTGTTTACAGCCCCCCCCTCCCCTCCTCTTCCTCAGACAGGACAGAAACTGGTGAGGTGCCCAGGGCAGCCACACCGGCCACGGAAGGCCCAGGAGGGGAGAGAGGATAGGAGAAGAGGAGGCTCTGAAAGCCTCTCCCCTCTCCCTGGCGTGGGCCGTCCTGTGTGTCCCCTGGGGTCCACCTCTGCCCCTGTGCGGGGGGTGTGTCCTGCAAGCTGGCCCAGCCCCAGGCCCTGGGAGCGGCCATCCCCAGGTTCCCACTGGGTGGGGCTGGGATAGGACCGTGGCACCTGTGGATGGAGCCTTCCTGGGGCGGGCAGCCTCTGAGAGCCCACAGACAGGGACCCAGCCTGTGCTGAGAACTGGTACTTTTTCGTGAAACGGGACACCGAGTATGGAACCAGAAGGTCCGGAGAGGGAGGAAAGCCAACCAGGAGAGGGGACAGGGAACGCTCAGCCCTGAGGCTCCGTGCATTGGAGAAGCTGGACACTGGCCATGGGGGTGTGAAAGGGACCAGAGAGTGAGGGCCAGCCCGGAGGCCGGCCTGTGGCCTGCATGAGGCCGGTGGGCTTTGCTCCCTGTGTGGCGGGCAGCCACCGAAGGGCTTCAGCGGGACAGTCACCTGAGCCCCGTCCCATTTGTCAAAGGTCACCACGCTCCAGAACAGAGTGTAGACTCAGGAGGAGCCTGAGCGGGTGCAGGTGAGGGGGTGGGGGCCGAGGCCAGGGGGCGCAGGAACATCAGAACAGGGAGCTGGCCACTCCTGCTGAAAGATCGCATGTGGGGCGCAGGAAAGGAGAGCACCCCAAGGTTTCCGTCCTCACCAGCTGGGCCTATGCGGCCACCCCGGCTGGGGCCACACGGAGAGGGGCAGATCTGAGCCAGCGGCCGCCGGCCTGCATGGGGCAGTGGGCAGCAGCTGGGCCGGGTCTGCGGGTCGGAGGTGGCTGGGCGCTGGCTCGGACTGGGGGTACACGTCTGCTGGGAACTTGTCCCCGGGCCCAGCACAGCCCTGCCGGCCCCAGCCGGTGCGGCGAGACCCCCTATCCCGGCCCTGGCAGGAGGCTGAGTGGTCACTGGCGGCAGGCCCGCGGGTCAGGTGGCTTGGGGTCAAGCCCAGTGGCATGGCTTTGGGTGGGCAGCTCAGACCTCATCAGAGCGGGGACAGTAGTGGCCACAGGGAACCTCGGTATGCACAGCTGCTCTGGCCTCGGGGGTGAAGGGCCCAGGAAGCAGGTCTGGTCATTTCTCAGGGCCATGGGGAAGGAGCCTGGAGTCTGTGCCTCGTGCCCAAGAACAAAGCTGCTCGGTGTCAGGGCAGGTGGTCCTGCAGGGCTCCTGACCCCACCCTTGGGAGTGTCCCAGCTCTGCTGGTCTTGGTCAGGGGGGCAGGGGGGCATCTGGGGGATTGCAGACTTCGCCCCCAGCCCTGCCAGCAGGACCGAGGCAGAGGGCTGGCCGGGAGCAGGCGGCCGGTGGGGCTGGAGGGCTGGCCCCTGGAGGAACCACCGAGCCTGATTCTGCACCCAGGTGGTTTAGGCTCACGGAGGGATTACCGGCCAGGGATTCGAAGCCAGCAGCTCCTTGGTGGCAGTCTGCTCAACTAATTCTAATGTAAATAGACCAATCCTTTAAGTATATACCATTTAATGCTCAACAGGGAGCCTGCAGATCTTCTTAACACCAGCCGGCTCAAAATACCTGCCAGGTAACTTCTGTGCTCTCAGCCCATTTCCATGATGGGCTGTGCTTGTGGTAATCCCTGGTAGAGTATCACACTAATTATGGGAATCGGCCCAGGCATATTTTCACTCCCATTGTCCTCCCTGCTGGACAGACACACCTCAGAACCACCTTCTCTTGTAAGGGGCACACATGATCCCGGGGGCTCGGCTGGCCAAACCAGACACCTCCCCCAGGCACAGCCCCCTACCTAAGGTCCCCGCTCACCTTTTGACCCCAACCATCAGCCAAGTGTCAGACCCCCATGGACAAGCTGTGTGGCCAGCCTGGGGCTGGGCGCTCTCGAGAGGTCCTAAGCAGAATGCACATGGCTCCTGCCTTCCCGGGGCTGCGAAGGGGGCGGGGGGTGGGGGAACGGGATCGCCAGGGAGAAGAGTCCACAGAGGTGCCCGCCCCACTGTGGTCCCATGCTAGGGAGCCTTGCCCCGCACTGGGCCCTGCCAAGCTCTCTCCTTGCTCGGGACCCACCAATCTCACAGCTTGGGAACATGCCCACTGCACAGAGAGCTTGCACTCCTCCATCTGTGGGTTGAGGGAGGCAGCACGGGGGGCTGGGAGTAATCAACGTTGCCTTTTCTGTCTGTGTTAATAAATCCTTCCCTGTCCCCAGGTCAGATTCTCCTCTACTTCCTTCTTGAAGTTTCTGAGTTTTGCTTTTCCATATTTAAATCCCTCCGTCCTTCTAGTGGGAGTTGTCTACGGTGTGAGGTAGGGATCTAACGTTAGTTATGCCCCCCACCCCCCGGGAGCCGCTATCCCAGCCTGGCTGGGGGAGGGGCAGTGCTAGTCTCTGTGGCCTGTGATGCCACCAGATAACCAGTGGCATCACCCTGGGATGGGTCAGAGCTCCACACGCATGAGGGTGTTTCGGGGGGTCAGCTGGTCCATGCCCGGGCTGGTGCTTGGTGCCTGACAACCACGGTGAAGGAATAGCAGGCACGTTGTGGCAGGAGGCTGTACGGTGCCAGGTGCCCACGCTGCCCCGAGGGCAGGGAGGGCGGGCGCGGTCCCACGGGACTCAAACCTGCACCTGTCTATACCTCCTCACTCTGCACTCACAGATCTAGAAGCCCCAGGGCCTCCATGCAGGTGTCCGCTGTGCCCCCCTCGTTGCTCCAAGATGGCCATGGATTGTTCCAAAGGTGTCATAAATTCTAAAGAAGAGCATAACAAAGTCACATATGTTAAAAATATAGGTGCGTGCTGTGTGTGCCCTCAGAAGGCCGCCCGCGGGGTTGGCTCTCTCCGCGTGTCGTGGGCTTTCCCGGTCCTGGGGCTCAAGGGGCTTGTGGGGGCCGGGGGGGCCGCCAGGTCCTGGCTGGCTCTGAGCCGGATGGACACGGACTTGTGTTTTTATTATTACTTATTGTTCTTACCATTATGCAAGAGAGGCCCCGTCCGGGGAGCAGTTGCTTCGCTCACTGGCTTTCTCGGGGCCGGTGTGCGGAGGACTCGCCTGCGCTGTGCTCCCAGAGGTCGAGTGTCTTTTAGTAACAGTCTGATAGTGAGCGCTCCCGGGGGCCTGGTGAGGCATCACGAGCTCTTAGAACGGGTGCTTCAGCCGAGGACTGACTGTGCAGCGATTGGGGGATGGCTTCGTAGCAGGACAGGGGACTAACGTCGTCAGCGAGCAGCATGGAGCCCTCCAGGGGAGCGGCCGGGGGACACTGTCCACCCGCGTCTGTGTGTCCGGGCGAAGGTGAAACCCCGAAGCTCTGAGGTTACCTCGGGTCTCAGAAGCCAGACTTCCCCCAACCCTCCGAGGGGCAAACAGGTGTATTGATCAGTGACTGGTGTGATTTGGGGGGAGGCTTGGAAACTACCCAGCTCATGGTGGCGTCACCACTTTGGGATGCAGGCGTCATTGCGCCCGGGCTGGTGTTTCTTGAGGCAGGGGGGCAGTGGTGAGGGCTGCAGGGCCGGTGACTGCTGTCCTTGGCTCCTTGCCCTCCATATGGACACATGATCTCGGGAGGGGGTCACACCGGGACCCTCCCCTGCCGCGTCTGCCCACCCCCCATCCACCACACGTGAGGTGCCAAAGCAGCTGGGGGAGGGCAGAGGCAGGTGTGAACGTGGTTTGTCCGGCTCTGGGGCCCCACGTCCAAGCTGGAGCCCACAGACGCTCCTGTGGACACATTCTTCCATCTGGCCTCTTCCTCCATGCGGCCCCGTAGGCTGGGAAGACCTGGTGAGAGGAGAAGGAGCCAGGCAAGGAGGGAGGGGCCCGCACCCCCACATCTGCAGCTGCAACTGGCCCTGGAAACCGTGAGGTGAGCCCAGCCCAGTGCCCCTCACTGGGGCACTGGAAGGCCTGGGTGGCAACTGGCAGCCTCGGAGGGCAGGACGCATTTCCCCTTAAATCTGGTGCTTCCCTGACGAGCTCGTCCATTTGTCTGTCCATGCTGGGCAGAGAGGAGGCCACATCCCTGGCCCTGCTTCCTGGTCCAGCTTCCCTGAGGGCGCCTGGGCTGGCTCCATGGGCAGCCCTGTGGCCTCTCAGGGGACGGTCGGTGTGGGGTGCCAGGAGGTGGCCTCTTCAGGGACCCAGGCTCCACCTCCTCCGGGGACCCAGGCCCCGCTGAGGGCGACTGGGACCTGGGGCCTTCCGCCAGGAGCTCGTCTGTGTGTCTGACGTGGGGACCTTTCCCGACTCCCTAATCTACGTTAGTGGTTAAAGTCAGCCTTTTCTCAGCATGCCGTGGCGTCCACATCGATGGCCTATTTTGCTGTGGGCTCCTTTCCCCGTGTGGCGCGGCTGAGCTGCGGACCCCCTGCCGTCCTGGAGGGAAGGCTCCGAACACAAAAATGCTTCAGCGTCGCTTTGGCTGGGAGGTCTGGGCCCTAGGGCTGGGGACGGGATGTCCTTGCCCTCCTGAGGCTCCCAGAGGGAGGCGTGCCACCATCCGAGTGGCCGGGGACAGGCCCTGAGCCGGCAGGGACCCAGGCCACCCCACCCTGGCCTGCTGGCCCAGCTGGAGCCCTGGGCCCACGGCCGCGGCCCTCCCTTGCCAGACCCCCAGGGATGGGCGGACAGAAGAGAAAGGGCCTTGCCCTTTGCCACCCTTCGTGGGGGCGGGTTTGCACAGGGCTCTGTGTGTTCTCTGAGCTGGGGGGGGTGTGGTGGACAAGATTCTCCCTCTTGGAGGGGGTGCTGCCGGGAGGAATCCGCACACAGAGGCGGGATTCTTGTCAAAAGGGCTGTGAGCCAGACTGTGACCTGAGTGCAGGACCTGGGACCCGAGGGGCTTCTGCTGGGGGGAGGCCAGGGAGAGCGGGGGGGAGGGGGGGCGGAGGACGGGGAGGAGCAAGGTGGGGTGTGGGCGCTGCGTGGCCTGAGCACATGCAAAGGAGGCGGGTCGGGGGCGCACACACCCCCTCGGGGGACGGGGCGCGGGTCCGGCTTTCAGGTACCAGCCTTTTGTCTGCTGCCCTGAGCTCGCCTGTCAGCCCCGCCGTCAGAGGCCTAATCTTTTTTTCTTCGCGGGCTGAAAAGGCCCAGCATCACATCAGGCAACACACTGCTGCCTATTCTCCTTCCCCACGGAACCCAATCACTGGACAGCGTCGCTATAATTCACTCCCCAGCCCGCCCTTTGAAAAGGTGGGCGCCTCGGCGCTGCTCACCCAGCAAGATAAATCATGTACTCGAAATTAACTTCCATTGAAAGGCAGGGCGGGAAGAAAGGCTGATGGCCGTCGCGGGCGGGAGCGGCGGACGGGCGTTGATAAATGTCAGCGCGGATAATTTGGGGGCTGTGATTAAGATCTTATCTAGGTGGGAAGTAAATAGAAACGACTTTAATAAAACTCCGGCCCCATCCGTGCTTCCAACTCGGGAAGTTCTTTCTTTCCCTCGTCCTCCCTGTATTTTTGGGTGGACGTACCCCATGCCGGGAAGATCTCAGTGAAGGGAAAAAGTTGGATCCAGGGCATCACTTGAATGGATGAAACAGGCCTCGGAGAAGCCAAGGCATTTCCCCTCTGGTGACAAAGGGCAGAGGAAGCAGAACGGGAGCTGCGCTGTCTCCAAACTCCCCGCACGGGAGAGACGCTGAACGTTCGGGGGTGAGCGTCAGCACCGTCCACGGGGATCGGCCCTCGGGCCCCCGAGCTTTGCTTTTCTTGGTCACAAATGTCATTTTGGTGCAGGACAAGCTTTCCTCAAATGAAGCAAAACCGAGCCCCGCAGATAGGGGCTGGAGGTGTCTGCTCGCGGACGCACACGGCACTCTGGAGGGGCACACGGCCCTTCCCGGCCCGTAGCCCACCGTGCCCTTGGGGTTTATGTTTGCCACTGGCGACTTTGGTAACCCAAAGCTCCAAGCTGCATGGCCTGGACCGATGACTGCCCACCGGCAGCCCCCGTGGCCACGTTCCCCGAGGCAGGGTCTTCCTGTGCCGCGGCCCCGGCCCCCGCATCTGGGCAGCGGCCCTGGGTGAGGAGGGGCTCCTGCTGGCCAAGGAGGAAGTCACACGTTACTGACAGGTCGATCTGAGGTCTGCGACGCCCGGGCTGGCGGCTCACAGACGGTGACCAGGATGGCCAGTGGGGTTTCCTGCAGGGGAGGTCAAACCTGTAAAGGGCTGAGTCCAGGACCCAGCGAGCTCTGGACTCAAACCATTACGAGGATCAGCATGCACCAAAAGTGCCAAGAGGGCCTTCCAGAGCCGGGGCAGCACCAGCGTTGGTCACGGGTACCTGGAGCCCGCCCCAGAACTGACTCAGTGCAGCTTGGACCCACTCCTACCCCAGGCCAGAGACTCCTGGAGGGGGTCTGGGTGTCTGGGCTCCACAGGAGGAAGGAGGGGAGGGCGCTCCTCTGAGTTCTGTCTTTCATGGCCCTGCTGGGGCAGGAGGAGGACGGTGGTGCCGGAGAGCTGAGTGGAGGGCTGGGGGCAGGGCTGGGGGCCTGCGTCCCTGTCCACTCAGCCACCCTCTAACCCAGGTCCCAGCTGGAGAGAGACCCAGCTCACGGCTGGGGCTCAGTGAAGGTGTGCAGGATGGAAGGAAAGCAGGAGGGAGCGGGGAGGGTCCACGGGGTTGCCTCACGGACAAGGCGGGGAGGCTGGGGCGGGGTGGCAGCAGCCCAGGAGGGGCCGACAGACCGCAGGGCTCCCCAGCCACCGCACACTTTCTTCCTGACCTCTGCCTCCGAGAGCACCCGGTGGCGTCGGCTCCCGTGATGTCTCCCGGCCTTGCCGCCGGCTCGGGTGGGGAGGGGTCCGCCCGAGGTACCGCAGCTCTGAGCACCCCCCCGGAGCTCAGGACTTGTATTCGGACTTGAGAACAGCGCCGGCTTCTCCCTTTTATTCTGAACGCTTGGGATGTAAAGGGGCAAATGCTGGAGCCATTTCTGTCTCCTGCCAACATTTTGTTTGATTTTGTTTTTAAGCCCACGGGTATCGTGAGGAGGAGCTTCCACGGCAAAGTCACCAGCTTCTAAATTGTAGACTGGCGTTTGGATGTTCGTTTGAAATGCCACCGCGTGTCCTGAGACAGCAGCATTCCCCCCAGCACGCACACTCACACACATGTTCACACATGCTCTCACCCATGCTCACGGGGCCACATGCTTGCTTGTACATGCTAACACACGCATACATGCGATCGCTTGTATGTAATGCTGATGCACCCACACACGATCACACTTGGATGTGCATGCTGACACCCACACATGCTTACACACTTGCACACACTGACACCCCTGTGCTCACACACTTGTATGTACATAACACACTCACATGCACTCACACACTTGCATGCACACATGTGATCACATATTCACTCATTCATGCTCATGGTCCACACACACGATCACACACTTGCATGCACACGCTAACACACACGTGTTCACACACTTGCATGCACACACTAACACACACGTGTTCACACACTTGCATGCACATGCTAACACTCTCATGTGCTCACACATTTGCGTGCACACACTAACACATGTTCACACATGCACTCACCCATGCTCATGCCACACGCTTGCACACTCACGCTAATACTCACGTACTGATCACACACTTGCATGCACATGCTAAGATACATTCTAACACACGTGCTCACAACTATCCCTTCATATGTGCTCACGTCGCTCACATGTGCTCACATATGCACATGCCTACTCACACATGTGTTCACACATGCACACTTGGAAAGCCAGCTGCCCCTGCTGCCAGGTGGCTGCAGGCACCCCGACAAGGACCCCATGACAGTTGTACCCCTTTGTATCCCCAAAGCTTCACCAACCAGGTGCCACTCCTGCTGGTGCATTAACCCCGGGATGGCCCTGGGGGGTGACCGGCAGAGCCCCAAATTGCCAGGGGTGGGGAGAGCAGGGGCTCCTGCAGAGGCCGAGATGCCCATCTCCGGTGTGAGGGCAGAGCCCCAGCCCTGCTTGCTGATGGTGTCTCCTGTGACTGAGGAGGCAGCCTTTGGCGTCCGCAGAAGTCGGTTCTGAACCTCAGCTGGGCCCTTGCTAGGCGTGTGGCCCTGAGCCCGGGGCGGCCCCTCTCTGGGCCTCACCATTGTCCTGGTGGTCGAGGGGGTGATGGGCACGGGCCTCTTGGAGTGGCGGGGGAGACGCTTGCTGTGGGATGACATGGGCCGTGCTGGGTCAGTGCTAACAAGACCTGGCGTGAAGGTGTCCGGCCGCAGACAGCTGTCCCGGCGGTGGGGGCGGGGGCCTGTGGGAACAGGCCGGCTCCATAAATGCCTGTCAGGGAAGGAGTGCGGTGGGGAGGCTTGGAAAGTGGCAGATAGAGCAAATACCCCCGCTCCTAAACAAACCCAGCAGGACAGGGCAGATGACAAACGATGGGATCCTGTCAGCTTGAGAGCAGATTGGACTAATGGCTCGCTGGACTTTGCACTCCCAGGATCAATATTCCATCAGGCAGGCCTGGGAGCCAGGCTCCCGAGGACAAAGGGGGACCCGGCGACAGGCTTGCACTCACGCTGCCCACAGTGCTGCCTTCACTGCGAGCCACGTGCAGGCCAGTGGGGGCAGGGCGTCCCCTGCATGAGCAAGGCCAGCGGCCCGAGGGCTGCACCTGGCCACCGAGGTGGTGCCACCCATGGTCGAGGGTTAGCATGCCAGAGGGCGCCCGGCAGCTGACGCCCAGTTCCAGGGGGTGGGAGCTCCACCTGGCCCTTCTCCGGCCTCCCCAGCAGCCGTGCTAGAATCTCGGCCATCGCGGGGCCAGCACCGTGGCCTTTCCACCATATGTCGGGCACCTGGGAGCTGCCGTCCCTGCTGCGGCCCCCGCCCTGCCGCGCCCCTGGAGGCTGAGTTCAGCGGCAAGCCCCACGTCCACAGGGGTGTGTGGCTACGTCCTTCTTGGGCCACCGAGGGACCGTCCCAGACCCCAGGGCACCGTGTCTTCTAGCGGGTTACTGGAGAGAGGCTTACCCCTGCATCCATTCCCTGGTGTGTTCGCTCCATCCAGTGTGAGGGCCTACAGTGCACAAAAGCGTGAACTAAAGCCTAGGACAGAGTGTGCAGGTACAGGGTAGAGGTGCTGAGGGTGGTCCTGCTCCATTTCCCTGCTGCTGTGGGAATTTTAAGGTGTCTGGGCCCAGATAGCACTGACCCTGCTCCCGGGAGGGCAGCGGCCCTGGTCTGCGCTTGGTCACTCGGGGACGCGGACTCTCCTCTTTCCCCAGCTGTGCAGCCCTACCAGGCCTCTGCCCGTGGGGCCCTGGGTCCGGTCACAGACACCATGGGACCCGCTTGCCCCAGGTCTGCCCAGCCGAGGCCAGGCATGGAGAGGGTCTCCGTGGCCAAGAGGCAGGTCAGAGCTGCTCCTTGCTGGCCCGGTCATCCGGGCTGAGGGACCCAGGTCAGCTCTGCCCGGTGGACCCAGCCCTGGCGGGCGACTCGGCCTGGGCTGTGGGCCTCCGAAAGCCTGCGCTCCTCAGCCCCGGGGGGGCTGCCGTTGCTCCCGAGGGGGGTCTTATGCAGCAGCACCAGGCTTTCTGCCCTGCACCTCGGAGTGGCGGAGTGTGGCCAAGTGCCCTTCGCTGGGTGGCCCCCCACTGACACGCGTGGTCTTGATGGCCTGCGAGTTTGCAAGGCTGAGGAGTCGCTGTCTTGCGAGGTCCGCCAAGGGTCAGGGCCCCGTACAGGCCTGCGGCTCAGCCCAGGCAGGCTCCGTCCTCTGGGAGGAAGCCCCCTGCCCCCTCCCCCCATGCTCTCCTGCCCCCGGGTTTCCAGCCACTGTTTCCTCTGTTCACATCCACTTGGAATAATTCAATCCTGGTTTTGCCATCTCCATACCCACCTCTGTGAGCACTGCCCCAGGCCGGCCCAGGTTTAAGGGCATTTCAAATACAAATATGGGCTCGGCCTTCTTTAGAGGCAGGAAATCGGATTAGACCATGCGGAGTCCTGCCAATTGAAACCAGGGCTTCAGAGAGTGCGTGCGGGGACGGTTGGAAGCCCACTGGGGGGGGGGTGGCTGCACACATGACCCGCCTGCTCAGGTGTGGCCCATCCTCCCAGGACAGGACCGGGGGCTTTGGGTCTGGGGAGGAGCCTGGAGGTGCGGGTGGGCGCGCATGCAGCTCCCGCCGTGCACACCGGTCTCCTCTGCGTTCTTGGATGTTCCAGCCTCTCTTAGGTGGGGTGTGGAGTGGCCCAGGGCAGTAAAGGACCCTTATCCCTGGTGCGGCCCATCTCCAGCATGAGGAGCGGGGGCTGAGGGCTCCCGAACGTGCGTGCCATTTGGGGCCCAGTCTCGGCTGGCCTCGTGCTGACTGTGGGGACCTGGAGCCCCAGGTCCAGGTGGCCTGACTGAGTTCTTGCCCCTGGCATGGCTTTTGGCCCATGGGTGGCATTGGCCGAGGCCGCCAGTCGGGCAGCAAACAGGGTCCTGGGGCCCCCTCGGGGTCCACGTGAGCTCAGCCCAGAGTAGACTTCAAGGAGGGACGAGAGCATGGGGAAAACCAGGCGCACAGAGCAGGGCTCTGGGAGGGGTGCACACATGTGCGTGCGTGAATGAGTGTGCACATGGGGGGCACTAACAATGCCTCTGTGGCTGGGGGGGGCTCTGGACGGCCACAGAAGAAAGCCCCAGAAGGACGCCTGGAAGAAAGGACCGCAGCCAGGCAGCCCGTCTGTGTGGTGGGGGCTCGGCTGCGTGCCTTGGTGGGTCCAGCAAGGTGGGGACAGCATGGGCCCAGGACGACCCTTAGCCACCCCGGCCCACCTCCACCCTCTGCTCCTGGTCCTTCTCTCAGGCCCAGGGCCTTAGTAGGCTAACACACTGTCCCTGTGACTTCCTCCCGGACGCCCTTCGATCCGCAGGGCTTGCGTGGATGCCCCCTGCCTGGCAGAGCCCTGCTCTTCCCTTTCATGAGCCTCCGGGCGCCTCTCTGGGCTGTAGGGGGCTTCCTTCAGGTGCGGGTGGAGAAGAGTGAGCCACCACCCACCTCTCAGCCACGCAGGAGTGCTGAGGCCAGGCCGGCTCGGCGGTGGCTCTTTGTATGACCAGGCGGGGTGACTCGACGCAGGCTCGGCCTCTGGGGTTCAGTTAATTACCTTTCTCTGGACCCCAGCGTGGAAAGTCATTTTCCTGAAAGGGCATGGTGAGGGGGCTCTCAGGCGGGCCTCAGCGTCCCCTGCGGCCCGGGCCAGGCTGGGGACGTGGGCGAGTCTTCCCAGTGCCGGCTGGTGGCCCCAAGGCCTTGACTCCGGTGGCGGGGGTGGGGAGGGGTTAGAAGGGGGGCTGCTGGTTTCCTCTGGCTTCCTGGGAAGGGGAGGGCATGCTGCGGGTTCTCTGGGTCGGCTTGGGGGACTGGGCTGGGAAGCGTGTTGGGGAGAGGGCTCTAGAAGCCCGGGGCGGTGTAAGCAGGCTGGCAGGAAACCGAGGCCTGGGGCTCGGGAACGTGGGAGAGTGGCGGGGGTACTGCGTTTTTTGTGCCGGCACAATGAGATTTTGATGACTGATCCTTTTTCTTAATGTAAGCCATGGAGTTAAGTGTTTGAAAATTGTTCCAGAAGCTGAGAAAGGCCTGCCCTTCTGGTCACGCTGGATTGTCTCTTACTTAGCAGCTGACAGGCCCATCTGCAGAGCGCGGGGGAGGGCAGAGGCTGGGGGCAGGGCAGCACCCCGATCCCCAGCGACCCCAGAGCTGCGGGAAGGAAGGAGCCCCTGCCCCGCCTGGCAGGTCATAACTCCCATCCCATCTTGGAGGAAGGAGAGGGGGAGCCCACCTTCCCGACCTGCCCACCTGCTCTGAGCCCCACCAGGCAGTGGGTGCTGTCCGCCCCTCCCCGGGCCGAGGGATCCAGGGAGAGGCCAGGGCACGGCCCTTTGCTCGGGGAGGGTCACAGCCGTCCACTGCCCGTCCTTGGCCTGAGCCCACAGGTGGCCCCTGAACCAGCGTGGGAGGCCTGGGACGGGCCAGCCCCTGCCGCCCAGCAGAGTTCTCAGTCCACAGCTTGAAATCCAAGTAATTAAGGGGACGGATTAAATCTGTAGGATGTCTCCTCCTGGCCCCGTATCATGTTGTTCCACACATATCAAGTGTGCCGCACGGTCTGGCGCGGAAGGTTCCGGGGATGCGTCTCGGCCGGGCCCCCGCTGAGCCCGTCCACCCTGACCGCCAGAAGAAGGTCGGGGTTTCAAGGCAGCAGAGCCGTGCGAAGCCCCACGGCACACGAAGGGTACCCACGCTGCCCAGGGCATGGCCGGAGGACAGGGACGTATGGGAGCTGAAGGGTGGCTTTGTTCACGAACTGGAGAGGGGGCAGCAAAGATCAACCCAACTGCATACCCAGTCTCTTATTTTTAATGGCCCCAAAGAGTCTGCCCCCACCCCCGAAGCCCGAGAGAGGGGAGCTGGCTGTCAGCTGGACATGGCATGCTGGATGGCCAGCGTGGACTCAGGAAGCCCCTGGCCACCAGCCCTTGCTCCCGGTGCCCTACAGACCCTGGGGGGAGGTCGTGGGGGGGCCCTCCCTCCAGTCCCAGGCTGGGGCTTCCGCAGCGTTCAGTGGTAAAAGCCGGGGTAGACACTGGGGGGGGTCTGGGAGCGGTGGGCTGTTGGGAGGGGCCGCGGGCGGGTGGGACCAGGGGACCAGGGGTGGTGGCTGAGCCCAGGCCAGGGGCAAAGGGAGGCCGCCGGCCCCAGAGAGGACCGTTGGAGGCTGACTTCCCACTTCTGCGGAGAACTCGTTCTGTGTTTAGATTAGAAACAGGATATAATAAACTTGTTAACATGTCAGAATCTTGTGTTGGGACAACATAAGTGGGTGTTTTCTCCTCTTTTCTTTCTGTTGTGCAGGAAAATGCCTCAATTAGTGCCTGGCTCTTGAGGCAGGGCCGGGGAGGTGGTGGAGGCTGCGCGCAGAAGGCCGCTCGGCAGCGGTGAGCCCGGGGCCTGCTTCCCCGGAAGCCCACAGCCACAGGCCCAGCCCCGGCGCCCCGGGAGCCCTCCCTCCCCGCCACTCCCAGGGCCACGGTAGCTCCAGCACCAGCATCTGCCCACCAACACGACCCCTGGGTAGGGGTCTGGGGGGCACATTGTTATTTGTTTTTCAAAAAAGGGCTTTTATTTTAAAAGCCTCATGTCATGCAGGAAAGCAACATGGAGCTATTTTCAGGAATGGGCTCAAAAAAAGATCAGCTCTTAATTAAAACAGAACACAGTCAGATCAAGCCATAGCCCAGAGGCCCCGACCGGAACAAAACCGTTTCTGTCGAGGCCAGCAGGAGCC
The DNA here is from genome assembly GCF_011800145.1 of Mirounga leonina. Lineage (NCBI taxonomy): Eukaryota > Metazoa > Chordata > Mammalia > Carnivora > Phocidae > Mirounga > Mirounga leonina. Next base: position 92,387,418 of record NW_023270447.1, on the reverse strand, counting down.
GGGCGGCCACTGCCCCGCAGGCCTGCTCGCCCGCCCGCCCGCTCGCTCGCCCACCCTCCATCAGGGCTGTGGGCCCCGGCCAGGATCAGGAGGTGCGGCGTGGGACGGAGGGCGGCCGTGAGAAATGGCCACGGCCTCCAAAGCCGGAGAAACAGATGTGAGTCTGGGACGGGACAGGGGAGGACAGGGCCCACGAGGGGACCCGGGGCCGGACCCATGGGCAGCCACCAGCCTCGGGGACAGGGCCCTGGGCCTACATGGCCAGCCTGGGCAGGCGTACCTGCAGCCCGCATCCCGGCCCTGCGGCGGCTGGAGACCCTGGAATGCGGGGGCTGGGGGGCGGCGGAGGGAAGGAGGGGCCGCGGCCACGTCAATAACCTCGGTGATGTAGTGAGTGAAACGTCGTGAAAAATGAAAGCAAATCCTGCCCTAATCTCCCCGAACAAAGGGCTTTCAGTTGGACCAGAGCAGTGCGGGCGGTGGGTATCGCCAGATCTTTTATATTAAATGTGCACCCGGCAGAATATGGATCCTATTAGGGGAGCCGTGCTCACCGCAAGCCCCTTTCCTGCACATGGTGTCTGAGGGGGTCAGAGGGACGCAATGCAGCCACACGGTGGCCAGCAGCGGGGCCCAGCCGGGACTGCCCACCTGCCCGCCTGCCCGCCTGCCGGACGCTGGCCTGCGCCCTCCCGATCCGTGGGGGGCACACGAAACACGCCATCTCACTGCGTCTAATTCCAGAGATAGCCCGGCCCCGACACTCTCTTTGCAGACAATCCTTTGTCTCGTTGTGCGGCCCCACAGCCCCCGGGCAGTCTAATGTGTCCGCTGGGGTGAGTGAGCCCCCATACGGACCGACCCCCGAAACCCAGCATTCGCGGGTTTCTTTGGAAGGCTCAGACGTCTGACCGGGGAGTCGTCCTGGCCTGTCACGTTTGTCACAGACCCGAAGCCTTGTCTTTTCCAAGCTCTGCCCCCAAGGCCCGGGGCGGGGGAGCCTCTTGGAGGTGCAAGTCCCCCCAGGCCCCCCTGGTGGTTCCTAGCTGCCGTGTTGGGGGGGGGTTCACGTTTGGCAGAATAAACAGAACTCAGGTACCTGCAGGGGAAGAAAGGATCATTATAAGAGGGGAAGAAATGAACCTTCTGGACTCAACAAGACCACAGTCTTGCTCCTTCCCGAAGAATCAGCCCTGGAAAGGAAATCAAATTTAGGGGTTTCCCTTACTGGCCGGGTCGTTAATTCAATAAGGGGTGGAGAGATGCTGTTGTCCCGTCCTTCGTGTCTGTTTCGAGCAGGTTGCATCTTCCTGCAGGGCTCGGGGATGGTGGCTGCCAGGAATGGAAACCAGCCCCGGCCCCACAAATTCAAACCAGCCCCGCTGCCTCCCAGGCCGTGGGGGACCGTGGGGCCCACGGGAGGGAGGGCAGGGAAGCTAGCCCCCACCGAGCCAGGCCTGGGGGGCAGAGTGGGGGGCATGCAGGGGGGCCGGTGCTCTGGGCAGTGGGGCGCAGGGGGCCAAGACGGGCGGCGCAGACCCCAGGTTTCAGCAAGGATTTTGGGAAGGAGAACTCAATCCCTCCTCGCCGCCGTGTCCCTGGGGGTCCTGGTCGACACGCCGGCCTCGTGTGCTCCCATGTGGTGGTAACCTGCGCCGTCAGGGCTCTCCCGGTCCTCGGAGCCTCCTTCCCTGCGACTGGAACCCCTCTTCGATCGCCCACCTCAGGCCTGGGGCCTCTCCTCACAGGTGGGACCGGGCGCTGCTGGGTGTTGGGGAATGCGTCTGTCTCCGCCTGCAGAGGAGCTGGGAGGCTGGTGTGACTGGCCTTGGACACCATCGCGGACTGAGGGGTGAGAACAGCATTTCTCAAGGCGTCTGTCAACCCTGTAAACCCCCAAGCGAGGTGGGAGCTCACGGGGACTTCCTGGAGGAGACGGGCGCTCCCATCCTCTTACTGTCTCTCGGGTCAGGGAGTAGAAGCCTGCGGGCAGGTGAAGGAGGCCTAGAGTGTTCCCAGGTGATGTGGGTGTGGCTAGGCCTGGGGGCAGCCCAACCCAGCCCCTTGCCCGCACTCTTGTGGGTTGGAAGCCACGGTTCCCATTGGGAATCCACGGGACATGAGGCCGGAACAGGCTCATTCTATTTGCTTCTCAGGTGGTCAGACATCCTACCTGGATTGTTGGTCTCTCTCCTCCTCTGGAAAGGAAACTCGTGTCGTCATGGAGATGGACGAGGTGGTGTGCTCGGGGCAGGGGAGGGGGGTGCGGGTCACAGCCACGGTGGTGGCAGGAGTCATTTCTGTCCTGAAGCAGGATGTGGGGGACACCTGCAGAGCCCCCACCCCAAGGGCAGGACTTCTGTCTCTCTGGGGACGACGAGGTGCTTGGGCCGGGGTCGTGGGCTGGCTGCGGGGCCTCAGGGATGGTCCGATTTCTTCTGGGCCCTGCAGGCTTCTCTGCGTTGCCGTTGGCCTGGCTGGGCTGGCTGCAGTCTTTACTGGGGGCTGTCTGCACCCTGACATGCCCTGTGACCTGCTGTCCAGGAACAGACAGTGGACGGGGCAGGATGGAGGTGGCAACCTTTGGGCAAAGGCTGACCTCCTTATCTGGGGACGAGCCACCTGCTGTCCCCACAGCCACCGGCCCTGTCCTAGGCCCAGCCTGGCGTCTACACCATCCTGCCAGGCCCCCGGGCAGGAAGGACAGTGAGGACGGAGAATCGGACCGACCCAGGCTTGTGACTCAGTTTGTGACCCTGCTCGGCCCGCGGCACCGATGTGTTCGCCTCAGGGGAGGCAGCGGCGATATGGGGACCTCTCCTCCCTGGCTGACGTGCTCCTGCCAAGAGCCCAGCAGTGTTAGGAATCTGCAGGTCCTGGCAGGGTCTTGGGGCCCTAGCGGGAGGCGGTGATGGGCCACCTGCACCTCACTGCCGCGAGTCCGGGCTCTGAGCGCACAGCCTGGGGGGGCTCGGTGCCCGAGAGGCCCCTGCACGGATCAGGAGGCCGGGAGGACAGGACAGTGACCGAGTGGGCCATAATCCATGTTACGCCTTCACCCCTCACGTCTCCCGTGACGCCCTGACGTAGGAACCGTCAGCACCAGGCCACGCAGGTAAACTGAGGTCCCAGAGCCCAGGCAGCTGGCTCCAGGCCGCCCGGCGCTCTGAAGGGCGCGGTGCCCGACTCAGCAGGTGCTCAATGGAAACTCAGGGGCAGCACTGACCGCGGCTGGTGGCTGGTGCTTGAAAAGGGCTCGGGGAGGTTGTGAGTTCTAGGTAGCGACCGCGCCAGGCAGGGTTTTTCTGAAAGGAAGAAAGAACAGCGTCTCCTGGCACCTCTCCTTTGCAGTCGGTCGGTCCTGGCGAGTTCCGGCGTTTGTAACGCATTTGGTTGGCGTGAGGGGCGCTGACCCCAGCGTGCCTGGCCCCCCGAGCGGCGAGGGCGCAGTGCGGGCTGATGGCGTCGGGGGTCCCAGCGCTGGCCGATTCATTACGGCCGCTCCTTTGTGGGCCCCGAGCCCCAGGCCCGGCGCTGTCAGGCGGGCTGTTACAGGCATAATGACGGGCATTAGAGCCCGGGAGCAATTAACAGGCTGCTTAATTAGCAAGAGGAATTAGCGTTTGAGTGGCTGATCTTCCATGAAGACTTGTCGAGAGCGGGCAGTTATCTGATTAAGCATTGATCGCGGGGCTCGCCCCCTTAGGTCATCCCCTCCCCTCCTCGAGGTCTGTGAATATACAACTGTTTAAATATTCCGAACTGAACTGTCTCAATCAGCAAGGGTAGAAAGGGGCCCATTGTGGGTGCGGGCGCTGCCGGCCTCCCGTCCCGGCCCAGCTCCTCTGGCCGGGCGGGGGCGGCAGCTGGTCCCCAGGCCCTCGCCCGGCCAGCCCGGCTGCGCCTGAGAACAATGTCCGTGGGGCCGGGCCCCAGCTGCCCATGGGCGTCCTCCTCCGCAGGCTGCCCCAGGTGCTGGCGGCCGGGTCCCTCCCTGCGTTGTGGGGGCCGGTCACGGGCACACCCATTGTACAGGTGGATACAGTGAGGCCTGAGGGCCCCGGGGGCGGCTGCGTGGCAAGTTCCAGGCTTGGCTACCTGCGGGCAGTGTCTGGGTTCGCCCGTGCTTGTCAAGGGGGCGTTCTGACCATCTATGCCCAGCCCCTTCAGAAACAAGCCGACTGGACAGCTGGCAAAATCCCCAGGCGTGCTTCGGAAGCCCTGGGGCGCTGGGCGATGCCAGGCAGCAGCCTCCTCCAGTTTGTGAGCTCGTTGGGAGATGGAGGCCGGCAGGGCTGGACCAGGGGCCCCCAGTGCAGGACTCCACAGGGAGAATGCTTCTGGAGGGAGGGGAAAGGGGCAAGGGTCCCAGCCCGGCCTGGACGTAAGGGCGCACCTGGAGATGGAGAAAGGCTCCTGATTCTGTGTGACTGGTGCACGAGGTGAGGAGGGGCACGGACTTTCAGGTTAGGCCCTCACTTGCTCGGGGACCCCAGATGCCCTCGCCGTGTGTTCTGGCAAACCGAGGAGGGTTGGGAGCTGGCTTCACCAGAGAGCCGGGAGGCAGCAGGGCTGGGTGCGCCTCGTCCCGGGAGCCGGCTGGACACTGAGTGCCCACGTGTGCTGGGGTCTGTCCTGACTCCTGGGCTCAGTCCCGCCTGGGCCTGGAGCTGGAGGCCGGCGGCGGTAGGAATTAGGCTGGGATGCTGGTTTTAAAACGAAAGGGAGAGGCCCAGACGGCCTCTTGTTTTGCAAAACTCAAAATAGATTTCAGCACCGTGCTTTTTAAAGACAAATCTCTGCACTCTGCTGCGATCCTCGCTTGACCTCTCATGGTTTCTGGCAAAGGGAGCCTGTTACGATTTGGCATTGAGCGATTTAAAATGCACAACAGCGGTGCATAAACCTTGCCAAAAGCTGATCCGTGTTGGTTTCTTGAACTTTGCTTTTCTTGTTTGCTACATCAGATATCATCTTACCCAGACGATGCCCTCGCAAGATAGACCCCCACCCCTCAACTTTGGGGGTGCAGCCAGCACATTGCATTTTGCTGCCCGCACTGTCTCCGTGCCTGGCTGGTTATGCGCGGCGTTCCTGGGCACTCGGGGAGTCTTTATCGAGCTCCAGTGATTAGACCTGGTTTCTGGTTTCATTTTGGAAGACTTGCCGCTAAACAGATCCATCCTGCCTGTAAAATGATGCAGACACTCTGGGCCACCGCGCTCCCTCTGCCCCTGAGACCCTGCCCCTTCTCCGCAGGGCTGAGGACGGTAGGACCTGGGTCGGGGCCCACGGGTCGGAGGCCTGTTGCCTCTGTGAGTGGAAGCAGGGCAGCAGCGGGGAAGGAGGCCAGCCGCCAGCCCCTGGCCTGGGGAGGCCCGTCGGCAGGCCGGCCGCTCACCCAGGAGGAGCCCAGCTGCCTGGGGCGGTCACGGGGAGGGGTTCTGAGCCGAGCTCCGCACGGCAGGCCCTCCCTGGAAGGCTCCTGGCATCCAGGACACTTCCTGCCTGAGTCGCTAATCCCCGAGAAAAGGGCCAACCTGTTTCCACTTCAGACCATGCTTGAAGGGAAGCCCCTGTCTGCCTGCTCAGCCCCGCTGCTGAGGGGTCAGCTCCACATTGCCACGGAGGAGTCCTTCTGAGTGCTCTAAATGGGGAGAAAGCCCGGGCTCTGCCTTCCATTTGAAGCTCTGTCACGGTGGGAGAAATATTTTCAGAAAGAGGGAAGCGAGATGCGTCAGGTGTGACAGGCAGCAGTACGAGTCTCTGTTGACTACGCTTGACCTTGTCCCCGAGAACTCAGGGGCCCTCCAATCTGCGTGGACTCCTCTTTGATCCCAGGTAAAATGGACATTAGAATATCCTGGGGTGGCTGCCGTATTCCTTTTTTCCGATCATGAAGTCACATGCACAGCTCGGGAAAATGAAAGCGCGTCGAGACATCAGAGGAGAACCCGTGGGCCCAGATGCGGGCGGCCCACCCTGGGGACCTCCTGTCCCTCAGGCCCGTGCCTGGGGCAGTCCAGCCCAGGACACACAGGCATCGAATGCAGAGTGCGGGGCGAGCAAGCGGCCATGAGAGGAGGTGTCCTGGGAGGCAGAGGGGGTGCGTGTGTTTCGGCACATGTGGGTTAAACTCGAGGGTGGATGAAACGCCAGACATTGTGGTGCCCACGTGCATGTGTGCACGTGCGTGTGAGTACCGTGCATGAAGCAGGCCCATGTGAGCACAGACAGGCTGAACCCCAGCGTCTCACGGCCTCCCTGGCCCACTGCAGAGGCTCGCCCCCGCCTGGCGCCTCTCCCCTGCTGGGCCTGCCTCATGGTGCAGGGCTGACTTCTCCCCACTGGGGCTCCGCCCTGAGTCCCTCACCGCCCAGCCCGTGCCTGGCTCCGGCGTCCAGAGTGGTCCCCACCCCAGCAGGAGACGAGGGCGGGGTCATTACCTGATTCTGAAGCTGAGGGTCCAAGATTGAGGGACGGCCTCGTGCTTCTGGTTCCTAAAGTGACAGTGGTCCCCTAGCCTGGCTGAGGATGGGTGACCCCAGGCCCGACTGGGGTGTCCTCTCCCCTGCGCACTTCCTTCCCACTGCAGCTGCTGGAACAGGAGGGCTGTCTGGGTGCCGCGGCCGGGCAGCCACGGGGGAACCCGGGCGAGTGAGTGCGTGTGCACCTGCATGTGGGTGTGCGTGAGCTGCTTCCCTGTGAGCACAGGTAACCAATGCGTAAGTGCAGAGGGCAGCGTCCAGGCGGTTGGGAGCGCCCCTGCCCTCGAAACCCGTGCAGGCCCATCCCCGCGCTCACGTGCAGGGCCAGGCTGGGCGGGAGCCCAGGGGCCTCTGTGGCAGGTTCCGTGGTCTCTTCCGTGGGAGAGCCCCTAGGGGCGTGGATGCCACGGGCGGGAGAGCAGACTCCCGGACGACAAAACGGGACTCGGTGTAGACGTCTCCTGCCTCCGCCTGACAGTCCTCCTTCTGGTTCTGCTCCTCTCTCTGTTCCGTGTGCGCACATAGGTGGCCTGTAGCAGGTGTGTGTGTGTATAATTTATTCCAGACTGTACCACTTACTTAACAGAAGCTAACTTATATTGCCGTTTCCGGTCATTTTCTCTCGGTGAGCGATGGAGCCTCCTGCCATAGAAAGCGGTAAGGGAGGGAAAAGAGGAAAGCTAGCGGGTGGAAGGAAGGAAGCCAGGGCCCCGGGAGCTGCGAGGAGCCCCCACCCTGGCCTGGGAGGGTCACACCCATTTGTATCTGCGAGCCGGACGTGGCCACAGAGCCTTGCAGGGGGTGGTGGGCAGGGGTGTGCAAGGGAACTGCTCTGGCCCAGGCGTTCTTACAGAATGAGTTGAGGAATGATTTAAGGCACCGAGACCCCGAGACATGCCAGTTGGTCCCCTGGAAGGCCGGCGGTGTGCGCGGCCCCCAGGGTGTCAGGGGCCTGGGAGACGGGACAGCGGACCCTTCCGTCCTGGGCAGGCAGCATGAGAGCTCTGGGCCCCGGGGGCCAGCACGGGAAGGCAAGTTTTCAGAGGCCCTGCTGGGGGCCGTGAGGATGCCCTGTCCTCTGGAGCACCCCATCCTGCCCACGGGCTCCCCGCCTGCGCCTCGCCCCCAGGCTCCCACTGCTCCAGTTTTGTCTCTACTGTCCTGCGCCATCCGCGAACCTTTAAATCCACCAAGAAGCAAGGTCCCCCTTCGGTTCTCAGCGGTTCTTGTCCTGTCAGCTTTAACTGGCCTTCTCCCCTTCGAGAAAAGGTCTGAGTCATTTTCTCACATTAAAAAAAGGATTCATTTTGCAACCATATTCCATCCTGAGGTTAAAGTTGGGGCTGAAAGCTTCATGGGGTATTTTTCAGGCTTCCCACTTAGGAACGGCAGTGGTCTCTCCATTCGGTCAGGGTCTTTACCGCAATGGTTTCCGCCAAACTTCCGTAGCTCTGTTCCTAGACTCCCCAGCATATTTGCTTTACCTCCGAGGATTCCTTTAGCATGAAAAAAAATTTCCAAGCGGGAATAATTCAGACTCTTAGAGCCCTTTCCTGCACCCAGTGCAGAAAATAAATGGGATAGGGACAGCTCCAGAAACAGCGAATCTTGGTGCACGGTCTGGAAGGTAGCGGTTTTCTGCTCTGTGGCGACGGGGGGGCCCTGATGTGAGCGCCGTGGGCTGTGGGTGCCCATGGGGCTCCCCGGTCAGCAAGGGACACAAGGTCGCCGTGGCCCTGAGCTCCATCCCAGAGCAGCTGGGCTTGCTCTGGGGTCCCTCTTCCCTCTCCCGGCGAGCGGGCGCGAGGCCCTTTCCTCCACTGGATGCCGCTCTGGAGAAGGCCCGTCTCCTCCCTCCCCGCCCTGCCCCCGTGGCCCGCGTCCTAGATAAGCCTGTTAAATTAGCCCCATAATACTTAAAATGCTAGTCCGTTTAATATGTAAACAATGACAATTTTTTTTCCCAAAGGGTTTAGGATTTAAATTAGTTTTTTAAAAACCCAATTACTGCCATTTAATTCGGAGGAGAGAGTTCTTTATGTGCTAATTATATAGCTGGGAAATGAGCAATCAAGGGCACAATGGGGCATTAAGGGCACTTTTTAAAGGTTTGAACTTATTTATCTGAGTTTGGGGTTGGGTCTCTGCAGTGTGAGCAGCCCGGATGGCGGGTGCCGCAGAGGGCAGATCGGGGGCCAGGATGAAGGGCAACGTGGCCGTGCGGTAGAAAACCATGTGGCCGTTATATCGTCTTATTATGTCGACAATGTTTATGAAGCGTTAGAACCTGGACCCGGGCCCTGCTCTCTGCCCGGATTACTCTGTGCCCAGCAGGCAAGGGAGAAGGGGCTGCCTGGGTGGAGGCTGGACAGGAAATCCGGGCCCGGTCAGAGCAGAGCCTTGGGCCCCTGAGGGTCCCATCCACATAGAACCGTCTAGAACTTTCCAGAACCTTCCAAGGAGCACACATGCCCCAGGAGGCAGACAGGCCATAGCACACAAAGTTTACCGCCTCAGACCCTGGTGCTGGGTACATGTGGGAGGAAGCTTCTCCATCTGCCTCCATCACGCCCTCCCTCCTCCGACATGAGCCTGGAATGTTCTAGAATCATCCTGTCTATACTCCTGCCTCCATGAGTCAACACTTCTGCTTCCTAAGAGAGAGGATGATTCATTTTACACAGAGCTTATCTTTGAAGCAGAGCGACCCTGATTTTGGACCAGTGTTCCCTGGGGAGTTGCCTGGAGGATCATCAGGCACATCTGGTTAGGAATTCTTTCCCTCCCGGAGGGGCCTTGGGGCGGGGGCTCGGAGACAAAGGCTCCAGGGCTGCCCAGCCAAGTACACACACCCGGGCCCCCTGCCCCTTGCAAACACAAATACTGAGCTTCTGCCCCCAATTTATGGAAGAACAGGCTTGTAATTTACACCAAGCCATATTTAACACCCCGAGTGGTATTTACAAAAGACACCGTGGCAAGTTTCAGAAAAGCTTCAACACTGGGCGCCTACACCGGCCATCAGAGGCCCTCATGCATCCAGCTGGGTGGCCACACCTGCCCCCTCTCGGCACAGACCGGAGGGTCGGCCTTGACCGTGTGTTGGAGATGAAACCGTTGGAATTCTTTGTGGGGCTGACCTTTAGTGGCTCCAGCAACTTGGCCCTCGGGTCAGAGCAGCTGGGTCTTCTGCAGAGGAAGGCTTTGCTGAAGTTGGACCCTGTGGTCACACAGGGCGGGACTCTCTGGAGCTGCTCTTCCCCGGGCCCTTCACTGGCTGGCCCTCAGCAAGACCCAGCCGTGGCTTGGCACCCTGTCCAACTTCGGCGAAAGCCCACGACATGGGGGTGGTCCGCCCATTTACAGAGAGGCTAACGGCTCTCTGAGTAATCCAGGAAGCCAGAACCTTGGGCTCGCGTTGGGCTGGGTCAGTGCTGGGCACCAGAGATGAGTGTGTCCGAGGCCTGGCCCCTCAGAGTTGGCGGCCAAGGGGAAGGGAAGCCCTAGTAACGGGGATTGTATGGACAGGGGCAGGGAGGCAGCGGCGGGTGCGGGGGCGTGGGAGTCCAAAAGGGTCCCTGGAACACAGCATGCGTCTTGACTCAAAGACAAGGAGTTGGCAAAAAAAAAAAAAAAAAAAGACAAGGAGTTGGCCGGCCCCGGGTGCTGACGGCAGGGGAGGGACCGCCAGGCAGGGGGCACGGCCCGGGAGGCAGCTGGGAGGCCAGCAGATGGGTCCCCGTCAGGGCCAAGAGGGGCATCGCCGTGTGCCGCCAGCCGTCCCCTCCACGCGGCCTCGGTGACGTCAGCACCCGCGGCTGTGACCGCCCGCAAGGCCGTCTGGGGCCTGTGCAGCGGGCCGCCTCCCCGCATGGAGGGCTGGGGTCGGAAAAGGCCCGGGAACAGCAGGGGCCACGACCTAATTGGTCCAGGAGGGTCAGCGTCGGCACCCAGAGTGTTCAAAAACAGTGAAGATTAATCTTAAAGCGATTAGACAACTTATTTTCTTTTTCAAGACATTAGCTGGTCAAAAATGACAAAAATGTCCTTAAGCCGCGTCGAGGCAGAGGCAGTGAACAGGCTGCCTTTTGTTTGGCGGAGGGGCTGCCCGCGGAGCCTGCGTGGGGCACCCGGGAGCCCACCTCCCCGCACGCCGGCCGAGGGGACCGGCGCGCATTAGCCGGGATTAGCCGGCCGGGCTGCCGGGTGGCAGGGGGGCTGCTGGCCACCCACGGGCCGGGGCCTGGGGTCCCGTGTCCACACACGGGCCGCCTGCCGGGTCGGGGGCGGCCGAGGGCAGGTGTCTTCCTGGCCGAGCTGGGTCCCCCTTCCATCTGAGGGGCTGAGGAGCACCCCAGCCGCCAGGGAACGGAGGGGGGTGTGGGGGCAGGCGGGGCTCAGGGGCGCCTGTGGTCCTCCGCGTGGGTGTGGGTGGGAAGGGTGGGCCCAGCGAGCCCTTTCCCCTGCGCCCGGCTCTTCCTGTCCGGCAGACACCGTCCTTGGGCCCGACATTTTCTCAAGAAAAGAAAACATATGAGCCCACATTTCTTATCTGAGGGCAAACAATGAGATTGCCGCCGGCCCAGGAAGGGGCTTTCACAGCAAATCCAGCTGACTGGGGCCCTGGGCAGCCCCTGCCAAGGCATGGGGCCCAGCCCGGCGGGCTCTGCGCTCCGTCACGGTGCGTGCCCTCCCCCTCTGAGGCGGCAGGTGACACACCAGCTGTGAGTCCGGTAACTGGAACCGGCCTGACGCAATGCGTGGCAGTGACAATTGAAGGGTCTCTTCACCAGCTTCCTTCCGAGCACTTGCATTGTGGCCCTGAGCACCCCCTCCCAGGGCTTAGGCATAATTATAGGGTCGGGTTACCCCGAGAAACAGGTATTGGCATTGTTCAGTCCAGTGCTGGACCCCAGCCGCCCCTACCTGCCCTGCCTCTGGCCCCCAGGCCGGTCCCCAAGTGCCGTCCCCCGGGACCCCTCCTTGGTGCCCTTCACCCGCCCAGGGAGAGTGAGGCTGGGGAGGGGGCCGGGCCACCTCTTGGGGTGCTGGGTGGTGAGCTGGGAGACTGAGCATGGGGCGTCTCCTTTTCTCTTTCCAGTACTTTGAAATTAAACATCCAGGTGCAGCAAGACTGTTTTGCTCGCCATTGTCCCAAGCCGCAGGACAGCGGGCGGGGGCCAGAGCGGGGCACGGGGTTCCAGCAAGGGGCCTGGGAGCTGATCCCCAGGCCCATGGGTGTCGGCCTTGTGCTGGGCCCAGCGCCCGGCTGCTGGTGGATCTGGGGCGCAGTGACGGGTGTGGGTGCCCTGAAAGCCGGAGCCGACGTCACCCCAGCCCCCCTGCCCCAGGCGGTCCACGTCCTGCCTCCGGGAGCCCCGACCTCGAAGCCTCACCACGTGTCGGCAAGGTTGGCTCTGGTGTTGGCTCTTACAGGCGAGGAAAGGGGAAGCAGGGTCTCTTCTCCAAGGATGGCGGTCTCAGAAGTAGTGAGGCCAGGATTTGAACCCAGGCCTGGCCACGTCTGGGGCCCCCGCCCCCACTGTTTTCGTGTCCTTGTCTTGCTGAGTGGCAGAGCGGGGAGAAGCCAGTCCCTGGTTTGGGGGCACAGTGATCCCCAAATCCCTGTGTCCACAAGCCCCGGTGGGCCAGTTCTGAGGCCCCTGAGCTTTCTGAGGGACAGAGGCCAGTTTCTCTGGAAGGCGCAGGACACGGGATGGGCAGAGGAATGGGCTCATGGAATGGCCCCAGCACCCCGCCTCTGGGCTCTGGCAAAAACGGTGCTTGTAGGTGATTTGAGGCTCCGCTCCCAACACAGAACCCCCGCCTTGGGGCAGCCTGCCCTCCGCGTGCCATCTTGCCCCGTGCTGGGAGCAGCCCCAGTGCTGGGCACGTCAGGGACTGGTTTACAGGGTTCGAGGGTATAAATGGTGGGCCGCAGCAGGGTCAGGACACACCGGCTCCCCCTGCCCTGGGGAGGGGTTGGGGCGGGGCTGCCATGGAGGGCAGTCTCGGCCCTGGGGGCTCATCCCCAGGGTTGGGTCCTCAGACAAACGGGGTGGACAGGAGGGCCAGCGAAGGAGTCTTGTCCCATTTTACAGATGAGGAAACTGAGTCAGAGCAAGGCCACAGCTCAGGCCGGGGTCCAGCCCCAGCCCGGGATGTGCAGATCAGCCCCAGGACAGCACCCCGGCTTTCAGCCCTCTCCCCGACGTCCCGCTCCCAGCCCAGGCATCCGGGGGACCAGGGACAGGCGGCTTCTGCAGCAGCACCCTCGGGCGGCCCCCAGCCCTCTCCCCCCTCTCTGACCTCACAGCTGCCAGCCTGAGAGCCAGCATGTGAGGCAGGTCACGCGGTGCAGATTTAGATGCGTTCCTGTCGCACGGGGAGCAAGGAATGCAAAGCTGCCCTCCTCCTTCCTGCAAAGCCCCATCATGTGTGAGAGATAAGTTCTGGGGACGGCGGTAGCTGCCAGGGGGACGCCACCAGGGCTGTCCCAAGCCACCCAGGCAACGTCTGTAGGACGCTTCTCTCCAGGATCCCAGAACGTTCTGGGAGCAGCACCCCTCCCTGGAGTGCCCGGGTCCTGCTAGCCAGGGAGGTGCTGCAAGTTAGACTAGATGTGGCTGGGTTCGGAGGGGGCATCCTGGAGGACTCCCTGGAGGAGGTGTCTTTGTGTGGACGGAGGAGAGTGGAGATTTCCCCGAGATAAGCAAAGAAAGGCTTGAGAAGGCTTCCTTCTCGGGTGCATAAACCCCGAGCTGGCTTCTCATCCCCACTCAGCAGCTGGGAATCAGGTTTCCTACAAAGTGGGCTCATGGGAAGTATCCCTGACGCTAGAGGAAAACCCTGCTCCTGGGAGTGCTTCTCCAGTGTTCCTGCCAAGAAGGAGAGCCGCCCGCCCTGGGCACCACAGCCCTGGCTGCTTGGACCCCGTGTGTCCAGGACTGCCCGGACGGCCCCTCCCCTGCAGGGTCCGTGGCCGCTGGTGGATCCAGTGCTAAGATGTCTCAGGACCTTGGGGGGCCGGGGCGCGGGCTGCAGCGACCGCCCCTGGGCCGGGTGGGTGGGCGTGAGGACCAGAGCCCAGCAGACCTTGGCTCCCTGATGCTCTTCACCATGGGTTCAGGTTCTCGGGAAAGGGATCCCCAAATCCCTCTTCGAGTAACTGTGTGTCCCGGCCCACAACCTCTTCTGGGCAATGTTAGGGGCTGGAGGGGAAGGGGTGTGGGGCCGCCTCCCTCCTGACCAAAGAGTGCAGCAGTGTTCGGGGCAGAAGCGAAGGGTGTGCCCCAGGTTCAACCACAGCTGACATCGGAGCTTCTCCGCGTCCGCCTCTTAGAGAGCTGAGAGCAAAACCCATCAGCCGGAGACAAGAGCACCTCGCCGGACCTGCCGCGGGGGGCTGGGTCTCAGGGTGCACTGTCCGTGCGCAGGTGGGTGCGGGCTGTGCCTGGGGCTGTCCACGCCCCGCCTCTCCTGGGCAGGCCCACGCGCCTGCGTCCGCGTCCTGGAGCGCCACCGTCCCGTGTTCCCGCGTGGGCGTAAGGTGGGCACAGCGTCCTCTGCTTCCCCTTGAGGTGCCCCGATCCAAACCAGCCAACAAACCACACTCACTTCCGGGGCCTGATTTACCTCCTGCTCTGTGGCCGGCCCCAGGAGTGGTGGGCAAAGTTCGCTTAGAAGGCAACCGCGAGGGCCTGCCCGCTTCTCACAGACTCTTCCTTTCAGAATACGGTGCTGGCTCATTAGGAGGTTTGAAAGCTGTGTCCCAGAAAGTTCTGGAAAGTTCTAGAAGGCTTCCCGGCACAGGCCTCCCAGCCATGTTGGGGAGGGGCGTGGCCTCACGGTCACTGCGCCGTCTCTGAGGACCTCGGGGAATGAGCCTCGTGCCCAGGCTTGGGGCTGGTGGATTCAAGATTTCTCTAGTTTGGTTGCTATTTTCATAATCCTTTGGTAAGAAAGAGGAGGAACGAGGACAGTTGCCTGCGCCGCCCCATACCTCCCCCTCAGCCGGTTTTCCTGGGTGCCGTGGGTGGTCAACTCTGACCTTTGGGAGGAGAGAATGAGGCTTCTGTTCTCGGAGAGGCTCTGACCCCGGTGCTCAGAGCTCCCGTGGTCTCCGGGACTTACCCTCCCAGCAAATCGAAACACCAACACATTTGCACTTTTCTGCTCTCCCGTTTCGGAGGGGCCGGCCGGCTGACCCACACTCCCACCCCGCCTGGCCCCGTGGCTGCCCAAACTCTCCCTCCCCAGGGAATCCTCCCCGCACCCCGCCCCTGGCCGCACAACCAGCATTTTCAGGAATGGGACCAAGAGGAGAAGCAGGGCCGGGGCCGCCCTTGGTGACCTGTTGGGGGCCTGGTGCTTAAATAATGGATCACGTGCCCCTTTGCCCAAAGTGGGAGCAGATTGATAGCAGAGAACTTATTTCCCGGATGCCAGCCACCCAGCCAGGGGAGCGAGGGGACCGGGCGGCTAGCGGGGAGGGCGGGGATCCCGCTGGGGACTCCCGCGGCACTGTGTCTTAGGGGCACGCAGGGGATGGCCAGCTCACTGTCGTCGATGCCAGCGCGAATAATCGTCAGCACCCTGGGCTCTGTCCCGCCGTGGTTGAGTTCTCTCCGCCTGGGCTGCCACGAGTTTGCTCACCGCTGAGAACAGAGGCCGGTCTCAGAATGCGAGGGGCCCGCCTTGGAAGCCGCGCACGTGCCCCCGGCCTGTTAACAAGAGAGCTCCTGTCACGGGCGGAAGAGCTCGGGGCTGAGAGTGATTTGGGGGCAGGGGTGGACGTAGGGACGCCGCCGCGGCCTCGGCAGGAAGCAAGCTGGGACGCCGGCCACCTCCCATTCCTCGTCCCATCCCTAGCCTCAGAGCTGTCACCTCGCACCCTGACCTTGAGCCCCGACAGCCCACCTTTCACTGCCCCTGCCAGACGAGCTCGCCAGCTCTGCGTCCCCGGTCAGCAGTGGCCACGGCTCTCCCTCTGAGAGGGACTGTCGGCTTCTGCTTCTTGACAAAGTCATTAACGAGACCAGCGTTGGAGGGCAGTGCGTGAGAAAGCAGGCTCTGGGAGGTGATTTTTCCTTTTATTTTAAACCCGACGTCGGCAGCACCCAGAGTGGGCTCTTACGGGGAGATGCAGTCTCCGGATGGCCGCACCGGCCATGTATCTTTGTTTAGGAACCTGGTTTTTGTTAAATGTAATTGCTTCCTTTTCTGGCCTTAAATCAAGGGGGCCTCAAAGCAGGGACAGCATCAATTTAATTTAATTACTCTGCACTGCAGCCTTCCGAGGAGAAACGCGGCCACCGGGGGCTCACCCGGGCCCCCGATTCGGGATGCGCCCAGCAGCCTCGGGAGGGCCCAGGCCGAGGGGCCGAGCTCGTCCCCGCCCTCCCCTGCCGACACTCACCTCTGCTGAGAACCGGGCCCCAGACCACGGCGCCCACGCGCGCGCTGCCGTGCTTGTTTGCCATTTGCCGTTAAAAGCACGTGGGCTTCTCTAACTCAGGGGCGATTCATTAAGGGTCATTTGTCCTTTGCAGCGATATTTCCCCTCACTGCCCGGCTCAGGGCTGCAGACGCTCGTGGGCTCTGAAACAGCTCCTGGGCAGGATCATGGGGGTGGGCACAGCCGAGCGGTCCCTCCCTGCACCCCAGAGCCCCCTGCAGCCCATCCGGGTCCTCGCCTCGGTCTCCAGAGCCTGTGTGGCTGCACTGGACCTCCATCCCCGCAGAGGAGGGCGTGCGGCCGGCTGCACGTGCTCCCGGCCAAACGGGCAGCCCCAGCCTGCAGCCCCGAGCCCCGGGCAGAGGCAGCCTCCGTGTCTCCGGCCGGCCCCACGAAACATCCCCGACGGCAGGAGGGCACGGCAGTCTGGGCTCCCGGAACTGCGAGCAAAACCACTGGAAATTATTAAGATGATTTGTTAAATAATAGAAAATGTTTTTCATTTCCCAATTTCCAGCTCTTGGTAAAACCATCCTCCAGCTGCCTGCTTCTCATTCCTTAATATTTAGACGTATGGGCCAATTTGAGGGTATTTTCTCTTTCTGCCATGATTAATGCTTCTGTGGAACAATGTCATCACAAGTCACCCACCTGCCCTGTCAGCTCGGCATCAATCTCGCTGGGCTGGGCGGTAATTTATGACTAGTGCCGGCAATTTGCAAACCTAATGGGGAGCAGGGGATGAGGAGCGGGCTCCCGGCTCTGTCTGCGCGGTCTGCGGCCTCGTCAGCCCCCCCACCCCCATTAGCAGAACAAATGATGCGGAGATCAGACATCATCTCCAAGGCTCGATAAATATTTTATCAGCCATAATGGAAATTGTCAAATTGATCTAATTGTACAATACGTTATCAGTGAGATATCAAAGCCGAGCCTGGCCTCTGCCGGGACCCTCCCGGCCGCCCCAGCTGCTGAGGGTGGGAGTCTGGGGTGCAGAGTGGGGCCCGGCATGGTGTGAATAATATGCTGGCCACGGCAGCCCGTTAAGGGGATGATAAATTTTGTGGAAATAAATGACCTTATTCTGTTGTGCTTTGCTAGTCCTGATTTTTGAGAACCACAGGGGAACAGAGAGAAATAGGCAGAAAGACAGAGACGATGAAAAGATTCAGAACTTTCTGAAACAGGGGATCCACTCCTACCCTCCTGGCTCTAGGAGTGGTGATAGCCCTTGGAAATGGGTCACACAGACGCGGAGCAAAGACCCAGGAAGGCCCCAAGCGTCCTGTGATGGGAGTGCGTGCCACTGTGGAAGGGAGTGTCTTCTCCTGACCCCCGGGAGCCCATCCTGCTTGGGCTCACCTGGGGCAGGAGCGTGCTTTATGCACGATGCTTCTTCAACATTCGGGGTCCCGTCGTGGACTTTCCACCCACGGGAGCAGACGCTGTGCATCGAGCCAAGCGAAAGCTTCAGCCTGCAGGAGCCGGGAGCATGTTCTAAAACTAAGCTCACGAGAAACCGAAAGCGGCCTGAGCGTCCCCTCCCCCAGGTGCATTCATCGGGGGTCCGGTCCTGCAGGAAGGGCTGGGGGAGGGACTCAGGGCGGTGATGGTCAGGCATCTTTCACAGCCAGGCAAGACCTTTTGATTTCTAGAACAAACAGTGATGTCTTAGGCCTGGAGCACATTTGCAAAACCGAGTGGAAACATCTGTGAACAAGCAAAGGACATGCTGCCTGGCTGAGCGTGGGGAGCCCTGCCCCGGGCGCGGGGGGGCGGGGTGCCGGGGGGGGCAGGTTGGCCTTTGCAGCTCCGGCCAGAGCCCTGCATGTGCCCCCCGCCCCCGTGTCCTCAGGCCACTCCAGGGAAGGCTTCACCTCACTTTGAAACTTGCTGTGGGTCTCGCGGGCCGGCATCCGTGTAGGGGACGTGCGGGAGTGAGGGGCTGTTCCCAGCTGGTGGCGGACGCCCGAACACGTGCCCCTCCCGGGCGTCAGGCAGCCGCGGGCGTCAGGACACGGCCTCCACGGGTCGCGCCCACCTGGGACTCCAGAGCCACACGCTGTCTGGAGAGTGGACGTTTGTTTACCTTGACGAGCACCATGGGGCAGGGGGACGGGGCGCTTCCTCCATTGTCTGTGGCCGGGCCCCGAGGATTAACCCAGGGCGTGGGCCGCGCGGCCGTGGGGACCCCAGCTCACTGGCTGGCTGGGCGGTGCCCCGAGGCGGGACGTGGACCCGTCGGTAGCCGCTTTCCGTGAGGGAGTCCTAACCATTTCCCCGGAAGCAGCCGCTGCTGTGTTTCTCATTAGATCACACGGGGCTGGGGCGCACACACGCACAGAACCCCGCACTCCGCTGCCCTGGTCTCCTGTCATTTCCACTACAAATAAGAAGGGAGGGCGCCCTCCGAACCGGGAGCCGCGCGGGGCAGTGTCTGGTCTCCAGCCTCCTTCCCCCGCAGGGCCTGAGCTCCGGGTCCCTCCCCATGCCGTTCCCACGAGGTGCGTGGCGGCCGGGCCACAGGACCCCCACGGGCTGCCTCCCGCCCTAAGCTTGTGTGAGCACGTCTTTCTGTTTCTCTCTTGCTCCCTTTCTTCTTATGGAAACAACAGCCGTGTCCCCCGCGTGACTGTAACCCAATATCAGTGCGGTGTCTGCAGCGTCCAGGGAGCTCACATGGGGTCTGGGCAGGGACGGGGGCGGGGGGGATTCGAGGACCTCGTGTCCCGGGAGCCCCCCCACCCCCGCCCAGTGTCCTCATGGCAGATGCTCCCCAGTGTACCTTCGGCGAAGGGGAAAGAAGGAGCTCCCCTGCCAGCCCTTGTTGACCCTTGCCCCTCAGCCCTCTGTGTCCCCTCCTGCTCTTCGGTTTGCTCCCTGGGACCCCGCCCAGACCTCTGCAGACCCCAGTGCTGGGCAGATGGACCCTCCTCTCTGGGGAAGGCTCTGCCTTCACGTGACCTGCAGACGAAGGTGCTGGTGCCTTTAACGGGACCCCAGACCCAGCATGTGCGTGGCTGGAGGCGCTGGCCTTCTCAGACACCCAGACGTCAGGGTGCCATCCGCATGGCCCCCAGAGCCCCCCGCCCACCGCCGAGTCAGGAGGATCAGCAAGGTGCCGGGGCGTTGGGGCGCTGGGTCCCACAGAAGCACAGCGGCTTGCTGGCACTCTGGGGCGTCGTCCTGAGTAAGCCACGGCCCTGCTTCTCATGCACAAGCGGGGGGCCTGGGCCAGGCGCAGAAGCTGGATTTGAGGGCCCCCAGGTGGTGGGGGTGACCTGCTCCAGCCAGAACCTTGCAGAGTTCACTGTTTATGCATCGGGGTCACGTCTGAGGATTCCTCTGTTCAGAGGTGAATTCTGGGCTTCTGCCCTAAGGTTCTCTGATTCTGGGTTGATATCGACCCCATTCTGTGAACCCTGTTCTGTGAGCCCCACTCTTGCTCCCCTTCTGAGCAGCAATTGGGGGACTGAGAGGAGAAGGCATCGATCGCTCTGGGCTTTGAGGGGCTTCTGTCCAGGCCCCCCTGCCTAGGGCTCACTGCTCCTGCAGCTGTGGGATGGTGGGAGGCTGTTGGGGTGTCAGGGAGGACGACTTCAGGGAGGGGGCCCCTGGCTGAGGGGCGAGCAGGAGCCCCCAGGGAAATTGGGGCGTGCCCGATGGGAGCAGCCCAGGCACCAGACCCATCAGTCACAGACAGACGTCCTCACAGGTCCTGACTCTGGCAGGTGTCCCTCACCAGGAGCAGGGGCTGCAAGAAAGCTGGCCCCCCAGGCGCGGCACCGTCAGCCAGTGGCTGTCCTGCCTGTGGCCTGCCCTGGCCGAGCCAGTCCTACCCCAGGGCTCCCCCAGCCCTGTAGTTCAGAAGTCCCTCTCTGCCCCAAGTGTCCTCTATGCGAACGGTTCAGTGACCCTGCTTTCCTTGGGACATGACAGGTGGTGGAGGGGTGGCCACCAGACAGGTGGACAGGTGCTCTCCACATGTGCCAGGGGTCCGGGTGGGACGAGCCCCCCACCCTGCCCTCTCTCTGTCCAGCCCGTGCCAGCCGATGCCAAGGAGCCCGCGGCCTCACCTACACCCCCTTGTCCTGAGGCTCCCCCCGACTCGAGGGTTGCACAGGAAGCCCCCTGCATGAGGTCGAAGAGGCCCCCAGTCTCCGGGACCCCCAGAGAGTGCCCAGGCCTCCCCAGCGTACAGGGAGGAAAGCCGACAGGGCAGGGAGCGCCCAGGGAAGTCTGCTCTTTGCTCTGTGGGGCGTGGTTGCTGCTGTCTGCATTTCTGTCCAGCTTTCCAGGTCTGTTCAGGAGCTGTGGCTGGGCAGCGCCCAGACCCAGGGACCCTCCATCCGCATCCAGATGGCCACACAGGGGTGCCCCACGCTCGCCC
Source organism: Mirounga leonina (assembly GCF_011800145.1). NCBI lineage: Eukaryota > Metazoa > Chordata > Mammalia > Carnivora > Phocidae > Mirounga > Mirounga leonina. The sequence goes on along the minus strand of NW_023270447.1, from coordinate 92,367,083 downwards.
ACCTGCTGGAGGGTGCCCACGCCAGCTCAGAGGTGCGCTGCCGACTCCCACCCCGCCTGGGCTCTGCCCTCCTGCAGTCTGTGCCGGGCCGTCGCTCCCCTGTCCTCCAGGCCAGGATCCTCAGATGTAAGGGGAGGGGATTGACTAAGGGCCTTGTAGGCTTTAGCTTCTATGAAGGCCGAGGTAGTGCCTCTGAGGCCGTTCGTAAATGCTGGACCCTTCAGGATAGTTTTGGAAAGGTGCGCTCTATTGGTTTGAACTCAGGGAGCGTTCTCCCTCTGGTTCCTCATCTGACAAAGTTCCTGGGAGTCGGGTGTGCGCTGGGCAGTTCATGGGAAAAGCAGGACCCGTGAGGGTCCAGGGATGACTGGATGAGCCTGAATGTTCAGTTCCCCGGAGCGTGCCCGCGGCGGCCCCCCAGCTTCCAGAGGTGGCCGGGGCAGCTGAGGGCCAGAAGGGGCAGTGGCCTCTTCCCTGCCAGAGCAGCAGGGTCAACTTGTGGTCAGGGCCACTGAGTGCCATGACTTTGAGTGACCTTGAAAAGGCTGGGCGTCAGTGGGAAGGTCGTTCCGTCTAGGTCAAAGACATCACCCGTGAGATGGAATTTGCCAGGAGAATGTCGAGGGTGTCGTTCAGGGACAGCAGAGCAGGCTTCCAGAACGCGGTGGCCGAGGGTCCAGAGGGCGCCCAGGCGTGCCTGTTCCTTGCTCGGCCAAGCTTGGCCCTGCCCGGGGCTACACAACACGGCTTCCTGACCTTGGCTACCCCCTTCTCTAGATTCCTTCCTCCTCCAAACACAGTACCAACTCTGCAAAGTCCTGTTTCCAGTGGGACTGCAGCACCAAGTGGCTTTGAGGAAACTTGTGTTTAATGGCTGGTCTGTAAGACGATCCTGGAGCAGGACCACTGGACCTTCCTGCTCTCCTGTGGCCACGCCTGGGGGACTTGCATCCGTGAATGGCTCTGGCTTTTGCAGAGGGAAGAGGTGACCCCTAACAGATGATCAGGGGTAGAAAGGGGGTCTCCACACCATTCCCCGGACGTGCGGCCACAAAGATGAGAAGTCAACGCTAGTTAGGGGTGAGCCACCAGGAGAAGTGGGTCTGCCCCAAGTCTGAACACCTGAGCGCCATTGGCAGGTGCTCCTCCACTGGGAGTCAAGGGAGCCTGCAGGGTAGGGCATGTTCTCCGGGGCCAGGCCTTGGTGGCCCCGGTGGCCCCCGTTCCCCTCAGTCTGCAGTCAGCACCCCTCGACCCCGCCTTGTGTATCGGAGAGGAAAGCACCTTGTCGCTGTGTTGTCCAGCACCACCACTCGTTGGCACAGCAGAGTCTGGGGGTGTTCCCCGGGGCGCAGCCAGGACAGAGCTCCTGTGCCCTCCCGGCCTGGCAGTCCCCCACATCCGACCCTCTGTCCAGCTGACCTCATCCTGCGCTGGCGCACAGAGGCATCTGGGCCTGGGGGCCGGCTGCTCCTGTGGCCCCTGGCCCCCTGCCTTGCTTCCCTGAGACACCAGCCGCATCTCTGTGACACCTTCAAATCCATTCCTTTTATCTACCATCATCCAAAGGATTAGAAGCCACTCATTACTACCTCTTAATCAGTACAAGATGAAACACATGTTGGCTCAGGGGCCGGTAAGAAAGGACATTGATGGGAGCCCCACAGGCTCCGGAGGGTCCCATAAGCATCTGCCCCCGGGGCTCCTCCAGGCTGTTGGGGGATCAAGCATGGCTACCTGTAAGGCCCCGTCCAGCCCAGGGTTCCCAGCGTTCGGCAGTTCTGGACCACTTGTCTGCGTCCATGATTCTATGTTGCGGGGACAGTGGGAAGCCGGGAAGGCGAGGCCTGTGGTCTGGGGTTTGCTCTGACGGCCAAGCTGCTGTTTGTGGGGTCTCAAGAGGCCACCTGCCCACTGGCACAGAACACCATTTAATGCCAAGATCTTGCTGGATCTTCTTTCTTTTCTTTTCTTTTTTCCTTTTTAAGATTGTATTTATTTATTTAGACAGAGTGGGAAGGGAGGGGCAGAGGGAGAGGGAGAGAGAGAATCTCAAGCAGACTCCATGCTGAGCACAGAGCCCAACACAGGGACCCTGAGATCATGACATGAGCCGAAATCAAGAGTCGGATGCTCAACCGACTGAGCCCCCCAGGAGCCCCTGGATCTTATTTCACCAGAAAGAGAGAAACAGGCAAGTTCCTTTTAACTTCTGCATTCAAATTAGTTGCTCAAAAGGGAGGGTCTGGCCCTGGGCAGCAGGGCTGACTATCCAGCTCCAGCGTGGAGAATTGTGTTTTCTGAGATGTGCTCAGGCCCTCGGCCATCCCGCAAGTGAGTCCCAGTTCCCACTGGGCCAGGGACAGGCTCCCCCACGGGGAATGGCCGGTAGCAATCCTGGACACCAACATTCAGCACTGTAGGGAGCCGGAGTCCAGGTGTTCTCTCGGCTCAGCCACCGATAGACGGGACACCCAGCTGAGTGCCTGCCATGGCTGGGATGTGTCCACTCTCAATGCTCAGTGCTAGAAGATCCCCAGCGTGGTTCCGCCTCAAGGGTTGTGCAGCCCCTAAAAGGAGAAAACACATCCCAGACCACCAGGTTGGGAATAAATATGCCTCCCCAAATCTGCACAGTCCAGCATCTAAACATAAGTGCGAGGTCTACAAGCCTCAGGTGTCCACTAATTAGGGAAAGGTCTTTGGGCCATAAAACCTCGCCAAGCCTGTGAAATGAGGCTGTGGATCTGGACACATAGCCCCAGGCAGTCTGTGAAGGGAGGCATTTACCCTCTGGCCCTGCACGGGCACCCCTTCTAGCCCATTGCGAGTGTGCCCTCTCTCAGAAGAGCATGTCTGCACATTTGCCCTCCCGTCCCAAGGAATCTGGGTGTTACCCCAACTCTGGACGTGACCCTCAAACAAATGGTAGAAAGAAAAGACTTTTGGGGGAGGCCAGTTCACAACCATGACATTTTAGCTGAGGCTGAACCTTGCCCTTTAACCCCTGGGGTGTGTGGGGATGTGGGCGATTGAGTGCAAAAGTCTCAGCTGGGCTGCCCTTGGGTGGGAATCAACCCCCAGCCTCATTCCCCTGTGGTACCATCCAGCAACACAGCTGCCTTTGTCCCTGGACACAGGTGTTATTACGCTGGCATGTGTGGGAAAGGTGAAGGGTCTCTGAGGACCCTTGAATCAGAATCGGCGGGGGGCAAGGCAACTTCAGGCCCCATTTGAAACTTAGCACATGAGGTCCCTGAACTATAGGCAGTGTTTATCCATCCATCTATCTATCCATCTATCCACCCATCCATCCCCCTACTCATCCATCTACTGATCTGTTCATCCATCCATACACATATCCATCCACCCATCCATCCATCCACATATTCATCCATCCATCTATCCATCCATCCATCTACTGATCCATTCATCCATCCACACATCTATTCACCCATCCATACACATATCCATCCATCCATCCATCCATCCATCCATCCAGCCACACATCCATCCATCCATACACATACACATATCCATCCATTCATCCACTGAGATGTACTGAGTGCCTTAACCTGCCGGGCGCTGTCTGTGCTCTGCCTTGTTCATCCTCTCAACAAGATGGGTCATCTCAGGCCATAAAGGCTTTGCCCAGAGGCTCAGGCCTGGCCTCCTCTGAGCCCCTTTTCCTGTGTGTCCTCTCTCACCTTGACTGAGCGCTGGGTGAAAAGATAGCAAGTAGGAAGTGCCCCCAGAAGAACACCAGAACACTGGCTGTTTCTAAAGGGCCCTTAGTCAGGATGTGTGCAGAAAATGCCAGGCCAGAAGAGTTAACCAGATGGCCTGAGACTGATGGCCAGTCCAGGCCAGACCTGGCTCCTGGGCAGTACTCGTGCTCATGTCCGCTGCTCTCTTCTCTGAGTGGGAGATGGCCTTCGCTGTGGGGTCTTCCATGTCACCTTCTCTTCCCCCTCTCCAGATCTGCTCCGCAGCCTTTCTTCCAGCCTGCCCATCTCTGTGCTCCTGGGCAACAGCAGGGGGTGGGGCGGGGAGTGTGGAGGAGGGTGGACGCTGCGGGTGGGCTGGTCAACGAGGGGTCCAGAAGGGAATTAGGAGCGTGGGTTGGGAGTGGGGCCAGAAACAGGGTGGGGACCTGGGTGAGGCCCACAGTGATTTGGGGGTTTGTGAGCTGTGTTTGCCCTTGTGGAGGCTTCCCTGTCTGTGCTGGGAACATGGCCTGAGTTCAGTGGACTAGAACGCACAGCTGTCACCCACCCCGTGGGCAGCCGGCTCTCCCGGATGCAAGGCGGTGCCCTAGACCACCAGCAGGCTCATAGAGGGACGGTCAGCGGGCTGGACCAGAGCATAGCTCCTGTGGACACAACCCATGGTTCGCCGTAGGAAAAACCGCGGCATGTCTCCGGAGGCCAATCCTCAACGCTGGCGACAGGTTCTCTCCCTGATATTGGGTTCCCGAGAGCCCCAGCTCACCCTTCCGGAAAAGGCAGTCCTGTTTGGATCAAAAAATAATTAGCAGGGCTTTAAGTGGGGGGTTCAAGTACACATTTAATTTACGCTGATTAACAGTCATATTCTAAGTAAACACCAGCTGAATATCAAACTCGCACCATTGAGAAGCAGGGAATGCACGGTTCTCCAGAGCCCTCCATAAACGTACCGTTTCGATAACCGGCAATTATATTAATAACACGCCACACTCTTAAAAATTCGAACGGATGTGTACACATCTACGCGGAGATCCACGCTCGGGAGCTTCTGATTTGATGCATTGCCGGGGAGACTTTCTTGAGAGAGTCACAGCTTCCAAAGCCATTAGGCTGATGAACACAACATAAAGTCAAATCCACCTTGGGGTTTCTTGCCCCTGTAACCAGTCTCCTGATCCGTGCGCTCCTCCATGAGTTTCTGATTTTAGAGCCTCCGTGCCCCACTGGGTTCTGCGGCCGCCTTCCCGCCTGAGCCGCTGCGCTCTGTCACGGGGACCTGCCAGGCCCTCGCCTGTGATGAGTCATTAGGGTCTGCCGCGGAGATCTACCACCGGCTCCCTAAATGGGCTGATGAGGGCTGTCACCGCAGGCCGGAGCACTCTCCTGGGCGGGGGGGAGCAGTTTCAGGAGGGGCAGAGAGCTGTCTGTGCCGCCACCGAGGCCTTTTCATTGTACGAGAACAGCTAAAAGCTTCGGGGAGAAGGATGCCGCCTGGGGCATTGTCAGGATGGGCCTGAGCCCCCCGTACCCCACCGTCCTCGGCTTGCAGCTTCAGGTGGCTTGCAGGGGCTTTGCCTCCCTTGCCACTTCTGTCTCCCCCACGGCCACAGCTGGGTCCGGGTTCTCAGTGCCCCCAGCAAGGGCACACCGGCTGCAGCCTCGTGCTGACTGCTGGGGCTCGTCTCCTGCCCACATGGGAAGATCTCCGCGTCCGTCGTGGCTGAGGAAGGCACGGAGCTCCGGCTAGGACCCCGCCTCCCTGCCGACCCCCAGGCCACCATCACCCCCTCACATCAGGAGCCCGGGTATCAAGCATAGGTGAGGCCAGGGGCACAGGGCCGGGGAGTAAGCAGCAAGTATGGAAACGGCTGGAAAAGCAGCCTAAGCAAAAAAAGAAACCCAAATTCCATAGTTAAAAATAGCCACATACACCACAAAAGAGTTGCTGTGGGTGAAGGGAGGGTCTACGTGGAGCGGCCCCTTCATCCCCACCCAGCTCCTGCCCCGTGTTGGAGCCCGTCCGAGGCCGGCTGGTGGCCTTCCTGACCTCCTGGCCCCCTGCCCCTCCCCCAGGGCCCCCCAGATCCAAGGGCTGCTGCCACCCCTGCGGGGGCCCCACGCGGGCTCAGCGATGGGGGAGGCAGATCACCGGCCAGCGCGGCAGGTGGGGGGACCAGGCACCCGCAGCTCCTTTCTTGGACCATTTCAAAAGAAAATTAAAGTGGAAAGAAGGCGAGGCCACAGGGCTGGGCCGTGGCCGTGGGCCCGCTGCTCAGGAAGAGCCGATTCGGCCATGGGGCCTCATCTGCACTGCCTGAAACTGGACATTTCTACAGGCTGCGTCTGCCCACTTTGCAAAGCGTGCTCAAGTTTGGGGGGAACAAAGCTTTCGCCTTTTATTTTTAACAAAACCTCGGTGGTGGGAAGGCTGCGGGGGCTTGGTGAGCGCCCAGCCCGACCTCAGCTCAGGGACGGAGCTGGCTTTTTTTCCTTCCTCTGACCCTCACGTGCCGAAGCCATTCCTCCCTTACCCTGTCTTCCTCTTCAGAGCTGTTTGGTGTAATGGACTTCCTTAAATTAATAATGCGTAGAAGGAGATTTACAACACATCGCTAAAATATTGTCTCTGCCTTTTATTCATGCGTTTGTCACTGTGGCCTCTAATCGAGGTGCTCGGGGAAGGGATAAATAATGAAGAGAGAAACGCTCTGTCATAATCCAGGACCATTTGCAAATTCATCACCGATATTCTGGGAGAAGGAAAGACAGAGGAGATGACAAATAACCCGCGGTGCTAATATATCTCGTTGATTCCCTCTCTGTTTATTCAGATAACCTACTTGGGCCATGATAGAACGAGGAGCTCCGGCAGCCCCAGCAACAGATGGGGCCGCCGGCTGCTCGGGGCCCAGGCCACGCGCGGCAGCCCGGGCGCCTTGCGTAGGGGCTGGGTGCAAGATTCATTGTGATCGACTTGATCTGGGGTGACTTTCGGGGGAGCTCTTCTCGGAGGGAAGCAATGGGAGGTGATTTCTGCCACAAATCCTTGCAACTCTCTCTCCGTGGGAGGAAACGGAGCCGTTGCTCCTGGGTTTCATGAGGTCGATGACCAGTATTAAAAAGAAGAATTGGCCCACACTCAAATCAATACCCCCCAAAAGAGGCACAGAATGTTTTTCTGGTTCGGAGGGATTTTGTCTGCTGGTGTCGCCCTCCCCCGGTGAGGGTATGAGCCACGCGCTTGGAGGCTTTCTCTGGGGAGGGGTTTTAACCGACAGGAATCGGGGAACAGGGGAAGAGATCTGCTTCAGGAGATTTCTCTCAGCTCCAGGCAGGGTTGGACCCGGTCAGAGGAGCCTCTGTGCTTCCCCCCATTGGCAGGACCCCCCACCGCCCCCCCAGGCTCCTCCAGCCCAGGGGGAGCAGACAAGGGCTGCAGGTCAGAGCCCCAGGGCTGCTCCCTCCTGGGTGCCAGGGCAGTGTCCTCACAGGGTGGAAAGCAGAGGTGCAAAGTGCCTCCTCTGGGCACGCAGGGGTGGGGTCAGCTCGGAGGGCAGCCTCCAGCTGCCTCGGTGGGGGCTGTTGCTTCTCAGAGCGTCCGGAGAGGGACCCAGGAGACAGGGTCCACGGTGCTGGGCAGTTTTCCGGGCAGTTCACACGAGGCCGTAGGTGAGCGGGTCTTTGGGCAGTGACTGGTGGGCAGGAGGACAGCCCAGATCTCAGAGGCACGGCCATGACCACCTGGTCTCCCGGGCTGAGGTCCCAGGACAGGGGCTCAGCACCTACCTGGCCACCTGCTCGGCTCACAGGACCAGAAGTGCAGAAGGGAGGTCCCTGGGCTCTGGCGGAGCCCAAGCAAACGTTCAGACCCACGGGGAGGGGAAATGGGGGACCCCCCCCATTAAACTGGAATTCTAACAGACGCCACGTCATCCTTTAGTGGAAGTACATCCCCAGTACAGCGTGTGTTTTATTGTGTTCACTGTATTGTATTTTATTTGTTCTTTCCTGTGTTTTATCTGGCAGCCCTGTGCCACATCAAAAACCAACTCTGCTAGATCCGGTCGCTCGGTGGGGAGGAGGTCCACCTGTCAGGAGAGATGGTGGACTGCAGGGAAGGCGTGGCTCCTTGGTTGCGGGAGGACCCGTGGTTGGGGAGCCTGGCCTGAACACACCTCCTGAGAAGCTGGCGGCTTGGATCGTGCTGGGGCGGGGGCGGGGGCTGCCAGCACATACGTAAGTCCAGGCTGTGTGTGCATGGCTCAGATCTGGTGGCCGGACGAGGGGGCCCCCCAGAGGACACCCTGACGGCGACGCTGCCGGCCTCCCCAGGCTCCCCGCGGGGCCCTGCGCCCTCCTGCTCAGCCCGCCCCGGGTAGGCCCGTCAGCCTCAGCATCCGGTACTCCTTTCCCACCTAAACCTTGCACATAAATTACAGCATTTATTATAAAACGTACGCAGTCACAGAGACAACGCTTGCTCACTGTAGAAAATACAGAAACCCAGTTTTTAAACTGAAATCCCGTGCTCCATCACCCCGAGATAAGGACTGCCGTATGTTTTCGGTCCACTGTGTTTACCTTTTATGTACTGACGTGTGTATATAATTAGATGAAATATAAATTCGTAATTCTACATGTAAGTTATTTTAAGTGCGTAGCACGTGAGATGTGAGATGGTGATTCTCCCAGACGTTGCCACCGACGCTTGGCCGTTTGCGTGAACAGCCGCCGCCAAGCAGGGTCCCCAAATCCTGGCAAAGTAAACACTCCTGTGTCACTCGAGTGTGCCACGATCACACTCGCCGCCTCCCGGGAGGTGCCCTGATGGCGCAGGAGGGACACGCGGGCCTTGTCCTCATGAGGGTTCCTTTCCAAAAATGGGAACGGGACTTTAAAACTTGTTTTCTGTCAAAAATGTGCTATGATTATTTAAGTGGGAGGCGTTTGCATTTTTTGTTTTTTTATTTTTTAAAGATTTTATTTATTTATTTGACAGAGAGAGAGACAGCGAGAGAGGGAATATAAGCAGGGGGAGTGGGAGAGGGAGAAGCAGGCTTCCCGGCGAGCAGGGAGCCCGATGCGGGGCTCGATCCCAGGACCCCGGGATCATGACTTGAGCCGAAGGCAGATGCTTAACGACTGAGCCATCCAGGTGCCCCGGCGTTTGCATTTTTTTAAAAAACATTTTTTTAAACCTAGACCTAAGCCATTGATATTTTGGGGTTTTTGCTGAGCCAGTTAAATTTTAAAACTGGTATTTTCTTTAAACGCTAAGAAGGCGCCTTCCCCTCTCCCGAGGCCTGGAGGAAGCTAGGACTTCACAATCTGATCATAACAGGCGCGACCAGCTTTTGTTGCGGGGGGTGGTGCAGCGGAGGAGTCTGAGCTTAAGGGTTTGTTAAATATTTTTCTTTACAAAGTGCGGGAAGCTAGCCCCCCCGCCCCCCACCCCGGGTCTGCTGGAACAGGTTCCCAGGCACAGCCCAGGGCAAGCAGGTGCGCGAGAGGCTCTCACATGCAGCACAAACTTATACTCCAAATTCACCCGCCGTGTCTCTGAAACTGAGGACTGGCTGGGTGTCCTGTATTTGCATCTCCTATTCTGCGCACCCCAGGCTGGAGAGCTCACACTCGGCCAAGCGTGGCATGCACAGAGGCTGCTGGCTGGGATCCTGTAGGGATCCGCCCTGGGGACCCCAGGATGAGGCTGCAGGCCTTTCCCTTAGCCGTCCAGGTGGGCTGAGAAGGTAGAGAGTGACTGAGCAGGACTTCAGGTCTGGGTCCCCCAGTGCAGCCCACCTCAAAATCTGCTGCAGATGCCCTGCTAGGAGCCCGGCAGGAATTGTCTGGGTCATTTCTCTCACAGCACTTCCGGATGGGATAGTGGGGGCTCAGAGAGGTCAAGTGCCTTCCCTGAGGCCACACAGCCACAAGGAGGCCGAGCCCACGTCTGAGCCCCTGGTCTGCATCTCAGGCAAAACTCCCCGCGGGTCTGTAGCTTTCCTTCTTTTCTTTTTCCCTCTCCCCGTGACGATGTGTTCCCTCTATTTTCCCGAGACCCTAAAAGGGGGACAAAATGCGGTGAGGTTGGCTCGCGGAAGCTTCTCCCCCATCCCTGACGATGTGGAGGGGGCACCCTGTCACCTCCCGGTGCTTTTCTGTCCCACGAAAGACCGGGGGTCCCTGGGAGCCGCCGACAGGTGAGGGAGGCCCCGCAGGAGGCAGGCCCACCAGGAATGTTCCAGAAGAGAAAGACGGTTTTCAAAGTTTCTCAAAAGATGGCAGAGGACGGCTTCAGACCTCCCCAGAAAGCACACAGAGAAGCACGCTGGAAAGTGGTCAGGGGAAAGTTTATTGGAAACTTGGCCCCTGGAGCCGGGGAGGGTTCTTTGTTTGCCGGTCACACAGCCACACCAAGTACAAGGAGGTGCTTTCCCACATCTTGTCAAAGGACAGCATTTCCTCCCTCCTTTCTCCTCGGGCTGATTAGCGGGTCGGGCAGTGGCGTGAGGACATGTTGGGGGAAGGAAAATGGGGGTCATTTTGGAAAACCTCTTTGTGGATGGGTCGGGAATGGGGAGAAAATGAATAGTTATAAGCTCATTTCCATAGAAACTGTCTCATTATCATGCTGGCTGCCCGCTGGACGAGGCAGGGCTTCCTGCCAGCAATCGGGCTCCACAATTAAGTGTCCCCTGCTCGCCCGGCTGCCAGAGAAGCCGGTCAGGAGAGATGGCCCCCAACCCCAGCCAGCCCGCACAGAGGGACTGTCAAATCCGCCGTTTCCTTGAAATGGCAGACATCTGTGTGGGGATTTCGCTGGGCGCACGAAAAACCACGAGCTAGCCCCGCGTGATGATGAGGTGAGGGCCATCAGGAGGCGGCTCCCGTTGCAAAATCCCGTGCCCAGCCCTCACTGCCGATTTTTTATTGGAAGCAGCACGGGCTGGTCTCCCAGGCACCCCCGAAGATGGGGAACAAAAGGAATTGGAACAATTGGGTTTAAAATCACTTCCTGGGCCGTGCCCTTTGTGTTCTGCGAGACACGGCCTGGTCCCCGCGCTCGCGCGGGAAGCACTTTGTCATCGAGCGGCTCGGGCGGGCGGATTTCCCCGGGGATGCTGGAGCCGCTCGGAGGCCCCACCAGCGGGCTCCCGCGGAGCCGCCCCCCTCCCCGCTGTCTGCGCCCCCCAGTCCCCGCGCTCCCGCGTGGCAGCCTGGCCCTGTCCCATGCGGAACCACACAGGGCCGGCCTCGTGGCCGCCCACGAGGGTAGCTAGGTCCGGAAGAGGGGGCCACACATGTCAGAGAAGAAACAGGATTTCTTCCGAAGAAGATGCTCATGAGCAGCATGGAGGAGGCGGTGGCGCCCGGAGAACCTTCTCTCCGAGACCTGGCCGGCCTGCTTGCCTCATTTGTGGTAAAACAGATTCCAGGTAACATTTACCAGCTTGCCTCCGGGGCAGCGTGCAGTTCGTGTGCGGTATAGCCATCTCCGGGCTCTCCCCCAAACTTTTTCATCCTCTCCAACAAAAACTCCATCCCCATTCAGCACCGAGCCCCCATGCCCCCTCCCTCCCGCCCCTGGCAACCTCTTCTCTTTTCTGTCTTTCTGGATTTGCTGGCTTATCTTTTTAAGATGGAACAGCTTATCCCGGGGAAGGAAAGATTACCTAAGCTCCTCCAAGATCCGCAGCCCTCGGGAGCCGGTCTGGAGCGGCCTCTGCCTTGGCCGGGGCTGTCCTCTGTATGCATTTATTAATCGCCAGTTTACCCTGGTGCTGTAAGAGGCCTGTTGGGACAGAAATGACCCTGCCCTGGGACGTGAAGAATCGGGGGTTGACAGCAGTGGGACGCATGCTTGCCGTGGAGGTACTGCGCCCTGATGGGCGTGGGGAAGGCCGGACTGTGTGTCGGGAAGGAAGGCGGCGGCAAGGGACGCGCGGGGGTGTCAGGCGCGGGTCTGAGCTCTGCTGTCTTTAACCTTCAGAGTCTCGGACGAGGCAGGGACTGGATTGTCCCGATTTTACCGCCTCTGACTCCCCGGCAGCAGGAGGCCCAAGGTCAAGGGTCAGGGCAGCTGGTGTTCAAGAGCACAGCTTCGGGAACGCTTTAGGAGCGGGGCGAGCGGGGAAACCCCCAGCAGCTACCGCGGGGGCCGTTTCTCAGAAACGCAGCTCTGCTACGTGTCCAAACCGAGCGTCCGACCGAGGGAGGCAATGAGCTCCTTGTAACTGTCCGCGCACGGTGGGTGCTCAGTGGAAACCTGCAAAGTCTGTCAGTTAAGGTAACGGACGACTTAGCCTCCTAGCACTGTCGTAACTCCGCGCCGGAGACCAGGGCTTCAACAGCAGGAGTGTAATCTCTCCCGGTTCCGGAGGCCGGCAGTCTGAGGTCAGTGTGTCCGTGGGCAGGTTGCTTCCTGCGGAGGCCGGCACAGAGTCGCCCCAGGCCCGCCCCACCCCTGCCTCGTCTTCACACCGCCTCAGCCCGTGTGCATCTGTGTCTGGTCTCCCCCTGTCACGAGGACACGGGTCATGTGGAATCGTGACCCACCTTAGAGACCTCATCTTAACTGGTTACATTCACAGTGGCCCTATTTCCAAATAAGGCCACATTCTGGGGTGCCAGGGCTCAGGACTCCAGCACGTGAATTTGGGGGGACACGGTTCAACCCACAATGAATATTTGCCCACTCAATCCCACACAACACCATCTTTCCAAGAGGCCTCCGGGGGGATGTCTGGCTGCCCCGTCCTTGGGGCAGGGTGTGGGGACACGCCCCCCTCTCTGTCCGGCCAGCCTGGGCATGCCCTCTAAAACAATCATGGGGTGCAGATCATCTGTGGTTGTGACGCTGGACCCCCACCCCGAAACCCACGCCTGCCCAGACCCCAGAGGCCTCTGCCCCGTGGATTCCTTGCCCCTCAGACGGCCAGCCCACAGCTGAAGTGGACTGCGTGACACACACAGGAGATCACTCCCTTTTCATGGTTTTCTAAGGTTTGAAAAGTGATTTGGAATCATTTTAGGTTGTCCTGGGATTGGCAGACAGTGTGATAGGCAATTCGAGAAGACAAAATTTTTAAACAGAAGCATTTTGCTTCCTTGTTTCTAATTTCTGGAAACATGATCAGTGTCAGCGGGCAAGCTCC
>NW_023270447.1:92296090-92354187 GCF_011800145.1 Mirounga leonina | reverse complement strand
GGGGACCCACCTGGACACAGGAATAGGGGTTCACTGGGCTCAGGGATGGGGATGCAGCCTCCTTTCCCCATGGCTACACCCCCCACATTACTGAATGCTTAGCAAAATGCAAGTCAAGAAGGGCCTCAGAGAGGGGCTTTTGTGGGCATGGAAGGGGGTGTCGGGACGGCAGGGTAGAGCCCCCCGTAGCCCCTGGCCCTTCCTGCGTCTGGGTCTGAGGGCTACACTGGAACCTCACCTTGCTTTCCGTTTGGCTGAAATTCATTAACTGCCAGGAAATCATGGATTTCCAAGCCCAGCTTTTCCCATAGCCTTCCACTTAAGCAGAGAAAATCAAATTGATGCAAGTAAGTAACAAGAAACAGCTCCCAGAGAACTCTGCTAGGAAGCCGGGCGGCTGGCTCTCCTCGTGTGGCCAGTGGCGGACACCACGCCGAGGTTGCCACGCCGGGTGCCACGGGCCAGTTGTCTCCTGGTGGCGAGCACGCTCCGGAGTTGTGTAGGAACACCTTGGATAATTCTGAAAAGGAGAGTGAGCCCCCATGGCAGGCCCGGTTCAATGTGTTGCCAGGCACCTGACTTCCCTTGTAAGCCTCCCGTAGGTCAGCGCTCTCATTAAATGGGGCCTTTGCAGGGGTTCAGCCCTGGGACAGCGTTTCACGAATGGCCCGTGGCCTTCTCAAGTGAGAAAGTGCTCTTGGAGAGAAGCTTCCTGTGCGTGGCTAGGAGCCGGTGGCCCCGCTCACAGCCAGGCCCTGGCCAGAGCCTCCTGGTGGTTGCGGGGAGGTGGATGCCCATGGGAGGTGCAGCTCGGGCTGTGTTCTTGGCCTCTGTGAGTGAACTCAGGCCTCAGCTGTGATGTGGGATGGTCACCAGGCCAAACGTTTTGGGTGCTAACTATGAGCCCAGGGTGCTTAGAAGTGTGGGCTGTCTTCGTGCTCCTGGAAGCCCTTAGCAGGCGTCCTTGTCGCCTTCTATGCGGAGGTTGCCAGGAGGCCCAGAGACCTCAAGACACTCGCCTGAGAACACACAGCGACACACAGCCCGACGCTGTCCCGTAAGATTGAACACTGTCCTCTAAACCACCGCTCAGTCCTGCCTCCCTGGTCGGAAGGACTCCTGAGACTTAGAGCGAACTGCCGGCAGCCAGTGAGGGCTCCGTCAGTGTGGTCTATACCCCACTGCGACCACGACCAACAGCAAGGGTGAGAAGGGGATGTTCAAGGGCGTTATCAAGAGAAAAGGAAGGAGGAGGTGAAGGCCCCTGTCCCTGGTCCCCTGTCTGCGTGAGAAGCTTTGATGTGAGAGGAACTTCTAAAATTGACCCCATCCAAAGCCAGCCCGCCAGTCGGCAATCAGCAGATCCAGAGTTCTCCCAGTTCTCTGGGAGTTCAGTGCCTGGGCTGTGGATCAGGGCCGTGGATCGGAGCCGTGGATCGGGGCCGTGGATCGGAGCCGTGGATCGGGGCCCTGGATCGGAGCCATGGATCGGGGCCGTGGATCAGAGCCGTGGGCCGGTGTCGGGGAGCAGGTTTAGGGACAGGCCCTGCCTGGAGGCAGAAATAGGTCAGTTCCCTGCTTGTCCCCAGGGGCACATGAAAGCTCAGGGGCGGCCGGGTGGACATTCTCCGTACCGCGATGGAGGCAGGGAGGGGGACCTGCTCTGCCCTCCCCCGCGCCCCCGCCCACCTGCTGCGGGCCACGGCAGCAGCCCGGCACAGTGAGCAAGTGGCCATTTCCAGTCCCGCCACCGCGCCAGAGCCATGGAGCGGGAACAGGTGGGAAGATCGCAGACTTGTAAATTAGCTGCTAATGAGGAAGTTAGGAGATTTGCTGAGGCATAAACAATGAGAAGCCCCGAGAAAGAAGACAAATGGGTGCGGAGTTCTTCCCTCTCCTCCCCCACCCGCGCGCTTTCAAACTCTGGGTTAGACAGGGCTGAGATGCAGATCCTAAGGCCGGGTTAATGGGAAGAAATTGGTTGAAAATGTAGAGACAATTAATTGGACTGATATGCCAACGTGGTGAGGTGGTGTCAGGGCACCGTGGGGACCCCGGTGGGGGGGCTGACATGACTGGGCCACCTGCTGCCTGCCCTGCCCCGTGTCAAGTGCTCTGTGGACGTACCGACACGGGGGCCCCAGGGCTCCTGGCCACAGAGACGCTGCAGGAGCAGAGCCCGGGAAACCCTCCTGGTGAGCGAGCCCCCGGGGCTCCAGCCACGGCAATGAGACAGTCCGCGGGGACAGCAAGGTGGCTGCCCGGGGCTCTCCGACCACAACGGATGAGCTGTTGCGCTAAGCCAGAGACCCCCAGAGCCGGCCTGCGGCGCCCCGCCCACCTGCAGTGAGTGTGGACACCGTGTCCTCGTTGTCCTCCACGCTACGCGGCGGGCCACCTCCCGCACTGCGTGCAGATTTTCCGCTCGCCCTTATCAACAAGACACACAGATCTGGGACTTCGGGAGAAGCTGGGCTTCACGACGTCAGACTCCCGAGATCTGCCCACGTAGGCCTCGCGTTCTGAGTATGTGCAGCTAGAAAATATTCTCGTGAAGCTGGTCAAGAGCCAAAGGAAACACCCTGTTTACTTGACTGAAGCCGGCTCAGCAGCGGCTTTCTTGGGGACATCGGGGCCGGGAGACGTTTCCACGGGGCTCAGAGCCCAGAGCAGGGGCCTGGTAGACGGGATTCCAGGCCCAGCGCTGTGCGTCGCCAGACTACCACCTGGGGCAGGCCAGGGCTTGGCTGTGCCTCAGTTTCCCGATCCGTGCAATGGGGGTATCCCTGGGCCTTGCCCCTAGGGTTATTGGTAAGACCACTGGCGCCTCCTTCCCGGCCGGCACATGGATGCTGTTCCCTCCCTGGACCAGGAGAGTGACAACGAACCAGATAAGCAAGGAAGCAAACCTCGGGTCCCACCGTGCCCACCATGCCACCGTGTTGCCGTGCCAGCTCTTGGCGCCCTCCGGCCGGCGTCGGATCTTGGGGGGAAGGAAGGGAAGGGACCGGCGTCGGCTCCAGCCCCTGGCGCCTCTCGGAGCAGTGGGCCTCTCCTCTGGCTCCCGGTCCCGGGCCGGCCGCGCTCGGGTCAGCAGCAAGCTAACGCCTTTGTCAAGGTGATTAATAGTGCTGGGGATTGTCGTTAATTCACTGCCTAATGACTGTGGCCGGCGCACTCCGAGTAATCGGGTGATGTATGTGGGGAGCGCCCACCTCATGGCAGAGGTGAAAATCATTTCGACAAGTCAAATATTGTCACAGGGAGCAAATGGCTCTCCCTGTTAATAAAAATTAATGAATTTTTTTCTTTCTTTCTTTCTTTTTTTTTCTCGCCACTGGCCTGCTAAATGAAGGTACAGAGTGGCTGAGCCGGGACGAGCTTGGCGGACTTCAGCACTTTATTTGATGGTTAAAACTAGAAATGTCTTTATTAGGGCAAAATGCAGCCGGAGGGCCAGGGTGGGTGCCGGCCACCGGTGGCGGCAGCTGGGGGCTGCTCTGGCCTGGGGGCCAGTGGGAGGCTCGCCCACGTCTGCAGGGGGTGAGGCTGCCCATTGCTTTCTGGCGTGGAGTGTGGGGGTCCCCCAGCTGATTGCTCATCCCTCCTGTCTGCAGTCCCGTGTCTAGGCAGCGTCAGGGAGGGAGCTGAGGTGCCCGGTCAGTGCAGCTGGGAGGGTCCTCCCGGCCCCTCGAGAACTGAGGCACAAGAAGGCACCACTCCCCTGGGGGGCAGCAGGTGGCTCTGACCCTCTTCCCAAACCGCGGGATCTGCCTCTGAGAGTCCCAGGCCGCGCAACCCCCGCGCTCCTGCTTTGCTGGGGACCGAGGCAGCCCAGGGAGGCGAGGGGGCCCCGAGGGAGGGGAAGGAGTGGGGAGGACCCACGCCCACCTCTCGCATCTCCAGGGCTGGGGGCGAGTGGACGCGGCAGAGCCCTCTGCCACGGCTGTGGGGGTGCAGACCTGCCCTGCTGGGGTGGAGGCCCAACGAGAAGGTGCTTCGCCTCCCAAAGCTCTGGCTGCTGGTGCCCCCAACAGGGCCCACCTCTCCTCCCCCACCGCCCCCGCCCCGAGGGCACCCCAGGCCCACCAGCACCCCACCCCTCGCCCGGGCCTTCCGGGTGGAGGCAGGCGCCCCAGAGCGGCTTTCTTCCTCTTGTGATTTTTATTTCAGGGCAACATTTGTTTACTTGCGGCGTGACTTGCTTCGGCCTGTGAATGGCAGCCACAGGCCCAGTTGGTAGGAACTGGAGAGATAAATATGTCTATAAATAGTTTGGTGGCGGTTGTTGGGGGTGTTTGCCCAGCGTTAACCCGTTCTTCCACAGTGGTGCCCGCACAGGGAGGGAAAGCAAAGCAGCGAACAGAAGGGGTAGAACACGTCCTCTCCCCGCGGCGTGCCCAGGGGACGTCCCCTGCAGGGGCAGCTCCTGGGCCCAGCCTGCAGAACCCCCCACGGGGACCTCAGCCGCGTACCCCCAAACCGTCCGCACCCCGCCCGCCTGCCACCAGCAGGTGCGGCCGTCCCCAGCTCGGCTCGTTCCCTCGGCACCCTGTTAGGGCTTCTGGGTCTGCAAAATCCCAAGTGTTTGTGAAGAGTCGGGAGTCCCGGGCTGAACTGACTCCTGGGCTCCTCCCCCTCTTCCTCCGTCTGGGGAATCCAGGACTCCTCGGGCCTGGGCCTCAGCGCCCCAGGCTGAGCACGGGAAGAGCCCCAGGCAGCTTCCAGGGGAGGGAACGGCCCTGGGTCCCACTACCACAACCCTCAGAGCCCAGGCTGGCGGGGTGCTCGGTGAGGACGGAGCCCCAGGGGCGCGGAGGGTCGTGCTGGTGGCTGGTGCTGCCTGTGTTCGCTGCGCGGTGCGTCGTCGCCTTGAAACTCCGGACAGGCTGGGTGTAGCCCTCTTGTACAGGAGGGACCACGTCCAGACAGCCTCGTGGGCCTGCGGAAGAGCCCGCCGTGTGGACAGGTCTGCAGAACCAGCTGGGACGAGGAGGGAGGGCGCGCCGGACCTGGCCGCGGGGCCGTCGATGGGGCCTTGCTCCCTTTGGGGGAAGAGGCCGGGGCGGGTTTCGCTGGTGCCGAACGCACACCTGCGCGGAGGCTTGCAGTGGCGTCATCCACGGGAGCCGAGACGGGGAAGCGGCCTGCGTGTCCAGCAACACACAGCTGGGTGCGCAAGCGCGGTCCGTCCCCACGGTGGAATGTTCCTCAGCCTCCCGAAGGAAGGGGAAGCGGCACCTGCTGTGGCGCGGGGACCTCGAGAGCGTTCAGTGAAATAAACCGGAAAGAGAAGGACAGACCCTAGAGCATTAAAGAAGTCAGACTCGGGACAGAAAGGAGAGGGTGGGCGCCAGGGGCTGGGGGCGGGGAGGGGGAGTGAGTGTTTCACGGGGACAGACTCTCTGTTTGGGAAGATGGGAGGGTTCTGGAGACAGATGGTGTGATGGTTGTGCAGTGTGGACGTACTTAATGCCCCTGAACTGTGCACTTAAAATGGTAAAAACGGTAAATGTTACGTGTCCTTTACCACAATTTTTAAAAAGTACCCCTGCTGTAGCCAGATGTCAGGTTGCATAGGGAACTGGTGTCTGGGGCCAACCTCCCTTGGTGTCTGAGGGGGTCTTGCCGGCCGGGGTCCCCTCTGGGGCATCAGCAGTGCCGACGTGAGGGCTCTGGGAGAACACCCCTGCTTGGGCGCTGGCTCACGCAGTGCTTAGCGTGGGTGACCGGGAGACTTGGCTGTGATTTAGAAGAAAAACAGACAGATTTGAGCAATCCGTGGGCTACCTCGCTGCCCCCAGGGCTCGGGGAAGTGGTGTATTAACCAAGGAATAAAGGAGAGGAAGAAAAAAGGCCAAATCACATCTCTCTGAAACAAAGAGGCTTCGTACCAGGAACGAACCTTGATAGAAATTACAGTGCATCGCGAGCCATTCAGCGCCTGCCCGGGGCGATGGAGGCAGTGAGGAAAGAGGGGTGGGGGCTCGAAACGGGAGCAGCACGGTCCCTAGAGCATTGCACGGATAAATAATCGTCTTAGAATAATGCACTCGCCTTCAGCAAGGCCAGGTGGTCTGGGCTCGGGGGCCGGGGAGGGGCGTGGTGGGCAGTGGGCTCCCAGTGCTCCGTCTGGGCAGGCCGCCCCTGGGCACCCAGGCCTGGCTGCGGGCATGAGCTGAGGAGGGCCCAGGAGGGGGCAGGTGGTACGGCGGGCAAAGCCCTTGCAGGACCCCGTCTGCTCCTGTGCCTGGTGGGGCAGGAGGAGCCCCTTTGCTCCCCTTCTGGATCCACGAGGGCCTCTGGCAGCCACAGGCTGGGCCCTGTGGAGGATGGTCTGACCTGGAGCTTTGGCCGCAGCTTGGAGACCCGCTCGCAGGATGCCCGGCATCCCAGCTCTGAGGACCACTGCTCAGGCTCCATCTCCAGCAAAGGGGCTCAGCTGGGCCCTGTGTCCCCCTAGAGGGTCAGTTTCCTCACCTGAAGAATGGGCAGGCCGTACCCGCTTCATGGAGCTGTGGCAGAGGAAGGACACAGGGGGCCTGGGATTGGGGGATGGCGGCCCCCAGGCCACTCCCTGAGACTGTTGTAAAAAGTACCATAAACTGGGGGCCTCTGTGGTCCCATGGCCACCTCGCCCATGTGTCTCCTCTTTAAGGGCACCAGTCACGTTGGACAAGAACCACCCGGTGCCCTCATCCTAACCTGCACAGACCATATCCCCAGACGAGGCCCCTTTCACGGGACCTGAGTCAGGACAAAACATGTCTTTGGGGAGACCCATTTCAACTCACACAGTCGGGAGCTGCCCCATCCTTGTGACATCCTGGGCGGGATGTGGGAGGCAGTGGAGACCACTGAGCTGTTCCGACCTCACTCCAAAGAGGAGGCAGCCCCGCGGGCCGTCCCTGGCTCACTTAGTGTTTGGGATGAAAGAAGAGCCTGCCAGAAGGTGGCCAGGTCAAGAGGTCGCCATGCCTCTGGACTGCGGAGACGAGGCAGGAAGCCCCCCCTTTGTGGGGAGGTTTCCGTGCAGGTGCGGCTTGCAGAGGGCGGTGAGCCAGGCGCCATCCCAGGCTCTCGCGGGCCCTAATGACAATTCTGCCATCCGCCCTGCAGCTGGGGCTCGTCGCCCTCCGGTCCCTGTGGGCAAGGTTCCGGGCGTGGGTTTGAGAATATAAATGACAATTGATTATTAATATTTAGCTTGTTTGCAGAAACGTCTTTTTTCGGCGCTATTAATCTGCCGTGTTAGGAGCCATTGCACCCCCGCCCCCGCTCGGCAGCTGTGCGGCGAGGGGAATGCCAATGAGCCGCAGGTTTGAGGCGGCGGCCGCCGGAGGACGGGTTGGGAGGTGGCCCCGGGGGGCGGCAGCTCCTGGTGGCGGCATTCCTGGAGGCAGGGTCGTCCCAACGCCGGGGCCGGGGCTGCGGGGACAGCACAACGCTGGCCAGACAGAACCCTCGGCTCCCGCTTCCCTTCCCAGCGAACCGTTTCCGGAAGTGGGTCTGCAGTCCCAAGACCCCTTCCGCAGAGGAGGGGGGTTCTCCCCAAATGGCTGCCCTCACAGAGACAAACCTGCACAGAAATCCTCCACTTAGACCAGCCTGACCGAGGGCACGCCTCTCCATCCCTCCTCCTTCCCCTTCCAGCAGTGGGCGGGATGGTGGGCCACCTGACAGGCTCTGAAACCCCAGGGGCACTTTCCGGGGTCTCTGAGGGGCCCGGGACACAGTACTCCTCCCTGCCCGGTCGGAGAAGTAAGAATCAGAAGATGAGAGCTAAGCCTCACCTTAGTTCTCCAGAAAGGTGCAGGTGGACTGCGCCGCTGATTGTGAGGGCCAGGCAGGCTCGGAATGAATGGTCGCCCCACCCCTGGAATGCTAGACCAGGCAGGCGACTTCATGTGGGTGGAGGGAGGGCAGCCCTGAAGGAGCAATAGAGAAACTGGCCCCCTTCCCAAAGTGGGGGCTGGCTGGAGCAAACCAGGTACTCATCCCAGATTAACTAATGAGTCAAGTGGGGGAAGAAGAGCCACAGAGTCATGTCAATGGGGTCCATCCTCAGGGAAGGAAGCAATGAGGATTCCTGCCTTCTACGTTTTCCGGTTAAGAATTGTCCTCAGGATGGTCCTCACATCCATCCACCGTCATCCATCCATCCACCCACCCACACATCCACCCACCACCATCCACCCACCCATCCATTGTCCATCCATCCACCCATCCATCCCCCCATTTATCCATGTACCCATCTGTCCATCCATGCATCCACCCGTCCACTCGTCCATCCATCTATCTACCCACTCATCCATCCACCCATCCATCTGACTATCCATCCACCAGCCCATCTGTCCATCCATCCACCAGCCCATCTGTCCATCCATCCGTCTGCCCACTCATCTTTCCAACCACCCACCCATTCATCCCTCCATCCAACAGTTTATCCATTCATTTCCTGTATATCTTCCAGGGGACATGAAGAAAGCCATCACTAAATGCCAGGACTCTTTTTCAGGTGTGTTCTCATGGGAGCTGGAACCTTGGGGTTGGGTAGTTGTGTGTCTGAGAGCTTTAGAATCAGGACTGGGCCCCGGCTGCCAGTGTGGCCAGAGAAAGTACTCACTCCCTGAACTTCCCTGCCCTGAGGTACGAAGTGGGAGATGTCTCAGTTCCACCTCCCCTAAATCAAGAGCAGCGCTGCTGCGTGCTCCCTGGGCCCAGTCAGCACCGAGCAGCCTGCGCGACCCCGAGGGGCAAACTGCCTCCGGTGCCCACGGCTGCCCACAGGCTGCAGAACCAAGGAGAGGACAGGGCTCTGAGCAGGTGCCCCTGCAGCTCCCCGGTGCTTCCAGAGCTGGCCTGGACAGGGCTCTGCGGGGACACAGGTGACTGTCAACTGCCACTTCTTCCTTAAGTGTGTCCGAGGGAAAAGCATGGGCACCGTATCTCTTCCCCTGGGACCAGACGGGTTACCAGAAGTGCGAGGACCCTCCCGAACTCACGTGGCAAGTTTGTGGGCTTGTTAGAAGTGGGTCAGGGGTGAGTGAGTCAGGGCCGTGTGGACAGATATTGGTCCAGATTTCTGGAAACCTTCCTATGTTTTAAGGAGATGTGACCCCCCCCTCCGTGTTAAACCCTATCTGCCCACATATGCGTTCCTATTGTTTCAGCCCTTCTGGGCTGACCCCCCACTCGCCGGAGCCACTGACCCCCTCGCCCACCTCGTTTCAGGTCTGCCCTTGCCTCCTAATACACCTGGGCTTCTTCAGACCAGGGGCAAGATCTTAGACTGGTTTCCAGTTCATTGAAGTTCAATCTGGTTCCTTTTGAGTCAAGTGTCCACTCAGCCCCGGGCCCCCCGTGTCCTTGTGTCTGGCGCCGTCAGACCCAGGGTCGTGCAGCTTTGCCAGGAGGCCCAGTTGGTCTGCCCACGAGAGACCATTGCTCCTCTGAGCGGGCAGCCACGAACCTCTGGGTGCAGACTTGCTGGGGGAGCGCTCCCGGCTGAGGGCCCGCCGCCATGCCTCACGGGGCTCCGGGAATGTTCGAGAGCACCTGGACCGAGCTGGTGCATCCAGCCAGGGAGGATGTCTGTCCCCATGTTTAGCCCCAAATGTGTTCTTGAAGAGACATTTGGGCAGCCCGGAGCTCCGGAGAGCCGGCTGGGTCCAGGCCTGGACATCATACCACTCACCTCGAGTGCGGTGTCACCTGCTCAAGGAGGGCATGTTTATCCCACTGTACACCTCAGCCTGGGGGGCCGGCTGATGAGCGGAGGGGCTGCCCAGGCCAGGCCATTGGGGTTCCTCCTCTGAGGATGAGCACAGGAGGAGGCTCCATCAGCTCTGAGGGCCGAGCAAGCAACGGGGCCTCTGTAGGATGACCGGGACGGTTCCCTTCGTGGGCTCTGTGGGCTCCATGAGCCGGCTGCAGAACACAGGGTGGACCCCACCCCAGGTGGCAGCCAGACAGCAGGTGACACCCCAGGGCGAGGCTGGGCAGCGCCATCCACCCCAGATCTGCAGGGAAGATGACACGCTGACCCTGCAGGGCCTGGATGGGGTTCACCACAGGACGCCCAGGCCATCAGAAGAGGTCAGCACACGAGGTCCGGTCCTGAGCCGCTCGGCTCCCGGGGGTCATGGCAACCTCTCCCCTCTCTCCCCGTGATCTCTTCTCCCCCACTGGGGGACATGGGTGCCCACGTGAGGGTCATCAGATCAGTGGAGGACACTTTGTTTTGACTCAGACCCCGAGGTGATGCCCCACGGGTTCTCACTGGGTGGGGGTCTGTGGGCCGAGCTGCTGGTCCCCTGAGGCTGGGCCCACCAGGGGCCGCCCTCTGGCCTGTCATCACGTCAGACCCTCCTCAGGGCATTCTCCCATCTTCCAAAGTACAGCACGTTCACTTCTGTCTCTAACCCCAAGCGACGGGGATGAGAGGCAATGAAGCAGAAAAGAAAACTGGACAAGGATGCGCTTCCCGTTAGACCCCAGGTCGCCCACCCGTTTTGTTTCTGAAAGACCCTGTCTCTTCCTCCGGGGAGGAAAGGCGGCATCTCAGTGAGCGCGTTTGGGGGACGGAGGCTCTGTGCGGGGTTCTGGGCGAGGCCCGGCCAACACCAGCCTGGTCGGAGCTCCCCTGCCAGGCCCGGCTTTGAAAGTAACCAGATAGTTTCCTGCACGCACATTCTTCCCTGTTCTGGGGTTTCTGCCCTGGTGGCTGTCGCGTGACCCATAGCCCCAGTGCCCCCCAAACAGGGCTGGGAAGGGTGTAGGAGCACAGCAGCTCGCGGCGTGGGCTTCAGCCTGCCTCACCTCTGTGTGCCTCTGTTTCCCCATCTGTAAAGTGGGCAGCTCTGCAGCAAGGAGGGCGTGCCCCCCTCCTCCCACCGCTGATGGGGCCGACAGGGCAGCCGAGCAGGCCCACCTCAGGGCACTGACAATAGGGTCGGGGGGTGCAGGGGTCCCTTTTACGTTTCCCGAGCTCTGCCCACGATCCCTTGTCCATGCTACTGGCCTGCCCACTCCCCCGGGGCCCCTCTGGAGATGCCACAGGGCACTTCCATCAGAATTTCGGGGTCCGAGGAGTCCAACTGGAAGCCTCCCAGAAGCGCCCAGCTTGAGGGTGGATCCAGGGACCGCCTTTAGCTCCCACTCACCAGCCGCGTCTGCACCCCCTGGGGACCTCATGAAGGTGGGGTCAGTGCTCCTGACCTGAACGATAATGGTGGTATCTCACGGGTTTGTAAGAATTAACATTTCCAAATCACCGTGGCACCGTGTTCTGATAAGGCCCAGTCTTCTGAGACACGCATGGTATCGAGTCCATCTCAACCCTGGGGAAGAGGCGGACGGACATGCCGTTGGGCACGGTCTCCCGGTGGATCTGCCCCTGAGAGTTTATCAGGGGGGCATTAGGGCAGGAGGGTGTTGGGCCTGAAGGGGAGAAGGGGCAGATTTCAGGGGCTCACCCGCAGGGCCGGGCACTGGGCACCTCGCGGGCGTCCCCTGTCCCAGCCCCACCTGGCAACACTGTCCACACCAAGTGTGAAGATAATGGGGCTCCCCAGTCCTGGGCAATTGGCACCACCTTTTCTGCTTTCTTCCGAAGCCCAGAGAGTTAAGGGCAAGGGGGGAACCAGGGGCCAGGCTGCTGGGCGGTCCACACCCGCCTCCCTGCTCTCGGCCTAGCTCGTCTCGGGGACCCTCCCTGTGGTTTGGTTGACATGCTGCCACCAGGCCCGTTTGTGCCCTTGTGAGCAAGAGGTCCCTGGTGTTTCTCGAGTTCACTGGGGACACCAGTTGTCAGCCTCAGAGGCTGGTTTTGTGGTTTGAAAGCCCCCCCCCTCGGGGGGGCAGACAGAAGAGAGTAATTAAACGTGTTCTCGTGGAAACCGCCAGAGCCGAAGGAACTGTCACTGAGCACATGGGTGCAATAAAGAATGGGCATTTTTCAAAGTAGGGGCTCTTTTAATAGAGATTGTAACTGAAATCACCGTAGATTCACACACAGTTGTAAGAACAAACACAGAGAAGGGTCCCGACACAGTGCACCCCTCAGGTGCAGGCAGCCCCACAGCCTCGATGCAGGGCCGCGGGCGCCCCGGCCCCTAAAGGTGCCTCCCTCGCCTGGTCCTCCGATAACCTCCCGCCTCCCCACTCCACCCATGAGCACCCATCTATAACGGGCCCTGGGGTCACCCTCAATATGCAGTCCTCTCTTCAGGAGTTCTCGCTCATCTTCCTTCTCCTCGACCCCGCAGTTTCCAGGAGCGAACTCATGGAAGTGGCCGGAAGCAGCCGGCACCCGGTGCCCACTCGGTGTGCCTCCCTGTGTCCCAGGAGTCGGCGTGCCCGGCGGGTGGGCCACAGACCTGGGCCGGTGGCTCTCTGGGCACAAGGGACGGGGGCTTGGGGCCCCGGGGCCCGGTGTCCAGTAGTGGTGTGAGAGGCCCCGAGGGCTGAGGCAGGCCACGTCAGGCGTCCAGAGGCAGAAAGGCCTGGGGCAAAGAAGGGGTGTTCTGGAGGGCAGTGAGCCCAAGGAGAGCGGTCCAGGGCCCTGGACAGGGCGCGCGGGCAGGGCTTTCTGTCCTCCCTCGCCGGGCGGGGGGGCAGTATCACCATTCCCAAGGTCACAGTGACATCGCAGGCCAGCATCAGGATGCCCCTGTGAGGTTCTTTCGGGACCACGGCGGGGGCAGCCCGGGGCCGGAGCACCGTCCTTCTGCCTTGTGGGAGGAAGAGGAAGGCGGCCTCCGTTCCTGGGCTCTGGAGCCACACACGGAGGCTTTCGCTTCTCAGGGGTGTCCATGCAGAGGGCAGCCGAGCCCTCCCACCCAGAGGTGCCTCCCTGGCACAGCCCACACACGCACACTCACCCCCCAGGCCTCGGCCCCGCCGAGCCCCACACGGCGCAGCGACCCTGCCAGAGGCGCCGGCAGGTTTCCGGCTCCTCGCGGCACACGGGAGGCAGGACTGGAGCAAACCACGCATGGACCCAGAGGAATTCCCTCCCGCCCCCAGCCCAGGGCAGGGCTCCAGCCCGCCCACTCCTCCGTGTAAGACCCGGCGGAGCTGCAGGTTCGGGGGCCGGTGGTCTTCACCCTGCTGATCACCGTCCTCCAGGTGCTGCTTCTGCCGCCAGGGCAGGGGACAGCCTAGGAGGGACTGGCGGGCTGGGCACGGTCCTGACTGGGGGCTGTCTCTCTCATCTCTCTCCAGACCCCGACATCCTGGCTGCTGGTTTGATGTTTAGATGGGGGGGGGGGGCTTCCGATCAGATGTAATTTGCTACCAATAGGGCAGGGGGCGCACAAGGCTCCCACTGTGGGGCTGGAAGAGACCGAGCCCTCAACTCAGGGTTTGGGTGGGATCCAGAGCAGGTTGGGACCGAGGATGTGGTGGCTCCCAGCTGGTGTGGTCCAGACCCAGGGAGCAGCTAGGTTTCTTCACTTCTCTGACCTGTTTTCTGAGACCGAGTGTCCGTTGTTCATACATCGAGCAGCATGTGACAGGCCTCCAAACGGGGTTTCAGCACGAAGTTCCCAAGAGCTCAGGGACCCGGCGGGGCCGCTGACCTGCAGCAGGTGCCCCGTGGCCACGGCTCAGGACGGCTCCGCTGGCTCACCAGCTCCAGGCTCCCTCTCCTCTCCTCCCTGCTCTTATGATTTTTTAGTAAGTCTCCCAAAAGAATCTTTAGGAACGATGGACTCAGTCATGAACCCTTAGCCTGAAATTACCACAAAACCCAAATAAAGGACCTCAGCTCTCCCTACAAGTAAACAACACACGATTGCACAGCCTATATTTCCAAAGTCATAAAAAGCTCCTGTTCTTGGCTCTGCATCCTGACTTTCGAGAGAGTGCCGGCTGGAATGTGCCGGCGGTCCTGGGGGCCTGGGGAAAATGATGCCCACTCCCTGCACATGCCCGCCTCGCCCAGGGCAAGAGGGGCTCCTGGCTGGAGCACAGGGCTGAGGAAGGATGCTCTTCTGATCCCGCCTCTCTGGTTGCTCGGGGACCCTGGGGAGCTGGGCAAGTTGTGCGGGTCTGCCTGGAAGGCTCCGGCGGCCCCAAGCAGCTTGCGGCTTTCTCCAGGGCCTCGGGCTGTTTGCGGCACCTCATTTTCTCCAAATGTCTCCCACACACTGATGAGGTCTCCTCACCCCACCGGTGAAAGAAGAGCTCCCCCCCGCAACAGCGGGGGCCGCGGAATGGAGACCCGGCTTCTCCCGGTGGCTTTAGGCAATCACTTAACCCCTGTGCCCGCCGGGGGTGGGAGGCCAGCCGCGCACTGCCTGCCTTTAATCAGCAGGAAACACCACCTTTCTCTCCTAAACTGTTTGCTTGGCCAGTAAATTAAACATGCCCTTAAAGCCTTGGTTTTCCTCCAGTAGGTGAGGAGTTTTGGGAAGTAGAATTCAAACAGGAAAAAAAAAAAAGCCCCCAAAGAGCCCTGAGATGAATATGCACAGGATGGGGACCCCTCCCCGCTTTCTGCCCTAGCAGATCCTAATTGTCCTGGACGGCAAAGGCATCGCACCCCGAAGCGCATGGGGAGGGGGCTCCCAACCTGATTCTGTGTGTGAGCCTCGTGCATTTACCAGTTCCAGATAATGAGGCGGCATGTTAATTACCCCCCCTTCCAATTTACCTTTATGCTGTGCACGGTCGCCGGGAAGGTTTATGGGGGTGTTCTTTCAAACCTAACGACTTGGATCTTTCTGGCCAAGAGAACCATAGCTGCCCTTCTGTTGTCGCATTTTTGAAAGGAGCCTACGAGTCAATTAGAAGGGAACCGTTGGCCACGTAAAACATAATAATTACTTCTCTGAATGCTGCTAAATTAAATAAGTGTTATCCCCATGATTTTTTTTTTTTCAAGACTTTGGTTTCTTTTGAAAGAAAACATTTTGTTACTTCTGAGCAGATCTGTTTGCACTGGCGTGAGGACTCTGAAGTCATTTCTCCTGTGCTCGAGCGTCCCCAGGCCCCACGCCGGGGCAGAGGGGGGCAGGGAGGGGCCCGGGGGCAGGGTCCCTGTCCCCGGTTTCAGGCCAGTGCATAAGGGACTTGGGCAGAAAGGTCCAGGTCGGAGGTCGGTGGGCGCCCTTCGCTGACCTCCCCGTTTCCGCGCCGCACGATCCACGGTCGTGTAACGTACAAGTTCAGCTTTCGAACGGGGCAGCTCATCTGGCACCTTCACGCAGGTGTGCAACCAACACCTCCCTCTCCGTCCGGAACATTTCCTTCCCTAGAGGAGACCCATGCCCGATACTCAGTCACTCCCGGGGCCCCTGCCTCCCAGGCCCCAGCAGCCACGGCATGAGTTCCGTCTCTTGGCCTTGCTTTTCTGGACACTTCCCGTGTCCCGAGCGTGCCGCGTGGGCCTCCGTGCCGGCGCCCTTCTCCGAGCGTCCAGGTGCTTCCGCGCCACAGCGAGGTGAGGGGGTGTCCACGCTGAGTAACAGTCCGCTGTGTGGACGGACAAGGGGTCGTCGTGCCCTTGGGGACTCCCAGCTGTCTGGGTGCCCGCTTCCCGTTCCTCTGGGCAGAGCTGCTTTCCTGGCTGACCAGCTACTCCTTGCCCCCCCATTCCTCCCTCGGCCCACATCTCTCGGCCTCCCCTGTGCCTCAGGCCTGGCGCACGTCCAGGTAGCCGTATCTTGGCACCAACTGTCTCCTAGGATGGACCCCAAAGAGAGGCCCGCACCAGACCTCAGACCCAGTGACCTGCATCCCAGCGAACCCCACATTTGTGACCTCAGCAAACCTCTGTCTTAACTGGCCCTTAGGTCATCAGGAGCTCAGGAACCTGTCCCCCTGGCCCCCACCAAGACGCCCAGGGCTGCCCAGGTGTTGGAGCAGATTTCATACTAATCCAAATTCTGAGTCCTCCCAAGAATCTGAGACATGTCCCCCCTAATTTCCAACGCCAGACAAACCGGAATGGTTCTGGAGAGACTATTCCACTACCGGCCCTGGGTAGGGTGCCCTCTCCGACGGCTCTCCCCACTGTTCCCAAACTCATGGAGCGTGGGCATCTCCTCTCCTTGCTTTCCTAAAGCAGAAGGGGCCAACAGGTCCTTGGGGGGCCACGTGGGGCCTCGCGGAGCCACACAACCCTGTGGAGGTTCTGAACCCCGCTTCCCCACGTCCCCGGAATATGGAGCAAAGGGCATGTCTCCCGGGCAGGGGGTAGCGGTCGGCGCCCTCGGTCCCCGTTCTGCCCCATGTCCCAGGTGGTCCCCGCGTGTCATGCACAGGGGAGGACGAGCCACAGAAGTTGACGCTGCCTTGTCTCCTTCAGGTGACGGCGACACTGTAAATAACATGCATGAGCCCGACCCGGACCTGCTGGCTGGCGAGAGCGCGGAGTACGAGACAGAGGACAGCGTCGTGTCCCCCATCCCCATGGGGCCGCCGTCCCCCTTCCCCACCAGCGAGGACTTCACCCCCAAGGAGGGCTCGCCGTACGAAGCCCCCGTCTACATTCCTGAGGACATTCCCATCCCGCCAGACTTTGAGCTCCGAGAGTCCTCCATCCCAGGGGCAGGCCTGGGGATCTGGGCCAAGAAGAGGATGGAAATCGGGGCGAGGTTTGGCCCTTACATGGGGGCACCCCGGGCCACGTGGAAGGAGGCAGACTTTGGATGGGAGGTGAGCATTCCCGTGTGAGCGTGATTGATCACGGCCATTTATCTTGTGTTCAATCTATTTATAAAGCCGGGCTGAGCAGCGCTGCCCGAGGCGGGAGGCTCAGTCGGAGAGAGCGCTCGAATGTCACATTTCCCAGGCTTATTTGGTCCTGCAGCTTGCATGACGCGACTCAGCAAACATCAGCGGTCCTCGTGGGCGCCTGTCAGCCCCCATAGGCTAGGCCTGCTCTCTTCCCGGAAATGTGTCTTTAATGAGCTCATGTCTTAAAACACCCGTGCTCCCCGTCTGGGTCTTAGGTGCTAAGGCTGCAGTCTCTGCAGAACCGTGCAGATTAATGGAATGTCCCGGAACAGGAGTCTCTACCCTGGGGAACACTCCTGCAGATGGGGGCCTACCTCCTGTAATGGGGGTGGGGCATCTCGTAAAACATGCCTGGTGACCTTGCTGCCCCCAGACGCCCCCTGCACGTGCATGCCAGAGCCCCCCGCCCACCGTGCCCTGGCCGGCCGGCTCTCTAAGAGGAGCCCCCACTTCTCATCCTGCCAGGGAGAGGCATCCTGCGGCTTAGATTTCCCTAACAACCTGGGCCTGGCTGACGGTTCTGGAGCCCCTCTCTGCGGTCGGGGGGGGGCCGCTAGCTGAGGGGTGCCACTGTCCCCGAGCACCCATCAAGGGTTTGGGGGTCTCGAGAGGTGGTCTTCGTGGGGACCACAAGCCCCATGGAAGTGTTCTCGCCGCTGCCCTGGCTGTTCTTCCAGCCTCATACAGCCAATGCTTGGTGGTATTTTTGGCAGAGACCCTGCCTGGGCAGAAAATGCAGATGCAAACCCAGATTCCTTCTGGGTGTTTCACAACTTCCAAAAGTGCTTGCTGGAGGTCAGCTCTAGGAAGGGGCGAAGTGTCCAAGGAGGGAAGAGGGCCCTGTGTGGCGAGGGGATGTGGCCCATGGTGGCATGTGGGGTGTGGACGCTGGGGACATGGGGCACCAGCTGAAAGCCCAGGGCTTTGAGGGTTTAGGCGAGAGGTGGGCTGACCAGATGGATGAAGGGACGGGAAGGCCAGAACCCCTGTGGGGGGAGCCAGTGTGTCCCCTGCTGTCTGGAGGTGGCCGACGGGCGTGTGCCGCTCAAGGTCGGGGTCACCCTCAGAGCAGAGCAGCCAGGGGCCTGGGAGCAGGGTGCGGTGGGTAGCAAAGGAGTTTGAATCCCCGTGTTTCTGTGGGCACGTGGCTCTTTCGTGGCTCATGGGGTCGCCCCTCAGGGGACCAAGGAGAGCCTTTTGCAGACTCGGCCTGTCCTGTCCCCCCACCCGGCTGTTCGAGAGAGGGGTTTAAGGGTGTTTGTCGACACGCTCGGAGAGATGTGCACTGTGTAATTAGCAGGCCGCCTGCAGAGGGCAGAGGGTACGCGAACCCCACAGGTAACGCTTTGGATGACCTTGAGGCAACTTTGTGCTTGTCTGACCCGATAAAAGTTTGTTTGCTCTTTTTCTCAAGAAATGGTCCGTATCGCTTCGGCTCGCTCGGTGCCAGGGCTGGTTCCGGCTGTCACTAGGATCTGCCCGGTGCCTGTTGACTTTGCACATTGTTTATTCTCTGCACACGTGAGGGGACGTTCTCCTCCACGGCGCGCCTCCCATGTGTGCAGCGGCCTTTGTTCCGTGGTCGTGACCTCACAGCTGCCTTTCATGCCAGCACTTAGGAATATTTGCTCACAACCCAACGTCCTCAGTGTTCCAGACGCACCCCGACATTATCTCGGCTGACTCCTTTCCTCGTGAGCTCGGGCACCGGGGACCTGCCTCTGTGACCCGCCTTTGGGCTTTGTGGCCTTCCGTCACACGGGGTCTGAGCCGCTGTGGTGCTGTCCTTGCGACCGAGGACCGATGCCGAATTGGGCTGGAAGCCTCCGCCTCCCCCGAATGCAGGAGAGAAGGGAGGAGGCGGGCACCCTGAAAACTCAGGGCAGACTCACTTTTGCCTAAAATAAATAAGGTCTAGGCATTTTTTTTCTGGCTCCCCGGACCTCAGTTTCGGCCTTTGGGGCAGGAAAACCAACCATCATCCCTTATAAGTGAGCGCCGTGCTGGATTTCCCATGTGTCCCCGCAGACAGATGATTGCGGGTTCCCATTGTTTTGTGCCTTC
Organism: Mirounga leonina; assembly: GCF_011800145.1. Lineage (NCBI taxonomy): Eukaryota > Metazoa > Chordata > Mammalia > Carnivora > Phocidae > Mirounga > Mirounga leonina. Next base: position 92,335,377 of record NW_023270447.1, on the reverse strand, counting down.
CTCTGGCAGGACCGGCGGCTCGGCTGCCCCTTCACAGTTAGGCCCTGTCCTTGCCTTTGCAAACAGGGCCCAAGCCTGGGGGGGATCCCGGGTCTTTCTGTGATTCTGGACAGGAGAGGGGCCTCTGGGGAGCCCCCGAGTCATGAATGCTAATAAAGCACTTGAACCACGGCAGACCCCAGGGCCGCGGTCCTGCGAAGATGCCCTCTGTGGGTTGGCAGTGCACTCGTGAGACACTGGGATGCAGAGATCGTCAGCGCTGGAGGGTCGCGTCTGCAGGGGACGCCGGCCAGACCCGGGATGGTCAGAGGCAGGGCCCAGGGACAGCGCAGGGGTGCATATCATCTTGGGACGCGCCGAGTTTCGGATGTGTAATTGCTCGCGCTCACACTGGCAATTAAGTATTATAAATCAGGGCAATTTGATTTCACTGCAATTGACCCACTATTCCTTTCCTGAGGAAGAAGCAGTGATGACATGTTAGCAAAGATGACAAAGGAGATCCACGGAGGATCCAGGACGGTCTGCACCCCGAGGGCGGACAGCAGCAGGTCTGTGGCCAGTCGTGCTCGGGAGCCTGGCTTCTCCTGGAGGGCTGAGTCTGGGGGCCAGACACTGGTTTAAAATCAAGGTCAAATAGGTTATTCTTACTGTCATTTGGGGACACCATGGAAACCATTCTCTTTCTACCCTGAGAGCATAATTCTTGTTCTGGACCATTCCAGAAAACGGTCCTGTTTTTTTTTCTCTTTTTGTAGTGTAGTTTGCTCATTATGCATCCTTCCCACCGTCCCCACGCGGCTCCTCCCTCCCACATGTGCGTTGACAGTCGGTGACTCTGAACCTCCTTCTCCTCGCTGCTTTGGGGAACACCAGGAAGAGACTCCCACGTCAGGCGGGTCCCCGGCACCCCGGACCTGGCCAGCCTGGTGGCAAGACGGGAGGGTGGGCTGCGTGGACACGGCCCCCCAGGATCCATCTCAGAGGGTGGCGGTCTGTCCCCCTGTCTGGGAAGATACCCAAACTCCCGGCCCCCCCTGCCCAGACGCAGCCCGCCGTCTGACGCAGTCACCACTCACTCCGCCCAGAATAAATCACCCCGTGATTGCATTTGATTGCCCTGGGGTCTGAAAAAACAATGATTTTGATCATTTGTTGAGTAAATCATGACATTTATCATCGTGCTACTTGTTTTGCTAATTAAGAGCTGGCTGTGAGGGACAGCCCAGAGGGAGTGGGCTCCTTGGAAGTGCCACCTGCCCCGGATTCCGGGCCTGCAGCGGGTGGGCAGCATCGTGCGGGGCCCCGGAGGGAGGCGGCAGGAGCAGGTTTCACCCTGACAGTGCCCACGCTCGGTTTGATTCCTCCTCGAGGGCGCGTCTCCCCCAGAGAGCCCGCTGAGGGCAGCTTCTCCGGCACCCAGCGCCTCGCCCGGCCTGTAACGGGCGCTCCAACATCAGCTGTTGAATGAATGTGTCTGCCTCTGTTTGAGAAGCTGGTGGAAAATGTTAACGTGAACTGAGGGGGTTTCATTTATCTGCAGAATTCACTCAAGTGGATTACCTCATCCCTTGGCTTTAGTTTCTGAATAGTAATATGCGTGATCATTTGTTCAATCAACAAACAAGCTGTGTCTGGGTCGGGTCACAGGGGAGAGCAGCTCCAAGGCCTCAGGCTGCCGGGACTGCCACTGTCCCATCTCACGACCCCCAAGCCCCCGGGGCCCTGCTGCAAGGCTTTGCTGAGGGCCAGGACCCCCCGCCCCCTGCGGACCACACGCTCCCAGGACACCCAGAGTCACCAGGCTAGGCGAAGGCTCCCACCCAGCCCCGCGCTCTCGGATGCTGAGAAATTTCTGTAAATTTAAGAGTATGTTACGATCCAGAACACACACCCCTGGAGAAAGGCCTGGGGTTCAGAGGAAGCTACATCTCTACGTGTCCAGGCTTGCCCACCTACATGTATTTTAGAAAAGCAATGCTTTCTTTTCCGAGGTAGCCACTGAGCATCCTTAGCATGAGAAGAAGTTTGGAGGTCTAATTTTGGTCCAGAGTATGGGCTGGCCATGAAGCCCAATGGGTCCCGGGCTGTCCACTGTGGTGGACTCCATCGCCAGGACGGAGTCTCCCAGAGGGCTTTCTGAGGCGCTGGGACACACACACAAGAGCCGAGAACTAGCTTCTCCAACTACCGGGAAGCCTTCCCCGGCCCACAGGCTGGGGGCCACGCGTCCTGGGGTGGGTGGCCTTGCACCCTGGCTTCTCACTGGCCAGGCCGTGCGTGGCCGGGGAGTCACACAGACACCTCAGGGCTGCAACCGTGTGGCCCCCGGCCTGAGGCCTCCATCTCCCCCTCAGATCCAGGGTCTCTGCAGAAATCTCTTTTCCTTCTTCTGCTCTGGCATTCACCCTCGCCTCAAACACTTTCGCCTTGTTCCTCCACATACAGCTGCTAACCAGACCACGTGCTCACACACGCACACGTGCTCCCGCATAGGCACGCATGCACACAGACACACGTGCACACAGACGCGTATACACCTGCATGTGCATGCGCAGACGTGCACACGCGTGCATGTGCACGCACACACATGCACGTATGCACACGCGTGCACACACGTGTGCATATGCACACACGCACACCCACAGACGCGTGCACACGCACCTTTGGATTTTGCTGAAAGTCCTAGACTGGGTTCCCGGCCTCCGAGGGCAGGAGGCACCCTGTCCACCCTGCCTGGAGTTGGCAGCTCTGACAGGCAGAGGGTCTCCAAAAACTGCCACCCTGTTGCCCAGGGTGCTCAGTCCACGGGGGGTCCAGAGAGGCATGGGAGGGGCCGCTGGGGATGGGTCGCCAGGAGCATGTGGGTACTGAGCAGACGCTGCTTGCTGCTGTTCCCGAGGCCAGCTCTCCCCGGGGGCCACCCCCCGCCCACCGGGGGAGGCGTCCGCGCTCCCTGCGGCCCACGCGTGCCCACGCACACCTCCGTGCGGGGGCCACGCCTGAGCCTCCTCCGTGCGGCTCTCACGCTGGAGCAGACGCCAATGCGTGCCCCGCTGGGCTCTTAAGACGATCTCACTGTGTGTTACTCTCGGCATTCCGGCCATGGCCGTGGGGTAAGAGGTGTGGCCGCGTGGGCGCCGGGGAGGGGGGCAGCGGCCCACACTGTTCAGGCCCCGCTCCGTGGCCCCCCGCCTCTCTGAGCGCCTCACGGGTTAAGTGTTCGAATGCAGTATTCTCGGCCCAAGTCTCGGCCGTCCTTTCTCTGTGCGCACTGGGCACCATCGGGCACAGCATCCCACCCCCCGGCCCCAGGAGTCTCAGAACCTCCCTGCTTTGCTGTCCCCTGCCTGGCACTGACTCACCCCTGATGCTTTCCACTCTCTGTCTGGGCGGCCTGGGGTTTTATTTTAGGCTGATATACATGGCCGGTATTTCTCCCCCAGTGACTTTCTGAATGTGTTAGGAGGCACACCGTACATTCTGGAAGTCATAAGCATGTGGCTCAGTGGATGCTCACACTGCTCGGAAACACCTGGACAGTCATGCTTTTGGGGCCTGTCCCTGGGCCGGCCGATGGCATCTGGATCCGGAAGGCCGTGTCCCGTGGGAACAGGGCATGGCCTCAGTGTGCACGCCCAGAACCCCACTCGTGGACTCCTCGCTCTCCAGGAGCCACTCGGCACATAACCCATGCCATCACCCCCGAGCACCGTGACATCGGGTCCAGACGTTTCCAGCCCAAGAATGCCATGGGATTCTGCACTATCTTAGGCCCGGCTCTGAGGCGCGGGTATATAAGGAATTTCAGAAAAAAGGGGAGAGAATGACTAAGAATACCTCCCTGATAGTGTTCTCTTTTATTTCCTTAAGGGGTAATAACTCAGCCACAATCCAGCAGAGGGTACTTTCTTTAAATAGAGCATTCTGATTCACAAGCGAAAAAGGAAATAAATATTTTCTTTTCATATTCGAGAGACGTCCCCGAATACCAACTTCTTAAATGGTATTTTGCCCTGTGCATCTCTCTCTCTCACACACACACACCAGCGACAACCAAGCCCACCCCTGCTCTGGAAAGGCTTGCTTGGGAAGCAGCACCGTGGAAAATCCTGACGGGTTGTCAGAAGGAAGAGGGCGGGAGACAGGGTAGAGGGGAGGCTGGCTTCCCCTCTGCTCTGCTCGGCAGCCCGTTCCCATGGGGCCCTGGCTCAGCCCTTCCTGCCGTCTCCGAAGGCCACGACCGGAGAGCCGAGTGCTCTGTCACCTCCCTCCCGTCTCTCTCTCCTCCAGGAAAATAGGGGATGGTACACGGAGGGAAGGTGACAAAGGCCCTCTGTGCTGGGCAGGACTGGCGAGGCCGGGGCGGGCTGACCTGGCCGCTGCTGTGTGGCTGGGCGTCCAGACCAGGGGGAGGGCGCATGGTCACTGGGTACCCACTGTGTGCCGCACGCTGTCCACACAATGCTCTTTCTACGCCCGGCCCTCCTTCTGCCGTCTGTAAAGGGATCCCACCTCCCAGCCCCGTGGGCGGCAGGGGGCCTGGCACGGTGTTATAACCAGCACCCCTCAGGGGGCCCTGCTGCTTATGTGGAATTCTCCAGACCCCAGACAGAGCCTTGGGGTCAGGATTCGGCCGTTGCCCCTGAGCGCCCGGGGCCCGGCTGGGGCTGAGATGCGTCCAGGCGGGAGCCTCGCGGCAGGACCCGCCCAGCCGGTCGGCCTCTGAGGCACGGTCTGGATCACCCTTTGCACACAAGGTTTTGTTTTAGCCCTGAACGAGGCCAGGGAGGGGCACACGCCCCACCCTGCTCACCTCGGGCTTGGGTCCAAGCTGTTGTGCTGAGCATCCTCCAGGGCACTTTCAAAATGCAGATTCGGCAGTCCCTGGGAATATGCACCCTAACTAGCCATGGGAGCCGGGGCACTTGGAGGAGTCCCTTCTGGACCCAAGTCCTGGGGAAGGAGGGGCTTACTTTGAATTTGCTGCCCCTGCCTCCAGGTGCCTCCCTCCCCTGACCCCTGGGACTCTAGAGAAACATTTTCCTGCAGGTGTGAGGACAGGTAGCAACAGAGCCTTTCTTGACCACAGAGCTTGTCAAGGCCCTGTACAAAGAGTGGGGGTGGAGTAACCAAGGGGGCTGTCCCCATGAGCAGGGGACAGAGGGGAGCCTGGCCGCCCCAGCGTCACCAGCTTGAGCTCAGGGTGGCAGGTGAGGCCCTCACCTGCCGTATAGGAGGAGGCTCTCACCCCCGTATAGTGGGCCCCTCCCGTGGCTGTGGCTGGGACAGCCACTGCTTCATGCCTGGAAAGCCCTGGGGGCACCACCGTTCTTGCTTTCACGGTACAGGTGGGAGCCCGAAGCCCTGGGTGGCGGGGGGAGGTCACGCAGGGTCTCACAGTAGGTTGGCATAGGGGTCTGTGATCAGATTCGGTGCCCTGCTGAGTGCCCCCGTGGTTCATGTAGCCTGCTTATGCCAGGGCAGGGACTCAGCCGACCCCTTCCCCCATGCTCCCAGCTCACGTGGACACCCCATGCCCCTGCCATGCCCGGTGGGTGATGGCCCAGCCACGGCTCCCCCATCCAAGGGGGTTCAAGCTCCTTTGTCTGCTCCCCTACGGCAGAACTCAGACTCCGCAGGTGGTGCTGGTGGCCCCCTCTGGGCTGACCCCGCCTGCCCGAGGCAGTGGTGGGGACCCACCTGCCAGGACGAACCATCTGCACCATCGTCATTTTATACAGAAATCTTTCTATTTTGGAGACTCCCCAGCAGCAGACCTCCCAGGGAGTGGAGTGGGCAGCGCTGGCCAGGGGGTCCCTGGGAAACCCCAGCATGGCCTTGGCCGTCCTAGGTCCGGCTGCTCCGCGGGCCTCCCTCTTGCTGGGTGGGATGAGAGTCCCAGGCGTTGCAGGCCATAAAAGGTCTCCCTGGGTCATGGGACAAGGGCGTGAACCTCCCAGCCAGGCCTGGCCTGCTTATCAGAGCTTCTCTCCAGTTGAGAATTTCTGTGACCGGTCACCCCTGGGTTAGGAATGTGTTCTCAGCATGTCACGGGCCACCTTGGCCTCAGCCAAAACCGAGGGTGACACAGCGGGTCACACCGCCGAGGGACCCCTGCAGGTGCCCGCCCTGCTCGGCTCAGGGCTGGCGCAGGGCGCCGTGCGTTCCGTCCATCCTGCTGGGTGCCGGGCGCTACGACGCGGCTGGTTTTGCCCCGATCAAGGGTCCGATCAGCCCAGGGCGGCCTCTCTGTGGGGGAGCGGTTAGTGTGGGCGCAGGAGCGGCGGGGGTGGGGGGTTATGGCTACAATCCATGGAGGGTATGCTCCACGCGGCGCCCATCGTGCCTTTCACACCATTTAGAACCCAGTGAATAAAACAGCCTAAAAGGGACTTTTAAAGTCAGTCCTCAGGATTCACGCTGCTGTATCTGGGGGTGTTTCCTCCTCCGAGAAGACAAATGTTGAGAGTAGAGTGTCCAGGTGGCACCCTCCGGGGCCCCGACACCTGTCACACGTGTGGCCATTTCCCAGGGAAGCACTCAGTGGCAGCGCCCGGGGGCCCTCGCGGTCCAGCCTGCGTGTCCTTCTCCGCGGGGGCCACCTGAGTCTGGCTCGCGGACGGCACATCCCCCATCTGGGCTAATGCCCAGTCTAATTGCACACCCCATTGTGTCCTCTCTGCTCGGTCGTGTCCCAGATACCCACATCACTCCTGGCCCATTTAGATCTTTCTAAAGTCCGTCTGGCTTATCAGCACACTCATTTCACGAGGAGCTAAGATTTCTGCCATTTAGGCCCGCGGCATTGTCTGTCCCTGCGGCAGCTGAGATAAACCCTCACCCAGAACAAAGTCGCCGTGACCTTTTACAAGTAGGAGCGGCCTTGTTTCCCTCTAGACTAATTTATCAGCCTGCCTCTCAGCCAGGCCCTCAGCGGAGGCCCCGAGGCTGCTGCCAGGAGGGGACAGGGATTAGGATGCCTGGCGGGTCCTCGTTTTCCATGGGCAACTTGGGGTCCGGGCCAAAGCAGGAAACGGCCGTGGGAAGCGCAGGGACTGGCCCGGGAGACACAGCCAGGTGTTTCCCAAAGAGGGCAGGGCCTGTGGGTGGCCGAGCCCCCTCCCGGGCCGCCTTCTGGGCCAAAGGTGATCCAGACAACAAGTAACAATAAGGATACGAAATGGCCTACAGGTCCCGGCACCCCCAGAATAAGCCACTGAGGTCCAGGAGGATGGCTATGGCTCTGTCCTCCCTCCTGCAGGGGCCAGACCTCACACGAGCCAGCACGGGCAGCGCTTTGGCCTGAGGGCCTTCCCCAGAGCCCATTTCTAGAAGGTTCCTGCTGCTCTGGCGAGTGGTGTTTGGTTCACACTGGGGCATCCCCCCGAGTGAGCTTGTAATAAGCCTCGTGTGTGAAGAATCACCTGAGGCTCCCCACCCAGCTGTGCACTTCTTGCAGCCAGGCGAACGGGCTGAGCCCCGGAGCTCCCCGGGCATGGCATGCCGACCTCCAGGGCTTGCCAACTGGGGGGGAGCCAGAGGACGCACCGCTGTGGGCCTGACCGCTGCCCAGGCTGCCGCCGCCCTGCACAGCCCTGGGGGGCCCCAGGTGACCCTTTCTCAAATCTGAACTTTCCAAGGTGACTCTGACCCCCGGAGGGCTCAGGGTTGCAGCCCCACCTTCTGTCTGCCTCTTCTTCTGTCCCCGGGGAATTGGGAAGTCTCAGGCCTCCACCTCCTGGGCACACACAGCAGGCTGTGATGCCAGACTGCCCGCCGAGCTGACGATGGAGCCTGTGTCTTCACGGACGCTGAGGGCTCGCCTCCGTCCTTCCAGCTGGGAGAGCCCACGGTGGCGACTGCCCAGGCTCCCAGGGGCCCCTCTGTTGCTCAGCTGCACAACCAGACATCCCCGGTGAGGGCTGGCTTCAGGGAAGGTGAGCCTCAGCCAGCTTTTTACAGCACCGAGGTCTGGTCTGCGGTGGGACACCGCCGTGGATGTGGCCCTTTGCCCGTGGCTTCCTTTAGACTCAAGCACAGTAGGAGACCTCAGAGCCGTTGGCGGGACCTGAACTTGGGCTCCTAAACATGCAGTGGGAATTAGAGGTGCTTGCCTTGTCCTTGGCCTGCCTGGTCAGGGGCTCCAGGACGAAAATCCTGCAGGACATGCCGCCGAGCCTTCATTTCCCTGAAAGTCCTCCCGGGAGGGGCTGTCACCATGTTTGGCACTGACCTCCAGCCCCACACCAGGAGACGGCAGGGTTGGGGAGAGAAGGGTGGGGTCGGGACTAAAAGTAGATCCAGGTCACATCCAAGCCTGGGTGAGGACCCCTGGGAAGGCAGATTCCCTCAGTGACTGATATCCCTCTGTGGACGGGGACCTCGAGCTCTGTGCCCTCACGTGGGCTAGAGGGGATGGAGGGGGGTCTGTTCTGCATTTTGGTGAGCACCCCCCAACTCCATTAATATTATCGTAGGAGCTGCCACGCAGAAGAAGACACGTTCCCTTGTCTGTGCATTTGGCATTGTCGTGGGGGGTGACCCTGGAATCCCATCCAGGGACACGGTGGCCGAGAGGGGCATCTCCACCGACCTCGGGCCCAGCCTGTCTCCCGGCCCTCTGGGCATCTCAGCGCCTCCTCCCCTCCCGGGAGTCACGTGGCTCAGGGGACACAGTCCCTGACGAGGTCCGCACTCCACCGCTCACGACCAGGGCATCCACGCCAACAGTGAGGACGCGGGCTGGCTGGCCGTTGGGAGCAGTGGGCTCAAGGCGCCTTGCAGAACCCGAGGGTGGTGGTCTCTGCTCTTAACCCCCACCCCCGCCGCAGGCCCCAGCCCCCGGACGTCAGCCGAGCGTGCGTCCCTCCAACGGACCTCCAGCCAGACCGTGAGCCGAAGCCCACAGCCAGGGCTTGTCTGGAGAGCCCCGAAACCAGGCCGCGTACAGCCTGAGACGTGAAGCCAGAACTCCCGACTCCTTAGGGTCTGTCTGTCTTGGATTGACTCCCTCGTTTACTGGATTGAAAATGCATTAATGATTGGGAGGCCCGAAGCAGCCGGCCCATCAGGCCCAGGTGGTCTTGGTGGCACCAGGCTCCAGCTCCCCAGCCCGAGGCTGCACATTTGTTGTGGTCCCCGGGGCGGGTCCTCTGTGCCAGGACCACGGCACTGGGGCCCACAAGGGCGGGGTCTCCCACCCTCCCTGTCCGGCAAGCGGACCTGCCCGCTGCAGAGGACTGGCCTCCTCCGTGGGCCGTCACAGGCACCCCAGCCCCTCTGGCCTCCTTTCTTGAGCGGTGCCCATTCATCAGCGCAGATGGCACATGTCCAGCCGTGCCCTGTGCCCTCCGGGGCTGAGGTCAGGGAGGAAAGCACTTCCTGGGGCAGCCACCCTGCTCTACCTGCTCGAGGGTGTTCCTCACGTTCCCCGGGGTCCAGGCTGGGCCCCCTCTTCAGGTGTGGCTGTCTGCTTACACCCCCTTCCGAGGGTCCCGGGTTGCACAGCTCAGTGGTCCTCACTGATCTCGGGGTACACTGCCCGGGAGGTGGCTCCCTGGGAGGTGTCATCCTGCCCCCCACCTTACCTCCAGGTGGATCTTCATCCTTTCCATTACAAAAGGGAAAACTGAGTCTCAGGAAGGGTAACCGATGCTGTTAACAGAGCAGGTAAACTGGGGCATCCGGTCCAGCCGAAACCTGGTCCGTTCACTTCGCTTCACCCATTTCCAGTAACGGGGAACCCCTCACTCTGGGACACGCGGGAATGCGGAGAAGTCTGCACGGCAGGGGTCAGGGCCCAGTGCTGCACACCTGTTCTAAGAGCAAGAAGGCCCAGCCCGTCTGCCTCTCGCGTGGGGATCACCTGGCCTGCGTCATGCCCTCTAGTACTCAGCAGGCGAGGGACACGACGACCATTTCAAGACTCTGTTTGTCCCCTATAAGCATCAGACAGTTTGTGGGGTTTTCCGAGATGGTGTGGGAGACAGAGGAAGGTGGCTCAGACCCCAGATGCTGCTGAGACTCAAGCCATCCCCCACTGGCCTCAGTTTCCCCACATGTTAAGCAAGAGAATGGACACCAGTCGTCCCAAAGGCGCCTCCCATCTGCAGCCTGTCACCTGAATGCGCTGATCTTTGCGAGACGGGGGTGACAGAACAGCCGGGGAGAGTTTTCTCTAACAGAATGTGGCCATGAGGGCAGCGCACCCCCGAGCTCAGGGCCGCGGTTCTCTCCGCATGGGCATTTTGTCCCCAATGAGCCCTCTGACCCTGAGGTTCCCGTGGACCTCCTCCCGGGCTCCCTGGAACCGAGCGCCTGGCTCCTTCCTTCGTTTCTCTGGGCCCTTGTGCAGAAGGGGGCTCGCAGCAGGCGTCAGAAGTGACCCCCAGACAGTTCCATGCACCCCCGCCCGGCGCTGGACTAAGTCAACCATGAGACACCTCAGAAGAAAATGACCTTGGTGCCCAAACAGTCTTGGCGAGCCTTCCTTCTACAGCGCTTTCCGAACAGAACACCTGAGGGGAAAGGAGCCGAACGGATGACAGAAAGTTCTGGAACCCGAAGCACCTGACAGCGAGGCGGGTGGCTGCCGCCCCCAGTGAGGGGCCTGCGCTGTCCCCAGCCGCCTCTCCATGGGACCTGCCCCACGTCGTCCCCAGAATGTGGCGGCCAGCTAGAACTCCGTGGCGTGTAGACACATCGCCCCAGGACCTCCGGCTTCATCTGCACTGTGGGGTGCAGGTGTTCCTTCTCTAGGGGCACCTGTCACGTTAGACGCGAGCCGCCCCACCCCGGCGTGATCTCATTTCTACTAATCACATCTGCAATGACCCTATTTCCACATCAGGCCCCGTTCTGAGGTCCCCGGGGTTAGGACTTTGACATGTGAATTTGGGGGGACAGAATTCACCCCATACAGTCCCCTTAGAGATTAAACACCTGGGCCGGGTCACACTCAGGTAGCCCCGGGAACGGGGAGTGGTGCTGGGGGCCCCTGTGCGTGATGCTGGTGCCCGAGACCCCCGGCCTGGGCGTGGAGCATGCCTGACGGGCCATGTCTGACGCAGAGCATGGCGCCTAGAGACCCAGGAGCAATTTGGTGAATCACAGCACAGATCATGACAGTAACATACTTTTTTAGGGTTAGCGTTTTTAGCCAATCCCGACATTTTCCATGTGGGGGTAAAAGCAGGGGAATCATGTGGGAGCTGGAAGACCCGGCCCCTCACCCCGGTCTGTGCTTGTGCCCTGGCCAGCCTGCCACGCTCCCTGCAGGGCTCCGGAAACGTGTTCCTCAAGCAGGAGAGGCTGATCTGGGGGGCAAAGAGATGCAGCGTCAGCACCTGAGAGGGGAGTGCTCGTCGGGACGAGAGCAGCGCGAGACCCCCACCCGCCGGGGAGACAGGCCTCCCAGAACCAGCCGGCGGGGGCACCTGGACCCCCTCGACACCGCCCATCCCGAGGACTCGCCGGGCGAGGTTGGGGGTCAAAGGCGCGGCTGTTTGTGTTTTCAGGTTTCCCGCCAAGGCCACGCAGGCCCCGGGAGGGGGTGCGGACCAGCCTCGGAGAGGCCGTGCGGGCGCGTGTCTGCGCTCTGCCGGACCCCAGGGCTGCTGACCCGGGCACTGGGGGTGCGCGCCCCCGAAGGCCCTCGGGAGTCCCGTTCAAAAAGAAATGGTTAAAAGTGGGCGGGCGGCAGGAGAGCATGGAGACGGACAGAGGCCCAGCGGTTGGCTAATTGGAGAGCGGGACCAGCGCGGGGGGAAGGCCGCGCACCCGGACAATGTCCTCCGGAGCCGGGGGCTGGGAAGGCCCGGAGGGATTGTTATCGAATTAGTTGAAGTCAGAGCCCCCCTGAATGAGGCAAAGCAGGAAAGGGGAAATGAAGGCCCGGGTATAATGCGGCCTAAATGAGGGGCCCCATTCACTGCTCATGAAAAGGCTCCGGCTTCTTTTCTTGGGGAAAGGGGCGGCGAGCTCACTTTTGTTTGGCTGGGGGCGGGGGCTGCTCCTGGAGGATATACTTACCTACAGCCAGTGACAGGCAGAGGGCGGGAAAAGGGGGCATTGAGAGTAATCCCAGCGCCCGGGAGGAATGACAGCGGACACAATCACACACACACATCAAGGGCACTCCAAAGAGCTCCTTCTCCTCTCGCTGCACATGTCCCGGGAGGCCGTGGGCCGGGTCGCGCATGTCAGCCGAGCTCACCCGCCAAGGACGCCTAACCCCCAGCCCGCCATCCTCTCCAAGGATGGAGATTTAATACGCGCTCACGTGGCGGGTTTGCGTCTCACGAGTTGAGTCAGGGAACGAACGATGCTTCGGATAGTTGCCCCCAAACCCACGGACAGAGTGGGGGCGGGGGGGCACGGGCTACACGAACACTAAAGACCTGAAAAAGTGCTATGCTCAGTAAATATTTGTTGAATTCACACATTAATTAATTTTCCAGATGAGATTTTCCTAATCCGTTTTTTAAAGAAAATAAGGATTAAGCGCGAGTCTGGCCGTGAGGCCGGCCTGGTGGAGGTGAGAGGCAGCGCGGTTGCTCGGGCGTGCTGGCTGGGCGTGCGGCGGGCGGGACGGCCTTTCCTGCATCCTCGGGGAAGCTGATTTGCTGTTGGAAGCCCACCCACAGCGGGGGGCCGGCACCTCTTGGCCCACTTGTGGCCCTGACCGTGTGCAGCACATGCCAGTCTTAACCGCCGGCACGTCCGCTTCCCCCGAGCCACCATCTCGTGGGGATCTGGGCATCACAGGGATCCAGAGGGCCCCAGCTCTAGAAGTTGGCACAGAGCGGCCGCAAGGCACACCCCCGAACCCCAGCGGGACCCACTCGCCCCAGCCAGCGGTTTCCTCCGTGTTCATCGGAGCTGTGGACCCGTTGACCTCCCCATCTCGCTCCCCTTTGCCAGGGGCCCCAAGGAGCGCCCTTATCCGGGGTCACAGAGCTGGTTTGGGGTGGCCTTCTAGGGCCCGCTGCACGCGGTGTCAGGAGGTGCAAATGTCAAACCTCCCAGTGAGTGAATGTCCGGAACGGGCTTTGTTGGCACTGCGGCTCTGCTTCTGGGGTCGCTGGGGAGCCTGGCTCTGCCGTGCTTGCTGGGGGCTGCATGCCCCTCTTTCCCATGGGGGCCAGGGCCCAGGCAGGAGCAAAGCCCACATAGTGGCAGGTCCTGGGCCCTGGCGAGATGCGCTGGGGCTGAGGGCCACCGTCCCTATTCAGAAACCTTCGTGAACTCCTCACCTCCGTAAGGTGGCGGAGCTCCCAGGATTTTCGATGGTACCTGATTTTCCTGGATAGATTTACTCAGGTGTTGGAAGAAGAGAACAGCCGTGTGTGCCCCAGGCTGGGTGGGCATGGGTCTGAGTTCTTGGGGATGAGCAAATAACACATTTATTTGCAACAAGGAGTCCCTTCCGAGCCTCCGGGTGTCCCCAGGGATGACATGGCAGACGGCGGGCTTTGGGAGCCCTCGGGGCGGAGACCCGGATGTTTTATGAAATGGCAGGTGTACGTTTTACTCTTTCTGCAGAGCATAAATGTTTCCTGAGCAGCAGTGAAGAAATTGCTCGCAGGGAAGTGAAGTGATGGGTGTCAGGGCCGAAGTCCTGGTGCCCAGTCAGAGGGGCATGCCTTTGCAAAGGTTTCCAGTGACCGCCGCTTATGAGGGAGTCCGAGACACGCGCCGGTCTCACACACACACCCTGGTCACGGGGGAGGAGGGAGAAGGCAACAGCCCACACGGGACACGCAGAGGAGGTCCGTGCATCCCGTGATCCCCACTGTGGGGGGCTCCCAGGCAGGCGGACGTGTCCCCGGGGGGGGGGCACACCAGCTCGGCAACCTTGGTCTCCAAGATAATGTCCAAGAAAGAGTTCTAGCTCAACACTGTTTATCCCTTTTTTATGATTTGGAAAGAAATTCGCAAGGTCATTTAATTACACCTCTTATGGCTCCCCACCCCGCACGCTCCCCGGCTGCGCGGGCCGACCAGGTCCCTTCCTAACAGCGGATTTTACGACCTCAGTGCCTTTGGCATCCATGCGCGGCGAAGATACGTGAGGTTCTGCTTCCCGGGGAGACCAGCGCATTGCCAAGGGGCAGTTTGGAAGCAGCCAAGTGCCGGCCAGAGCTGATGCAGGAGAGGGCTTTGCTCTCAGGGTTATTTTTAAGTTACGCTTGTGGGTGGCGGCAGCTGGAAGTCCCTTTGCCCAGTTTTGTGGCCTAGGGCAGGGTGGTCCCGAGACCCGTTGCATCTGCCCAGATTTGGATCACGGGTCTGCTGGCCGTTACGGTGGCGGCCCTCCCCGCGGGGCCTCAGTGTGCCTGCCTGGAAAGCGGTACCAGGCTCTCCGGCTGTGCGGATGGGGGGACTGTCCAGTGCGTTCTGCATTCAGACAGCAGGTCCATGTGCAGCCTGTGAGCATGCCAGGCCCACGAGGGGCCCCAGAGTCACCCCCGGGGCGTGACAGGAGGGCAAGTGGAGTGACCCGCACAGAGGCAGGTTTCTCCCACTGCCTCTCCTGACTCGCGGGCCTGGGTGTCTCGGCTTCGGGCGCTGTCCCGAGTACTCGGGGTACTGAGCACCCCCCTTGCCAGCAGCAGCCCCCACCCGACGTCCTGACGACCAGACTGTGTCCGGACACTCCAGATGTCCTCTGGGCAGCAGAACCGCCCTCGGCCGAGACCCGGGAGGCTAAGGAGGCGTCGATCCTGGGATTTTCCTGCTTCCTCCTTTCGAGCCGTTTCCTCTCAGGCCTGCGGGTGCTTTTGCCACCTGCCAGGACCAGGTGCCCGTAGGGAACCTGCAGGCGCCCATGTGCCGAGGGGACAGCAATGTCCAGTTGTCCCCCGACCGTGTCCTGTGCTTGGCCCTCTGCCGCTGCCTGTGCCCCTTGCGACCACTGGGCTCGGGACCAGGCTGCCCGTCTCACCACAAGGCTTCCGGCCCCGGCACCGCTCGTTCCTTTCCGGAGGATCTGGCCTGAGCCCTGAGTTGGGCCCCTCCCCAGGCTTAGAGAAGGTGGGTTCTTCTTCCTTGTGCCTGAAGCAGCCATGCCAGTGTGCACGAGACCCCAGGGGGACCAGGAGAGAACAGATGGACAGTCCTTCTGTCCAGCCCTGAGCAGAGATGAGCATGGCACCCACCTGCAGGATGGCAGCCCTGGCAGGCCCCTACAACGAGCCGGGGGGTGGGACAAGGCCAGCGAGTGGGGCAGAGGGCTCAGATCGCATGGGGCGCCGCAGACCTGGGTCGGCCAAACCCCCCTGTGGCTCCCCGCCGGCCCCCACACAGAGGCGGTGAGTCTCGCTGAGCAGAGATGTCCCGGTTTCAGGTATTCATCACTTATTTAAAGCGAGGGTCATCCACATCTCCACGGTCGGCGTGGAGACTTACTCCTGCTCGGGGGTAGGCACTGGTGGTGGACGGGCCTGTCCGGGAGCTCACACCGACAAGGCCGTCTGGGCAATTCCCAACGAGCTCAGCAGGGAACGCTCCGTGCTGCACTTGCGGGGTGGGGTAGGCCGATGTCAGGCAGCCTTTGAACGTCTTTGTCAAAAATATGGGAAAATTCTGGTTCCAGTGACGAGAAAAATTAATCATTGATCTGGTAAAGGTTCATGCCTGAGCAGGAAAGCAACAAGATAAGGACATGAAATCAGTCTCAGACTGGGATTTACCAAACACGGTCACACTTGAGATCCATGGGAGTCCAGGACAATGTCCCGAGTTAGGGAGCAGAGGATACCAGCTCCGCAGGTGCCCAGTCCTGACCTCAGACACACCAGAGCCGGCCGGGCTCCCGTTTCCTGCTGAGGTCTGTGAAGGTCACTTGCATGCCCGTGCCCCCCTCAAAGAGTCCGGCCGGCGGCCAGAGCTGGGCGGCCTCCGCCCGCCTCCGGCACCGTCCAGCTGGAAGCAATGCAGGTGCGCGTGGGGGTGGGGCACCCACGCAGAACGTCCTGGAACCCCAAGGTGGGAGCCGTTTGGAGACTGACTTAGTACAGACATGCCCCTGCTTCGGGATGAGCCTCGGCAGCACCATCACCACCCACCCTGGCCACTGCTGCCAAGGACCGTCTCCAGAATCTTCCAAACTGGAGGAATAAGAGGACCTGGCTGAGGCTGACATTCTGGAAAGTCATCGTGAACCGGCCGTATTCTGGTCCCCCATGGTTGAGGGGGGCTTTCCAGGAGGCGCGCTCCCATTTGTTCTCGTGCGCGTCCATTCACGGGATCCTCATTCAACATGGAAGGCCCCGCCGTACTCTCTAGAGAGTTGCAAGATGTTCGACCCTGTGAGCCACGTTTCTTTCTCAGCCTCAGAAAATCAGTTTATCCTCAGACTATCAGTTTATCCTCGTTTTGAGAAGTAACCCAGGTATGAATGTCTAGGACATGAATATATTGAATAAATCACCTGTGTTTAAAATTTCTCTACGGGAAAATACTTTTCTAGATGCTGGATATTTCCCATGGTGACATTTCACGGTTGTGGGCTCCTGGGGCGTCCAGACCTCGGCAAGGGCCGCACTGGCTTCTGAGTGGTTCCTCGAGGTTTCCGGCATCGTCCACGTGACCCGTCCGGCTCTGAGCCATTGTGATGAGGACTGTTCTTCCAGCGACAAACGGGGAAACTGAGGCCCAGGAAGGTGATAACATCCTGCAGACTCAGGAAGGGGCCTGGGCGGGCTCAGCATCCAGGCCCCCGCCAGAGCCCGGACCAGGTCACAGGTACACGTGAGCCTGGTGTTCCAGTTCCAATAGCTCAGGTCACACATCCGGGCTGACGGAACACTTTCCAAGACATCCTCTCAAGAGGATGGGATCCATACTCTACGCGGAAGGGATCGAAACTAAAGAGAGTCTGCGGCCCTGATTCGCAGGGCTGGAGAGGGCTCCTTCTTAAACTCCAGATATGTATTTATTCACTGGATCATTAGCTATTTACGTATTTATGTGCTCGCTAGAGACTTACTCCTTAGGTGTGTGTTTGTTTATTTCCTCATTAGATACAGATTTCCTTATTCGCTTACTAGATGCTCATTTACTCACTCCTGAGACATGCGTACCGTCCAGAGCCTGCAGTCCGCCGGTGACCCGGCGGTCGCTCCTGAGCCATGGGGGCCCAGCAGCCTCGGGTGCCCCCTCCCTTTTCCAAGCAGACCAGTCAGAACCCCGTGAGTCGCGTCCTCGGACGTCTTCCACCTCAAGTCTGAGATGAGTAAGGGACGGACTCCATCGTTGTGTCTGCCCCGAAGCGGTGGCCTGGACCAATTTCAAAGGGAGCAGGGGGCAGGCTCTAGGAAAAGATGGTTTGGCGTAAAATGAAGGCTCTTTGGTTGAGTTGGGGACTCCAGTGGATTCACATCTTGGAAACAAGCTGGACTCCGCTCATCCTCCTTCTTCTCTGCGATTGTGGGGACTTTGTCCACGGTCTTCGGGGAGCCCCGTGAGGCCACCCCGCTCCACCCCACACGGCCTCTGAATGCGGGGTCTCACCACCAGCCAGCTTGGGCTCTTGGAGAACAATGAATGTGCAGGAAACAAAACGGGGCGCCTCTGTGGTGCATGGGCGGGCGTGAGCGCGGGCGTGAGCGCGTGGACGTGCGCGTGCTCACCACGCTTGGCAGCCGGGGCCTGCGTGTGAGCATGGGCGCGGGACGGCATGTGTGTCTGGCGCTCCGTCGCTGCGGAGAGCCTCACGGCAGTGGGCACCATGGACGCACATGAAAGGAGGGACAATAAATAGTTTCCTACCTTGCTCTGATAATGGGCGCGTTCTTTACATTGATTAATCCTCACGTGGCCTTTGGACGTCAGTTTGGGAGTGACAGTAACAAGCCTCCTGAGGGCTCCGCTAATTTGCACTCCATTCACCCTCCCGTGAAAACCCGTCAGAGCCGTGGAGGACCTGCGCAGCGCCCGGCCTCATTCAATGGGGGCGCGATTCGGTGGGAAAGGGGCCAGTTTCCACAATGCCCAAAAGAGCAAATTGGCGGAAGCTTTGTTCCTCCTTTTTCCCTTCCCCTTTTATGTGGTCCTGTACTAGTTAAGCTCCTCATTTGTCCCCGCCAGGGGCTCGGGGCTCGGGTCACCCTCGGGGCTGCCTTTCAGGTGATCTTGTTGCCCCCGGCCCGGAGGAGGGGGTGCACAGGGCGGCCCGAGGCGGGGCCCCCACAGGCACTCGGGGCATCCCCGCCTGCATGGGAGCCCACAGAGGTGGCCTGAGGCTCACCCCTGCATCCGCCCCCGGGGCCCGAGGCCTCTCTGAGGTCCTGGCTGGAGATCCCCATGCTTCCGGAGCCTGAAGGCTGCCGTGGAAGTCCCAGCCTGTCGTCTGCCTCCCCACCTCACTGCTGCCTTACTTGCCACAGTAGATGGGCGCACCACAAATTAAAATTAACGAGGCAGTGTCCCTTTGGCTCCCACCCAACATTTGCTGGCTCTGTTCCCCCCACCCACCCCCCGCAATCTGTCCTCTCCCTGAAGCTCAGTATCAAAGGAACACAGTTTTGGAGTCTCCCGCCTGGTAAGGAATCCTCTTCCTCCTTCCCGAGTTGGGGTCCCTGGGCATTTTCTTTATTTTGATTCCTGGGGAGCCTTCCGCCCCAAGCGCTATTTTAAAAGCCCCCTCCCATCACGGCTGTGTGCAGGGAGCGTCCCGGCAACAGGACGCGTGTCACCTGAGGAAGAAGGATGCTCCCCTCCTTCGCTGGCCACCTGCTTCCTTGGAAGGCCTCCGTGTTCGAAGCCACTGCACATCACATCCGGGCGCTGGCAGCCCCTTCGCTTGCCAGAAAGGAGCCGCCGTCCCCACCAGCACAACACACAGACCCTCAGATCCCCAAATGAGCCAACAAGCACCACTCATTCAGTGGGGTGGTGGGGGGGAGGGAGAAAGAAACTCACCTTCCCAAGTCTTTATGAATTAAAGATGTGCGGTCCATGGGGTTTCTGCCTACTTGGCTGACAGAGACAGCCCACCTGCTTTGCTGGGGAGAGGGTGGTGCGGGGCAGGATGATGGGACCCCAGTTGCCCCGCTCGGCCATTGTAATTATAAAATTGTCGTTTGCCACTCAGGCTTGCCACTGGCCGGGGAGCCGCAAGTATTGTGTGGGGCGGGGTGGCCTGCCTTGCAACTTTGGGGGGTTCGTTGTGTGTGTTCTGATGCAGGGAGTCTGTCTTACATCCCTCGGGGCGCAGGCATGCGAACGTGGTCGGCCGAGGCACGTGTCCTCTGAGGAAGGGCCTGTGCTGTCCAAGCATGACCTGGTAGATCCTGGTGTCCCCCAGACGCCAGGAGGCTGAGCAGCACCTCGGAGGTCCTGCCCTCTCCGGGTGAGGAAGCAGGTTTCCGGGACACCGTGTCCACCTGGGGTCACCCACAGACAAGGTCACAGGCAGGGCTGGAACCGAAAATGGGCAAGGCCACAGGGGTGCCCTCCACGAGGCCTCGCTGCCCCCCATTAATCCTGCCATTCCAGATCCTTATCCAGGCTGCTCAGCCTGGTACATTAATTCGGAAGCACGCAGGGCAGAGGGAGCGGCCAGTGAACCAAACGGAACGGCCAGGTGAGCTGCCTGGACGCATGTCCTCGTCTCATGGGCCCCCCGGTCAGACTCATCTGGAACCCCTGGTTCTCATCCGTCACCCCCTTCCCTGGAGGGCGCACAGCCGGTGGACGGCATTCAACACTGCCGGGTGAAAATGTGTTTCTCCATAAACAGTTTATTACAAAAGGGGGAAATTTAAGAAAGAGGGATCATGGTCTCCCTGTTCAGATGAGTGCCTTTTCACTCCATTCTCCTGTTGGACACAAACCAGAAACTTCTGGTTCCTGACAAACCTGCCAACTTCCAACCCCACCTCTCCTTCTGAGCAAAAATCGTGCCTTTTCCATCCACACGGCCCGGGGAGCCTAGAGCAATGGCAACTTCAAGGACCTGATTTCCAAAGTGGGGGTGCTGGTCAGACCCGCTGGTCCTGGAGCCCCAGGCCCAGGGCAGGAGCACAACCCCCCCGGGGACTAGCAGCGCCTCCTGAGGGGCAGCCACACAAGATATACCCTCAGACGGGGGAGACAACCTTGACCTTGACCAAGGAGGCCATGGCGTGAGCGTGCACACGCGCCCTCTCTCAGGGCAGGGCCTGGGAGCCGGGGGGGTGTGCACCAGGCCTCCATCCCCCCACCCTTCTCTCGGGAGCCCTCCGAACTTGGGGTCTGCAGCAGCAGGCCCGACACGGGCGGGCTGGGTAGGTGAATTCTGCAGTCAGCTGTGGAGGGCATTCACTTCCCCCGGCCAGCTGTCCTCACGGGACTGTTGGAAGACGCCACCCCATCTGCTCACCCGTCACTGATCCGCCCTGATGGTCAGGCATGAGCCCTGGGTTGAGAATTCACTCGCAACCAAAGGAATGTCCAAAGGTGTTCTCTCCTGCTACTGAAAATAAGTGAGTAGGTGTGTAAGCGGAGTGGAATGGGACGGGACAGAGGAGAGTAGGATGGCGTGGGATGGTCAGGACCCTTCTCTGGGTTGGCAGGTAATGTCCGGCCACAGAAGGAGGAAAGGGTCTATCTACAGACGCGGAGCAGAGCCCCAGTGATAGGCAGGGTGTGCCCTGCTCCCTTCGGACAGTCATCCCGGGCCAGCCCCCGAGGGACAGGTGACCCCGAGAGTTTGGGAGGGTAGGAGTGGGCAGGTGGGCCCCCAGCAGAGTGGTTGCGGCTCGCTGTCCCTCCGCTGAGCAGGCCGGGGGACCTGGACCCCCACCCGGTGCCCTGTTCTCCGAGGACCCGTCGGCGGCCTGTCCCTCCACGCCCGTGGGTGGGTCCAGCGCCTTGCGTCCCCCCTCTGCCCTTTCCCACTGGGCGTGGAAGGCTGGCTGTGGCCTTCTCCCTGCCATCCCCTGCCCTCCGCCTCGGGGTGCCCTCGGGCCCTCTGATTTCCCCTTGGCTCTCACAGATTCTGCCCGTGTCTGCTCCCTCATTAATCAATGTCAAGCACGGCATCAGCAACAAGGACCGCATTCTTCCGCGGCCCCTCAGCCTCATACATCCCATTGTTCCGGGCCGATTCAGATGGCAAGAAAACAGCCCATGCAGCACATAAAAGAGATGAGACAAAAATGAAAAGAATCGAGGAGAAAAAAGAGGAGGCATTTTTCCCCCTGAAACACTCGAATAAATACTCGGCAATGATAATTTAAATTATTCATACATTTATGAAAACAGCCATTGAAAAGTGAAGTGTATGATGCTCTTTGTCTATTTTTCTTGTCTGTTGTTTGGGATTAATCTTTACTGTAATCCGGGCTGGCCGTGCCCCCCTCACAAAGGCCACACTCTCTTTCCATGGGAAAAATGTTTCCGCAGATCCCAGTGAAAAGTTGGGGGGGTCGGTATTTGTGCTGATGTGGCAGTTGCCGGGCCCTCAAGACGCTGGACGGGCTGCGTCCAAATAGTGTCCGATGAACAAAAAGCACACAGTGGTTCTCACGTCAGTGCCAGGGGGCAGGGACGCCGGAGGGCCGTGCCGAGCATGCGTGAGGCCCAGGCAGCGCCGGCCCCCTCTGCCGTCCACGCGACAGCCCTCCGGGGAGGGCCACGCATGGGCGCGCTCCGTCCCCCCCCCCCCCGGGGCTCCTGGGTGGCTGTCGCCTGCTGGACCCCGGCGGGATGGGCAGCCCTCCAGACCCGGAGGAGGAGCTTCGAGCCACCCTGTCCTGAGGCCCCGTCCGACCCCATGAAGTGAAGGCCCAGGCCCAAACCTGAGGTCAGAGACCTTTAAATCATTCTGGGTATCGCTGAGGGCGGGGCCGCGGCCAGCGCGGTGGGCTGCCTGCTGGAGGCCAAGGGCGGCTCGCCGGCAGTCCCAGGGCACGTGCCCTCCCACTCGCGGGCCCCACCGCCACCCCCCCCGCCCCAGCTCGAAGCCGCCGCCGGGATCCTCCGCTCGGGGTCCCGCTCTGTTCCAGGCCCGCAATGTTGCGAGAGCAGAGGCCGAGGGGGCGCCCAGCCCCGAGCCAGAGACGGCGCGTTTATGCAACACCCTCCCTCCCGTGCTTCCTGATCCAAGTTTTGGTGTTTTCAAAGCTCATTCCAAAACAGGGTAAAGAGGCCCAAAGCGGAATTCGGCCCCACGCGGGATTTCACTAGGAAGCTGTGGTTTTCGGTGTGTGTGAGTTGTCCGGCCGCAATTTCGGTTTCACTGGGAAGGACCCAGAATCGCCTCGGCACAGGCCCTTGAATTGGAGATTTGGTGCAGGTGGCGATGGTGAGACCTCCGCGGCTCAGAGACCCTCTTGGGTTGACAGCTGGGCCAAGGCGTCGGGCTCCCCGCGCCCGCGTGCGGCTCCAGCAGGTGATCGCAGGTCTGGAGTGGGGGCCGGGCGCCTGGGAACAGCCCCCCTGCCTGGGTTTGTGGCCCCTCTGGTCTGGGCTGGGTCAGGGACCCAGAGGACACCGCTCCTTTCTGCTCCTGACTCGGGAAGGTGACGAATCCCAGGACTGGCCAGGAGCAGAAACCAGCCCCTGGGGAGCTTGGCAAGGACGAGGATGGTTAGCACCCTCTGGGGGGGACTCGGGGCCTCCTGGCGCCACAACTTCCGAGGGCAAACAGTTGTCATCTGCACCCCCCCAACCCCGCGCAGCCCATCCTGGTTCTTCCTTTGTTGTTGGTTTTCAAACCTGGGGGATGCTCTCGAGGGGCTCAGCCCGGTTCCTCAAGTTCCCCGCAAGTCCCAGCTCGGCCTGGCTGCCGAGCCCCGTCTTCTGCCTGCGCACTGCCCTTCCCCCACCGCCGTCCCCCCAAACAAGGTGTCAGGGCCCCTCGGAGACGCAGCCCTGCCCCCCCCCCCACTGGTTCCCTCCCTCCTCGGCCACCGATGTTAGGGTCTGGGAAGGTGGCCAAATGCCACCGAGGACACTGGAGCAATAAATCATCCCTGGTCCAACATCTGCAGGGCCCGGGGGCTAGCCCCTTGCTGCTGCCGATCCCCCCCACCCCGGCCCCCTCTGACAAAACACCTATTGTCGTGGGGAGTGAAGAAGACTCGTTTCCACTTACAAAGGGCCTCTGAAGCCAAGTCGTGGACGCCAAAGGAGATGCCTGGATCTCGGCAGGGAGCCTACAGCACACTCTTTCTTCCTCCCTGGTTCATACTTTTCCTCTCTCGTGGGGGTCCCCCAAAGCCTTTCATTCCGGCTTCATATTCACATAAAGACATCAAGAAAAAAACCCAGCAGAAAGAATTATTAGGCAGGGCTGTCAAATGCTTTATCAGAAAAACAGGGAGGGGGAGCAGGGTAACCCTTTCCATGCTGGCCCGACGGGCCTGATTCCCGAGAGACCCCAGGCGTCCCGAGGGGGAGCCGAGGCCACCGAGGAGCTGCCGGTCAACACCACACACTCGTGCACGCGCCCGCCCAGACGCTTGCACGCACACACGGGGGCGCAGGCAGGCCTGCGCATGTGCGTGCACAGGTGGGTGTGCGTGGGTCTATTTGTAAGCAGATTTCCAAATCACCGCGCTCCATCTAAAGGTCCTGGCCCACTTTCCTCGGGGAGGGATGCTCTGGGCCCTCCACGTGGTTCTTTCTTTGTTCCAATCAGCAGAAGACGCCTCATTCCCTTCCCCGCCCCAGCAGGGACCTCTACCCGGGCGCTGGGGTCTTTCCCACCCTTGGAACTGAGGTTTGGCTGAAACCAAAAGCCTCCTCGAGGCCAGAGGATGTCCCTCCTGGGTCGCGCGCGTGGGGACGAGGGTGGGCGATCCTCAGCATGCAGATTCAGGCGTCAGATAACCCAGCTGGCTTTTTCCGAGAGTGTTCTGCGCTTAGGAGAGGTGTGGGCTGCCCCCTGCCATTAACCCTTGATTTTCTGCTTCTCTCCTCCTGGCAAAGGGCCCTCTCACCGGCTCACCCCAGACAGCTTTGCCACCTGCCCCCTCCTCGTGGTCTTCTGAGGGCTCTGGGGTCCCGGGACCCAGGGGCGGCCCAGGTCCCAGGTGAGCCGCAGGGGAGGGGCGTGCCCAGCACACCACCACCAGGAAGCCCCTTAGGATTTGTGGCGAGGGGCACCCCAGGGTGGGCAGCGCCTCCGGACACATTTTCAACGCAGCCTCCCGGTGCACAGAAACCGAAAACCGCATGCCGACAAACGGCTCCCTCGGCAAACATTTTTATTTCCAATTAGCAAAAGAAAAATTGCTAATTTGCTGCAGTTGGGCCAGGCTGATGTCTCAATCTGTGGAGTGTCAGGGCAGTGAAAGAGAATGTTTCACACTGTGCCGGCGAGAGCGAGCCTCTCTAAAGAGGGTCAGGGCAGCGGGCCCAGAAACCAGATTGACTGGCCACAGCGCTAAATTACTCACACAAGACACACATTGTCTGCCGTGCCAGCTCCCGGAGGACCTGCTTTCTCTTTCTTTCCCTGCGGAGCTGGGGCGGGGGAAGGGGTCCGAGCGTGGGAGGAGAAGGCAGGGTTGGCGTGCCTTTGGAAGGGGCAGGATCATCTTCGGGAACGGAGAGAGGCAGGAGCTGGGTTAATTATTACCCAGGGCTGTCTGCGGTGTTCAGGAACAGGACGATAAAATTCTCCCAGAGCCCGGCCGCCGCTGTGCACCCAGCAGATTCGGTGCGAGATAATGTCCTACGGGAGTTAATGACTGAACAGGCCCGGGAGAGGGGTCGGCTCTGACCCGGCTCTCCGAGGTAACCATCACCAACTGCCGTCGCCCGTTAAGGGACCGCACCCCCGGGCAGCTGATGTGTGTGTGTATGTGTGCCAGGGGGGCGGGTGGGCAACGTCTCCCCGCCACCCTCGAGCCTTCTGTGGGTCTCCCAGGAAAGCCAGATCTCCTCTGGGCTTAAGGACTTCGGGATGCACAGGGTCAGGGCAGACACAGGATCCAGCTGATGGGGGCTCCTTGGGGGAATAAGGAGGCAGTCATGATGGCCCCAGATGTTCAGCGCTGAGGTAATAATGAACCTCCCCTGAAAGCCATTGACCACGTAACCTCAGACAATAAAAGCCTCCGGGTAGCTCTTGGAGGACAGGTTTGCCTACATCTCCAGACATGAGCCTCATTTTGAACAGACATTCATTACGTGCCCACAGGAACTAGGGATGCAAGCACGCTGTTCCCTGAGCTCAGCCCACACCGGCTCTCCATCTGCAGGGCCTTCCTCCATGTGTCTCTGTGGTTCTGGGTCCTGCCCATCCTCCCAGCCCGTTCAGATGGGACCTCTCCCAAGAAGTGTCCCCAGTGTCATGGCACCATAGCAATCGTCTGGGTCTGACATAGCTCAGATGCACCTGCAGGCCACGTCCAGAAGGTACCTGCACGCGTCCTCTGTGTCCTCTGCCTCTGGTCAGCTCAGCGGGCATTAGACCAGCTCATGCACGGCCTGGAACAGCTCAGGGAGCAGCAGTGGGGCTGAGCAAGCTGGG
This sequence comes from Mirounga leonina, assembly GCF_011800145.1. Lineage (NCBI taxonomy): Eukaryota > Metazoa > Chordata > Mammalia > Carnivora > Phocidae > Mirounga > Mirounga leonina. The sequence continues at coordinate 92,309,906 of NW_023270447.1, read as the reverse complement.
ACCAGCTGTGGGTACCAGGGCGCAGGCCTCAGGAGCCCCTGGCGCCACCGTGCTCGGGTCCTGCTTGCCCGCCTGAGAGGCAAGGGTGACCTCTGCGATGGTCTGGAAGGGCCCAGCCTCAGAAGCAGTTCCTGTCGGTGCCGGGTGAGGAGGCTGCTCAGGCCTCTGGCGGCTCCCCGGGTGTCCAAGACCGAGGGAGCTCTGCAAGGCTGGCGATGGGTAGAGCTCCGGGGAGGCCAGGCACAGCCCACCGAGACAGAAGGGCTGTGGATGCACAGAGGCCAACCCCCCACCTGCGTGGGGAAGGGCCTTCCTGTCATCTCCAAGAGACAGTCTGCCTGGGCAGGAAAGGGCAGCCAGCTTGGGGTGACCACCAGCACCCAGCAAAGCCAGCAGCGGTCAGCGCTCAGTGCCAGGACGCTCGAAGGCTTGATCCCGTCTGGGGAGCAGGCCACATGTCCCAACCACGTGGGACCAGTTAGGTGAAGGACTGTGGTCAGTGGGCCGGGCCCAGCCCTGGAATCCAGCTGGCTGCTGCTGACGTCTGCATTAGGCCCACCGTGTGCCACTCTGGAATGGGAGGAGACATCGGAGAAAGGTCTGGCCCCACAGCCTCTATCACGCTCTGAGCTGTAGGCAAACAGCCCCGAGACTCGGGTAAGAGAGGCCTGGACTTAGATCCTCTGGGCCCTGGTGCACCGTGGCCTCAGACAAGTCACTCAACCTCTCTGATCGTCTGCCTCCAAGCGTCAGGGAGATGATCAGCCTGGATAATGTATGTGGGACTTTTTGTGCAAGATGTGAAGCGCTGCCTGGATGCGTGGTCTCTGTGCAAATAAGGAAAGAATGCTGAGCCTGCATCATGGGGAACCCTTTGTCCCAAGTGGACCTGGTCTGGGAACACTATATTTTCTTCAGTAAAAATAAAGAGTTACTGCTAGGCCATCAATCATGGAAAAGTCTGGCCTCGGACCTACAGCGCTCCCAGCGCTATTCCCAAGGCACGGAGGCAAGACAGGTGCTTGGCATTGGTCCCCTTCCTGCTCGGCCCTGACTTGTGCAGAGCCTGAGCACTGTGCGACCCACGCACGCGTGCTCGGACGTAGGCGTGTGTGCACACAGAATGCATTTGCCTGCATGCACACATAAATTCACTCTCCTCTCATCCCGAGTCCCAGGACCTGGGATCCCTCTCAGAGTCGGCCTGGGGTGGAGAAGCATGGGCAGGAAATGCCTAACAGGACAGAACGTGGCGCAGGAAATCTCCGGAAGGTGGCTTGCCACACGTGGGTTCCCGGGACCTCAGGACCCCCGCTGCTCCCTGACGGAGGCCTGCAGACATAGGACCGGCACCGAAGGAGGGGAAAGAAGGGTTGTCACAGGTGCGGCGGCAGGTACCAGGACCTTGAGCTCGGGTCCCGTCGGGCCCATCCCCCCACAGAGCAGACAGCCCAGAGGAAGAGACCTGCCTGCCTGCCTGCCAGAGGCTCCACGTAGGCCCAGGTGCTGGATTCCTCTTTTCCCTGCAGAAAGCTTCTCCCCACCTGCCCCATGAGGGTTGAGGTTCTCGGCCCCATGTCAGCAGTCCCTCCATCCTTGGGGGGCTTCAGGGGGTGGGGGCTGCTGGGTCCTGCCTGCGTACAGGTAGTGCTGGGACCTCCTGGTCCTCCGACAAGTAGGCCTTGCTCCCGGCTACCGTGCAGGGCAGGGTCTGCTCTCTGCCCTGGCCGACCTCCAGGGTCACTCGGAGATGTCATCCACGTTGAAGCTGGGGCCCAAATCCATGGTGGGTGCGGGGTCTGGACATCGACGGTGTTTCCCGTGTGTAGCCAGAGCAGGGGACGGGACCCAGAATTCCCACCCCCAGCACTGTGGCCACACTCCGTCCTCTGCCTTTTCTGCACCTGCCGGCAATCGCTTGGCTGACGGTTTCCACACCCGGAACTGGGGGCATTTTGTCTCCAAAGGGGCCTGGAGAAGGTGTGCAGCCTGCTCGCCCTGCGACGGCAGCCCAGGGACGGCTGCTCTCAGCGTGGGGGGCATTCGGACGGGCCGTCGAAGCCCCGGGGGCTCCCAGGAGCCGGCGTGTGCGGGGCAGCTGCCTCGGACCCCCAGCCCGGGAGTGCACCGTGTCTCTGGAATCCCCGCCAGAATGACCCTTTCTGCCTCTGCCACTCCCAAAATAAATCCTCTTTCTACAGGTAGAGAGTTCCCACCTGGCCCCGGGCTAGGACACAGCTAATCTGAGCGCGGATTAGGGAGCTCTATCGACCTTCTCCCAGTGAGCAAACACTTCCCGAGCTGGAGCTCCTGTTATCTCCTGACCGATACAAGAGGCGCTGATGAGCCGAAGTCCACCCTTTGTCCCTGCTCCGTCCCCCCACAGCCCTGCCAACACCACTCCCCTCCTGCACACCTTCTCTTTGAATGGTGACCAAGGGAAAAGGACTTTCAGGCCATCAGAGTTTGCCGTATCAAACCTAGGGTAAAATTGCTTGGGTTTTTTTTTTTTTTCTTTAGATCAAATTAAACTCATCCAAAGCCTGCTTTTCATCTCACGGGTTGCAGAGAAATACCCACCAATTTGAATATCTGGACCACATACTCATAATCACAGCCTCAGGAACAAATTTCTCAGTCCATCACAGACGCAGGGCGCTCAGCCGCGGCCCCGGGCGCGGACGTGCGGCCAGAAGGAGGAGCCGCGCGGCCTCTCGGCTCTGGGCTTTCCATCTCATGGCTTTTCTCAACATGCGAACGGATGAAGGAGAATGCTGGATTTCCAACTCCATCCCCCTTCTCAAGTATTAAGATAAACGGGTATCACTTTCGAAAATTTAAAATATAATAGAAAATCCATTTCACCAATTCACCAATCAAGGGACTTGTCTTTCGGGGACGCTCTTGTGTCAGGGAGAGGCGACAATACATCACCCCGCTCTGCCCCTCAAATAGATAATCAATTTCCCTGAAAGCATCAATAATCAGAGTGGACATTTATTGCCCCTCGGATGGTTTATCTTTGGGGCTGGGGACAGCAAGGCCATGATGAATACCAAATCTGCCAGGGAACACAATTAAATGCTGGAAGGATAAAGGATTTTATATTGTGCACAAAAAAGCAATCAAATTCATAATTGAACTCCATTGCATGAAATCGGCCAGAAATAAATATAACACCCCAAAGCGTATCACTCGAGTCCCCGTGTTAGAGGTCGGGCAGTGGTGTTGCCAAGACTCCATTTCGTTATCCCTCTGGAGGCCTTCGCCTGCCCCTTTCCCGAGCGCCCCGGCCTGCAAGTGGCCCGCAGTCCCCCTCCCAACCTGCACACGCTCGGAACGCCGGTGCCCCTTTCCTTCTCTTGCTGGAGAGAACACACCTTCCCCGTCTGAGTCAGCTTGGGCTGGCGCCGAAATGCTCACAGGGCACCTGCTTGACGCAGTCCTCGGGGACCGGGAGGCAGAGGAGTTCAGCCAACAGGTGGCGTGAGAGGTGCCCTGGGCTCCGCAGGGGAGAGTGAGCCCCCGGCCACCGCCCCTCCTGGGGAGAGAGCCCCTCACCGCCGGGGCAATCGGGGGGCCCTGTCCCCAGGGTGACCCTGAGCCGGTCCAGCAAGAGCGCTGGGAGAGACTGTGAAATCACATCTGGGGATTCTTGTCCCTGGAAAATTTGCTTCTTCCCATCAGACAGAGCATCTCAGGGACTCCGGCCGTGGGGTGGGGTGGGCGGACACCCTGCCTGGGTCAGAGCAAAGAGCGGGTTGGGCCAAGGGGCGTCGCCCCTGCTGCGGGTCACTGGGCTTCCGCCAGGGAGGGGGTGGGTTAGGGGGCACCGTTAGTTCTGGCGAAGGTCTGCGTGGGCTTCGGGAACCTGATTTTCCAAAGAGCCTTGAAAATGTTAACGTTTAAGGTCACATACACTTGGCAAAATGTGGCTTTCAGTTTGGAAGGGAAAAAGGCATAAAGGGCATTTTGGACACAAAATAGCTCTTTAAAACAGCATTTTGATGAGTTAAGTATAAATAAATCAGAAACACACGGATTTCATTTCCTTTAAAATACCCGCGGGCTCAAACACTAGCGGGAAAAGTGCCTGGCAAACGCGGTTTGGGATTCTGACAAACCCAAATATTTTGAAGAGGTTTCTGAAATGTTTGCAGCCAGGTCTCCTCGTCCATCCCGCCTTCCGTGAGCACCGGGTGGGCTCCTCCCCGTCTGCCCCTGGCAGCCAGGCGGTCCCGTGTGTGTGTGCGTCGCACGCGCACGCACAGGGAGACAGAAGCAAGGGCGATGGGGAAAGAGGCGACGCTTTCGGACTTACAGATTTTAACTTTATTTTGACACGGAATGGAAAAAAAAAAAACACACACAATGAGAACCCTACTTGAGGGAGACGAGGAAAGGCTCCGTCTAAAATGGGTGCTGGAATGCAGTCAGCGCCGTCTGTTCGCTGCCCAAACATCTGGATTCACCGTGGGAGATTCGGCTCCGCCCCCAGAGTGCTCAGAAGGACAAGCTCAGACGAGCCTTGGGGACGGCCAGACGTGTGGGCACCGCGCAGTCGCTGACATCAGCCCTCCACCGCTGGCCCTGGTGCTCACGGTGACCTTCTTTCCCTCCGTAGCAACCGAGCGGATTCGGTGGGGCTGGTTTTCCTGTGTCCCTGCTGCGGGGGCGGATAGTGACAGCCAGCCTGGACCGTTGGGGTGGCCACTTCGAGGACGGGGCTTGGCCTGCAGAGAGTAGGCAGGTTCAAGGACACGTGGCGAAAGCTCAGGTGCCCGGAAGTAGGGCAGGACCACCTTCCTTCCTGTCCAGGACCAGGGGACGGCTGGCTGGTGCGGGTCCTCTGGGGAACCCCTGGGTACGAGTTTGCCGAGCCTCCTAATAAATAAAATACAAATAAAACACGTGCTCTTCAGCATCGCTGACCCAGGAAGAGCCCGGGAGGTCACTCAGATTCACAGAGCCTGCTCAGCAGCTTTATAAGCTGGTGAGACCTGGGGCATCTGCGGGAAATGTTGCCCTGCGGTCACTCCCAACACGGGGCTCTCTTGCTGAACCTCCCGCGGCCCAGTCACTCCGATGGGACGGCAGCCCAGTTCTTGGGTTGAGTGCGCTGTGCACACATAGGCCTGCAGCCTGAAGTTCTTATCTAGAACATCTGGCCCCGGGAAGGCCGTCTTCGTGTCTCCGAACCCGAACTGCTCACTCGGAGACATAAACAGAAACGCTGCCTGCTGAAGGGCCGCCCTGAGCCATCTTTCCCCACAATGTTCCTTTTGGCATCCGATTAGAAAAAAAAACTTGCAATCCATACTCAAAGTTGGATTTTTTTGATTTTCTGCAGAATTGGGCTCCGAGCATTTAATAACAAGGCTCCTTACTGCTCGGCCTCTAAATTTATAATAAAAATAAATATTTCCCCTTCCTGATGCAGAAGGCCATGCCAACCGCAGAGAGGAGCTTGGATGCACGAAAGCGCCCGCGCCGTGAACCCCAGCGCACACTCGCACGGCCGGGTCCCCGTGCGGGACCCCAGGGATCGAGAACGTTCCCTGCTGATACACGAGCACTTCACCTAATTGTACCGCACTGTGCCGATCAAAGGCCAGTGCCTTTCTCTTTAAGACCAAGACGGGACAAAGCCTCAAATTACTAATTACACAAATACAGTGTCTTTTGCTAATTGGATTGGTTAATGTTAGTTAATAAGGCACTTTAAGGATAGGGATGTGGTATGAAAGAGGCAATTCATACGTATAATAATAGGCTAATAACTGTCAGCGACGAATAATCAGCAGCGGCCGCTCGTACCGACCGGCCGGCCGCCGGACTCTCTCTCCAGGTCCTCGGCTGACTCACAAATCCCTTCGCGGGATCCGACAGAGTCGCGAGGCCCGGCAGCCGGCAAGGGCTCAGCGGTGCCCACGGACCGCCACCCCGGGCGGTGGCCGCCTCGGGAGTCCGCCCTGGAAAGAGAAAGTGAAGGCCTGCTATTTCCATTATTTATGAAGGAGCCTCTGGTTAAGCGGTCAGGAACAGGAACCAGAGTCCCGCGTCCTCGTCCCGAGGCCAGAGGCTCGGCTGTTTTACTCAGTGACCCCGGGCAAGCTCCTTGACCTTCACAGGCCCCAGTCAACTCAGCTGGAAAATTGGGTAAAAAGATTGTGGTGTCTTTCAGGCGTGCGCTGCTGAGCAGAGGTGCTCAGAGCGGCAGAATTGTGACAGCCCCGAGCTCAGGGACGGGAGCGTGACCGGCGAACGCCGCTCACTCTAACTGCCAACACCGCAAGGAAAGCAGGACCCGGGCGCCCAAAATCGGACCCTAGAAGCTGGCCTCAGGGCCCGACTCTGGGCGCAGCTTGGTGACAGGCAAAGGCCAAGCGCCCTCACTGGCCGTGGACAGCGTCGCAGGAGGGGCTCTGTGCACACAGGTGCTGGTCTGTGGTGACTCGTGCCCAGTGGGGCCAGTTTGTTCCTTGTCCGGCTCTGTGTTTTGAGCTCTTTGCTACATCCGAGTTTTACAGATTTATTCAAATAAACCTTTTTCCTTTTGGGAAAATGAGAGAAAAGAGAAGCACGGGCCAGGAGGATGCCCCATCCCAGCAAGGCTGGTTCAATCTTCAGGGATGTCCGTCCTCTAAGGAGAGCCTGGGAGAGGCTCTCTCCCCATCCGCACGCACCTCCCCAGGGGACAGGAGCATGGGGTTTCCCGGGAAGGGAAGGAAGCCAGTGAAGGCCGACAAAGATGTTTGCTTTTGGAAAGGAAATGTCTCAAGTGTGGAGTGGGGAGAGGACAGAGGTTTCCCCTAGGTTTCCTGCTTTAATCTGCAAGCCCCCACTCACAGGGCTCCATGCTGACCTTGAGCCGTGGGGGCTGGAGCTACGCGGGTCCACATAGACCCGAGTTTTTTCTCATTAAATATAGTGCCGTACGGTAAAACCTATTTTCCTTCTGATTTTTTTATTTACAACAATGTCTTTCCTCTCGCTGACTTTATTGTGAGATTACAGAGTATAAAGTACGTAACACACAGAATATGTGTTAACCACGGCTTCTGCTACTCATGAGGCTTCCCGTCAACAGCACGCTGCTAGGAGTCACATTTTGGGGGAGTCGAAATTTATACTCAATTCAGGGGGTCGGCACTCCCAACCGCCGTCTTTCTAGACTTAACTGTGTTAAGTACACAAATGTGCCTCAGCTAAGACCATTAGGCCAAACAAAACAACCCAGCCTGGAGGTCATAAGGAGAAAGAAGGTTTTGCATCTCCCCGGACTGCTGTCCGTTTCTGTGGCCAGAAGGGAACCGAGAAGAGAGGTCATGGCTCAGCCGAGACAAGAGTCCAGGATTGGCAAAAGACCAACCGGAAGAGGGTTTTCATCTTGCTCCCCATCCCAAGGGCTTAGAAGCAGAAGCTGGCCTGGGCAGAGAAGGGCCGGCCAAGTAGAGGCTGGCCAGGTGTCCAAGGGTGAGCGATGTCCTTGACTAGGAGCCCAGCCACCCACCCAGGACACAGTCCTGCAATGTCTACCCGTTAGACCCTCATCCATTTACCCCAGCAGTCCAGGGTCCTTGCCGGACAGGAGGTCTCAGGTGCACACCTGCTCTCCTTCTCCCCACTCCCTGTTCTCCCTCTCATGGGGTGGGGGACACGCTGGCCCCCCACACCCACCTGGCAGACCTCAGCTCTCTTTCCAGTCTTTGGAAAGAACCAATAAATTATGCAGCCGACCCAAATCCCCCAGATTCTCCAAGAATAGAGTTTTAAAAATCCAAATGTATCCAAGAAAATTCCTGAAAATGTGGTCAATGTTTTCCCGAGCCTCTTTTTACCCATGCTTGGGGCTAGAGTCCATGTGTGGACAAGCTCAGGAGATCCTCGAGGAGGCAAACAAGACCCGCGGGTGCCCAGCGGTCTTCCCGCGCCCCCTGACAGCCCAGGGAAGCACATCCTCTCTGTGCTCCACTGTCCCACCCGAGCTAATGGGGGTCACCTTCCTGAGCACACCCCGCAGACAGACGGTGACCTTGTCACATGAGACCAATAGGCACGTACACGGCCAAGGAGCATCGGGGCCCCCCAACCCCCAGCAGGGCTCCCACCCCCCAGGAATCACGTCCAAGCCGCAGGCCGCTCTTGCTGTGGTCTCGAGGCTAATCCGAGAGCTTTCCTGTCCAGATGCCGCCAGGGTCTGTGAGCTCAGTGGTTCCTTCCAGTTGCAGGAAAAGCAGGGCTACAGAGAGAGAGGAAGGAAGGAGGTGTGCATACTTTCTCTGAGGCTTCTGACTGCGGCTAGACGCAGGCCCCAGGTCAACAGTGGGGTTCAGACCCCGTTCTCAGGACTCAGGGTAGGGGAGGGACCGTTCTCGTACTTAGAGCCGCGACATGACCCCAGGACCCGCCCGTGCATGGTGGGGCGAGACGATGCGGGAGCCAGGGGCCTACCCAGGCGCTTTGGCACACGGCACGTATTTCTGAGATGTCCCTGTGGCCGGGGCGGGACCTGCGGCTGTGTGGGTCCCCGGGTCCCCACCCCACGTCATTAAGTGAAATCGCTGGAGGACAGTTCAGGGCGCTGAGCTCTGCAGCTGGGGGTCTGCCGTGCCGTTCCTGAGGTCCAAGGCGGTTTCGAGGGCACCCACGAGAATGGGGTTCCAGATCCCCAAGTGTCATGAGCGCCCCGTGGAGGCCTTTGCGGACCAGGATGTGCCCCCACCCCAACGTCCAGGCCATCCGCCCTGTCCTGGGAAGGGACCCCAGCCCGTCACAGGGAAGTCCGGTGGTTGGGGGCAGAAATTCCCGGCGGCGGCTTGAGACTCCCTCCGTGCCTATTCCGAGCACCATCCCTGCTGAAAAGCAGACAGGGACAAAGCGAAAGAAAGGAACGCGAACAGGGTGCTTTCAAACTGCGTCCGATTTCACACTGTGCTTCCCTGGCGGGAGGCTACAGCTGAGAATGTGCTCTGCGCGGGCCCCGGGCCGGGCGCGGCCGCAGCTGTTCGCAGGATCAGGTGACCTTGGGAACTCTGCCCGCCGGGCTCGCCGGCCACCGCTCGTCCACCTGCCTGAAGCGTCTCCCCACGGCGGCCGCAGACCTAGAGCCTCCGTGGTGACAAACCACCAACAATTCTTCTGGGTGGGGTCTGCCTTAGCAGCTGGGCGCTGGCGGAGAGAGAACGGGCAACGCCCCCCGGGGACAGTAGAGTCGTCTGTCCCTCCAAGCCTCCCGTTCCCACAGAACGCTCGCAGGAAGCCTCGTGCCGGCATCCCCGGCTCGCAGCTGGATCGGCTACTCGAGGACACGGAGACCTCCTACCTCCGTCCTCTGGGCAGCTGTGTCTGCCGTGGGCCGGGGGTCGACACGCTTCTCCTGTAAAGGGCCAGATAGTAAACACTTCAGGCTGTTGGCGCCACATGTGGTCTCTGTCCTATATTCTTTGTTTATTTTTACAACCCGCTCAAAATGCAACTTAGCTGGCAGGCACTCCCGGAACAGGCCAGCGCCTCCCGGGAAGGCTCCGCGTCTGGCGCTGATCCTGGATCACCCATGGAAGGTTACCGCCGGGGATCTGAGCCGTTACGTCTTTGGCAGAACCTTCACCTGTGTTCTCGTCGGAAAGTAAAGGAAGACTGGCCGGGCCCCATCACCGTGCATGTGGTTCTCATCGCTGGGCTTGCCGTGGACAGCATGGACGCCACTGGCTAGGGCGTTTGTGCCCATTTCACAGATGGGGGAGTTGGAGTTGTTCGGTTAGCAAGGGCTCCAGGGCTCAGAGTGGCGCTGAGCCCGGGTTCTCTGCACACTCCCGCGGCCCCTCCGTGATCTGCGAAGGCACCTGAGGGGCCAGGGTGGGGCTCACGCTCCCTGTGAGCCAGGAGGCCTCTGAAGGCTTCCAGAAAAGGCAGGAGGCCTGAGCCCTGGGTCTGCCCCGGTCCCGGAAGTCCTCCAGAAGTCCCCGTGCGCACTTCCAATGTGCCTGACCCCGAGCTGGAAACGCAGGAGGCGTGGTGTGGGTGGGGGCCGGCCAAACCTGGCTGGTGTGGCTGCCCCCCAGGGGTGAACCTGGCCTCGGGGTTCCCGGCTTCGGCCGCGGTGGGGTGATGCTGCAGGATTCCGAGGGCTGCCCATTTATCACAGCGGATCAGCACGGAATTCCCACCCCAGCTGCTGCTGTAATTGTGTCCCATTAGGGAAGTGTGCGGTCGTGTCCCGCCTCCCCCACCCCCACGCACGGGGTCCCGAGTTAGCACGGCAGCTGGGACCGAAACCCGGGCACTCGGGGCTCGGCCGTGCTGTCTCCTCCCCTCAGGTGGGAAAGGTTCTCCGAGGTCCGGCTCCTGTCCCTCAAGTCCCCGCCCTCCCCGCCACTGCCCCCCCCTCCCCTCCGTGTCTCCAAACGGACCATCCGTGGAGGCCACGCCTGGCTCAAAGCCGGCAGGCCCCGGGACGCTGTGTTGCACTGCACAGGGAACTCGGGCTCTCTGAGCTCAGCTTTCCCAGGGGCAAGGGGGGAATTCTGGAGGAGTCTCGTGAGTGCGAAATAGGACAACACCACGCCGCCTACCGCAGGGCTACCGGTTAGTGTCTCCACGATCGGGCTGGAAACAACCATGTTTCTGGTTTCACTGACTGGCGCGTGTGTGGAACCCCAAAGCGACAGAGGGTCCACAAATGTTTGCTGAATGAATAAATGGGGTAATGAAAGACCACTTTGGTAAGGCCAGGATTTGACAGGGGGAAAGGCCTTCCGTCCCCCAGGCCATTGCCCCAAGGGGAGGGTGACACGTGGTGGCTACAATTTCACATTCCACCCCTCCTCAATCCCCGGAAAGCGCTGCCTGCCATTTGTAAGGGAACTAAAATTCAATTCTGCTCTGAAGTGCCGAGCGGTGATCCTGACTCCCCCACTGACTCTCCCACTGATTAAAGGTTACCCTGAACCCCAACAAGAGAGGTGGGAACTCACAGCCCAGGAGGAGCCCGAATCCTGGGGGACACGCGGGGGGAGGGGCAATTTTGGCATCCTCCCCACCCCCGACCTTGGGTCTTGGGGGTTTCCAGCTTGAGTGTCAGGGCACGCATGGCCTGGAGATCTATGACCCCTTCTTATTCACTTATGATTATTAAGGGTTATCTTAACAAACACGTTATCAATAGGCAGGGTCAAGTTGAAGTGCATTAATACGATTCTGTCGATACCCGGGTTATTTCTATAACTAAAAAGGGCTGAGCGTAAAAGACAAATGTGCACATAGAACCAATAACTGACCCTGTGATTTATTTTCCCCCTTGGGAGACACCAAGGTGCAAAGCCCCCCGGGGGCCGCCCTGGGGTCTCGAGGCAGCTTCCTTGGACACGCTCTCTCGCAGAGCCCTGGGTGGGATGGCAGGTGCCACATCGTGCCTGGCACCCAGCACACTCTCCAGACGCGCTTTCAGGAGCAAAGTGAGGGATGGCCAGCCTGCGGGGCTGCTGGGGGGGGACACACTTCCCAGACCCTCATCCGGGGAGCCACCTCCGCTTTGCCATCCATGGAGCTAGGAAGAGTTCAGGAGATGGGGGAAGTGAGCACCAAAGCCAAGGTGTACCTTGGGTGCGGCTGACGCTCATGAGGGAAAAACAACGTCCCGGGGCTGCCCAGGGACACCGGGCTCTCAGAACATGAAAGAACATTCTGGAGTATCTGGCAAGGCTCTGTGAAGACTGTCCTCTCTGCAGTCTCTGAGTGGCTGCTAAAGAATGGAGGCAGGTACCTGTCAGGCCCCCACTTTGTCTTGGCAGAGCCCAGAGCCCTCAGCTCTTGGAAGCTCTTACAAATGCTCCCATTAGGCTGCTGGGCCTCCAGCATTTGTGTTAATTTGTCTCGCTGTCCCGGAGGCATGTCAGACTTCAGGAGTGACCTGGGGACCTGGAACCTAGGTCTGTGTGTGATTGCTGCATCGTGGTCTCCTCAGGGGTCTTATCCCTGATACAGAGCCGCCTCCTGGGATGGCGGCCTCCTCTGGGTCCAGCCACGATGGCTTTCCTCCTGCACAGTGACCAAACGGAGGGGCTCCTGGGACAGCGGGCTGCCAGCTCTCCACCCCCTCCATCCCCCTGTGGCCTGGGCTGACATACATCGAGAGCCTGGCCTCCTGGGATCAGGGGTTGGGAGGACCGCCTTCACCCCAGAATGGTTCGGATCCACCCGGGATTCCCCAGTCTGTCCTCCACCAGGCCACGGTGTCCGATCCCAAGCACCTGCCCAGGTGCACAGCGGAGCAAGGTGAGATGCCTGTTCCCACAGGCCACAGGTAGAGGCCCCGAGCACAGGCTCTTAGGATAGTGTGGCAGTGGCCGCCCCAGCCCCCACGATCATGGAGAACCGCCCTGGCACAGGGTCTGGGCCGCCCACAGCCAGGATGACCCAGCCCCACCGTGACCTCGGCCATCCCCTCCCCACCATAGGGCTGGTGTGGGTGGGAGTGCGAGGACAGCATCTCCGTGAGCCCTGCAAGGAGGGGCCCCGTATGCACTCACTCACTCACCCTTGTTACTCGGTCAAGGCGTCTGCGGTATACAGCTGTTTCTGCTCTGGGGCAACCACAGTGGGGCCTCACCCCTGCTCTCGCCTTAGGAGGCATCTGATCCTTGGGAGCGGGCCGACTGGCCAGCAGGGTTAGGAGAGCTTTGAGACACGCACGTTCCCTTCCAGGCACGCAAGGGGGGCTGGAAAACATTCAGAGATACAGGACGGAAACCAGGGGATGGTGGGTGAGATCACAGGGGTCTCACCAGAACCACCCACTTTCTGCACCAGGTCTCCCCTGTCAGTCCCACCTCCCAGCAGGGCCTGGGACCCCCCCAAAATCCACAGAGCTCCCTCCAGCTCCTGGCTTTTCTCCTCTTGAACCCAGGCCGTCAGAAGGAAGCCCCGGTTGCAGATCCAGGAGCCAACAGCTCTGCAGAACTTTCTCCCCGTTTCCGGGGCGTGTGCATCCCGTTCCTGGAGCTGGCTACTGCAAGGCTCCTGGACGCACCCAAGCTTCCCTTTCTAGCGCTAAAAGTTATGGCTTGTCATGAGTCATTGATTGGAAGTGCCACACATCACCCGGCTCTCATGATTTACATGCTCTTCCTCTGGGGACATCAATCTTCCGGAAGCAGGAGGAGGAAGCTGTCCACTGGGGGACAGGTGCAGCACTGGGCAGGCCTCTCCTCCAGACCAGGGCCTGTGGAGGCCGTCCTCGGCCCCGCCCTCAGCTCACAGCCTGGCAGAGAAGGGGCTCGGAACCTGGGCCTCAGCTGCTGATGTCCACGTGGAACCAGCGGCCTTCTCCGGCCAGCCCTGCCCCGTCAGCACCCCTGCCCGTGCTCCCTCGCTGGCCTGGACCACCAGCGTGTCCTCTCTGTGCCCAGAGCTCAGCCCGGCACAGAGCCACAGCCAGGAAAGAAGGGCAGGTGTCCCTGTGGCCTAGGACCCCAGAGACCTGTCCTACTCCAAGCTGAGCTGCATCTGGGTGGTGGGGCCCCAAGGTCGGGGGCCGCCCAGTGTACTCCTGGGAGGAGCCCAGCTCTGGCCTGGTGGGGAATTCAGAGCCCCGGTTGGAATGGCCCAAGCCCTCCAGAGGCTGGCATGTGCCAAGCTGGGGGTAACCTGCACTCTCTCCTCTCTGGAAAGGGAGCTTTGGGGGGTGGCCCAGAGAAAGAGGGAATCCTTGCAAACACAGCCCCCAGGGAAGGTGGTCAGGCCAAGACCTGTCCCCAGCTCTGCCCATGTCCCCATGGCGTTAGATGCAGGGGGTTAGGCCGAGCGGGCCACAGCT
>NW_023270447.1:92244132-92296080 GCF_011800145.1 Mirounga leonina | reverse complement strand
GAGAGGGCCACAGCTGTGCCTCCTTGTCTCCTATGATGGAGGACTGGGCGGGGCCTCTCACCCAGGGGCCTCTCGGATTCTGAGTCACGGACCTGCTGTCCACTCAGGGAGCATTTGTGCTGAGGTCAGCTAAGGGGCTGAGCTGTTAACAGGGTGGCTTTGGGGTTGGAAAGGAGTGGGGAGTCCCGGGGAGCCCCTGGGTGGGTGGTTTTACCTTTATCTCTGGGTCCCTCATCAGAAAAATACACCATTGTGGTGGGAACCTTGAGCTGTCTATGTCTGCGTGACCTGGGATCAGAGGCCAAGGCCGGTCCACCCCTGGGGAGCCTCTGTCTTTCCCAGCCCTGCCCTCCCACTGTGCGCCTGCCGGAGGGTCACTCTACCTCTCTGCGCTTCTCCTCACTCCCAGAGAGCCGACAGCCCTTCCTAAGAGGCTTGTGCTAAGTTTTAATGTGTTTATGGGAGCCCTACCCAGCGTGCCCCATCCATCTGCCCCGGGGAGCATCTGCATCCAGATTCACCTTCGCCTTCAGAGGCAAATCAAAATGCCCCACCTGCCTTTGAGGACCCCCGATGTGGAGCCCCCGGGGGTCTTTCCAAGCCTGGTCTCCTGTTCCCATCTTCGGGGTGGGCTCCTCTGCCCGCCCCCACTCACCACTTCCTCCTTCAGGATTCCCCGCTCCCAGAAGGGCCTGCATGCCCCCCTCACCCGGGGTTCTCTGCAGGAGGCCGGGGGGCCTTCCGTTTTCCTAACACCTGGGCTCTTGTTGAGGGCGGTTGTCCGTTTTGTCCATTGCCCCAAAGTAGCTAACCCTGGACTCGGTGCCTTTCGAGATTTTGTTTTCACGTCTCCAAGGCGCCTTTTGTGGGCAGTGTAGACAAAAGGTGCTCATCATGAAATGAGGCCACGAAGTCCTGCCCTCAGGGGACCTCGGGAGCCTGGACGAGGACCCAGAACCAGGCGAGGAGGAGCTCAGGGGCGGGAATCCATTCATCCCGCTGGAAGGAAGGTGTGGGCAGACAGCCCACCGGCAGGCCGGGGGGTCCGGGCAGCAGGCACGTGCCCATGACGGGGACCCGCCAGTGAACAGCATGTTCTCGGCATGTCTGATGGCAGGCAAGCCGTGCCCAGAGATTCTGGGTCTGCGCGAGGCCACGCTGGCCAGGAACACGGGTCCGAGCCGAGCTTCGGGAGGGGTGCCCCTGGGAAAAGCAGGCCCAGGGTGAGTCCAGATAAGGGCTCCCCACCTGGGGCTCTGGAGGCAGAGTAGCCTGGTTTCCTTGGCCAAAAAAGGGGCTTGGAAGGTAGGACTCTGCCGTTGTCCACACGGCTTCTTCCTCTTACTAGACATCAGGGTGGGCTCTCGGGGCATCGCGTGCAAGCCCCTGGCCACAGGGTCCCTGGCAGAGGCTGGGGAGAAGCCCCCGGGGAGATGTGGGCCGGCAGTGTAAACAGGGGTGAGGGACCTGTGCGCCTTCGGGGATGGGCCCTCTGAAGGAGCCTGCGTCCTTTCTCGGGCCGTACTTGACTGTGTAAATATTTTTCTTAGGAGTAAAGAGAGAGCCTGCATTCATGGGCTCGATCTCACTTGAAAGAACTGAGAAGTATCTGTTTAGGCATAAAAGCTGAAAACAGTGTCCAAGGCGCCTTTCAAAAAAATCCATTTTTGTAGCTCAATCACAGCCAAGCCGATTTTTTTTAATGCAAAAAATAAATAAATATTGCCCCGCTCCCAGTTGAGAGCTCGAGAGTTTGTGTCAACACGGCCGGAGCCTTTGTGCTGGGAGCCAGGGTGGCGCTGGTGACGGACTGCCCTTCCCCGTCCCGGCTCAGGCCCACCCGGGCCGCCCGCCTGCGGGGGTGCCCTGTTCCAGGAGGGTCCTGGTCGGAAGGGATGCCATGTGCTGCGTCCCGCAGATCTGTTCCTCCAGAGCAGAAGCTGGGATCAGGGACAGGGACTTGGACACAGGCCCCCCGCTCAGCGGCTCCATGATCTCTGCCTGTTCCAACGCTGGAGCCTCCGCTTCCCTCCTGGAAAGCCAGGTGCCGAGGGGCAGGCCGCCACACCGTGGGTGCCACGAGAAACGCCTGCTGCTCCCCTCACTGCATCACCTCTGCGACCAGGACCTCAGGGCAGCGCGTAGGCCGGGGGGAGCGGTGCTCGCGCGGTAGGTCTTTGATGTGGACAGAAAACCAAGGCTTAGAATTGCCCTTTAAAAGTCCAGTCTTCCCGGGAAGGGAGGCCCCACAGGTGAGGCTGTGGGCATCCCCGGCCGAGAACGGGATGAGTGTGAAACGTGGCTGTCCCGAGAGTGCTGATCATCGGCTTCTCAGGCCCATTCAGAGGGCTCTGTTCGGTTGGGCACAAACCCTCCCAAGAGGGCAGGTGGCACTGAGTCCAGCAGCTGACCGCGAAGGGGTCGCCAGCTTCCTCCTTGACCTGTCTGCCCAGGCTGTGTCTCCGGCAGGAGCCCGAGCCCCTGGTCCCCTCGAGGTCATCAGAGGGAGGACAGTGTGGAGAGGGGTCTCCACCAACCACCTGGGCCCTGGCCTGCCCCCACGGCACAATCCAGTGCCATGACCCCCACCCATGGCAGCTCCTTCCAGGGGAGGGGCCTAGGAATCAACTTCAAGCCACTCCAGACCCAGCCCCACACCGTTGTGTGGAGAACACCAACACCAACAAGGGAGAAAAAGGTTGGAGGGCGTCTGGCTCAAGGGCCAGGAGTGGGAGGTCAGTAAATGAGAGTGCTGGGGGTCGTCTCAGGCCCCAGGCCAGGCAGGGGGACCTTCACCGGCTTCTTTCTGGTTTTGAAGGCCAGGGCTCCATCGGGGCTCCCTCCTGTGGGCATGGTTTCAGATACTTCAATAACAGTATTTTGAAGGGAAAGAAGCCTTCTGGGATCCATTTGTGACACCGACCAGAAAGCTTAGCCCCCCTCGGGGGACACGCCAGAACTCCAGAGCTGTGAGCGTATGAGATGTCTGTGTGTCTACTCTCGGCTGACTTTCTGGAGAACAGAGGGTATTTATTTTAAGAGTCAAAAAAGATGTTTTGACCAACCCCACTTAGCTCAATCCTGGCACGGAGACCCGGGAGAGAAGAGAAATGCCGGAGGTCAAACCTCCCCTTTTTTGGCTAAAATGCTTAATCAAAACACACCTAATACTTATGCTGGGGTGTGGAGGTGGGGTCGGGAGCAGCCCCTGCTACTGCCAACAGCCGACGGGCCGGCAACGCGCGCGCGGAGGCTCAGCTAGCAAAATAAAGAGGTTTTTCAGCAAAGCGGCAGCCTTGGCGGGAAGGCCTGGGCTGAGAGGCTCCAGGAGGGGTGCGTCCGGTGGGTTCTCACCCAAGGTCAGTGGTGGGTGAATAGCCGATGATGATGAGGGTGCCTGCCAAGGCGGGCTGTTAAACAGGGCAGGTAGAGAGAAGCTGCTGGAACGGGCCTCCCAGAACCAGACTCAGACCTCCGCTCTGAGAGGGGCAGTCCTGTCTTCGAAGTCCTGCAGGGCTTCTTCCCTCTCTGCATGACGTGAAGGGGTGGGGGCCTCCTCCGGGTCACCTGTGGTCCTGCGGCTGGGCTTCCAGGTGGCCACACTGCAGCCGGCATGGGGCCGAGGACCCGGCTGGGGACTGGTGCAAGACCCTGGGCCCACCCAGCCCTGCTCTGCATGGATGCGCTCCGGTCCGTCTGGGCTCTCGCTCCGTGTGCCATGCATAGCAACCTGACCTATTAGGGACAGTGTGGTCTGAATGCCTGTCTCCATGTCCCCATCTGACCACAGACTCCTGGATAGGTGGCCACCATCTCTGAGCCGGTGCACAGACCTCAAGGGACTCTTCCCAGAATGCAGAGAAGACCCTCGAGGCTGTGTGACAGGTGGATTTCCTGGGATGCTCCATCCCGTTTGGCCACTCTTAGCCTCAGACGAAAGGCAGGGGTTCTGGCCACCCTCCGCCCAAGGCTTGTGGAACATGGTGGTCCTGGACAGAGGCTGGCTGTGTAAGGGACAACGAAGCTCTGGGGAGTGAGGCTGCACCCCACCTGCAAGGTGTGATGGAGAATGGCCAGGCTCTCCTCGGAAAGGCTCTCCTGCTGGTGTTTGATGCAGTGCTTCTGGTTGAACCAGGAGTGGCCCATGCTGGTCAGGGCCAGCTGGTCAGGTGCCTCAGATGCTGGTCAGGGAGCCCACGGGACCGAGACTCCCACACTGCGGGCACATGGTCCGTGCCACCTTCAGAGACAGAGGCTGCCATGCACTGTCTG
This sequence comes from Mirounga leonina, assembly GCF_011800145.1. Lineage (NCBI taxonomy): Eukaryota > Metazoa > Chordata > Mammalia > Carnivora > Phocidae > Mirounga > Mirounga leonina. The sequence continues at coordinate 92,291,808 of NW_023270447.1, read as the reverse complement.
GGGGCCGGAGCCGCGGGCCCCCAGCTGCCTCTCTCTGCAGGCTGGGCCTCTGCCCTGGACACTCCCCACTGGGGAGCAGGGAGGACAGAAGATCAGGGCCACCCTCCTGTGGGCTGACAGAGCGGCTTCCTTGTCTTCCCCGGAGCTCTCCATGACCTACCGCCTGGGAGAAGAGAGCTGGGTGTCGGGCCTGAGCTCCCAGCAACACACCCTCTTCCTCACCAGGAAGCAGACAGGGCCTCCTTGCTAATGTCCAACCAGAGGGCAGCCAATGCCCACTTGCAGCCCCGCCCCCGCCTCTGGGGCCAGGATGGGTGTGCGAGGGGGGAGCTGTGAGTCGGCCCTGGCCCCCGGGAACACCACATTGCTGATGGGGCCTCGGCATCCATCTGCTGCTGGAGGCTCAGCTGCAGCATGAACCACAAGGAAGCACCCCAACTTTCTTCTGTACTCTAGGGGAGCCCCAGGGCCGTGCCCTGGGCTGGAGCCAAACTAGGCGGGATTCCACCCAAAATCGAGCTCAGGGCTTTGCCTTCAGCACAGCCTCGGGTGCCTCAGGCAGGCCACAGCCCTCCGAGCCTCTGTCGCCTTCCAGAAGCCTGAAGTCAGCGCTCGGGCTGCAGGTTAGAAACGTGCGCGGACTCTGCGCAGGGGCGGATGCAAGCTGGAGAAGGCCAGCTTGCAAACGGATCCTCAACGAGAGTCGCGTGCTGGCCTTGACAGAGGCAGCACGCTCTCCCTGTCTTTGCGGGGCGACCGCAAGGTGTCTGCACCTCAGTCCAGAGGGGACACGGCTCGGGGCTCAGGAGCTCCTAGGAACGGGCACGGGGCGCTCTCCTCCCATGGTCGTGGGCGGTGCCCCGGGCACTACACTCCTCAAAAACTTAAAGCGCAGTGTTGTCCTTCTGGATCAAGCTGCCCCGTCCATGAGGGGCAGGTCCTTCCGGTCCCAGGGACCCCGTAACCCAAGCATGAGCCTCCCGTCCTGCTGGCTGACCGTGTCCGGGCGCAGGCCTGGGCAGCCCCTCGCGGGAGGGTAGACCCCATCTCTGGCCTTTGGGCGTCGGTGAGCACGGCCCCTTTCTGGAAGCCACAGCTCGGCTGAGATCCAGGCGGTCGGCCTCGTTCTCTCTTCCCCTCTGCCAGTCGACCGAGCCACCGACCAGCATTCCTGGCTCTGGATTCGGAGTGGAGAGCAGACACACGAGAGAGTAGAAACACAGGCCCTGCTGCTGGCCAGACTCGGCCCCCAGCATCGGGGTTGACCTCCCACGGGCCCCTCCAGCCCGGCCCGCGGATGACCTGGCTCCTCGCGGATGCCCCGGGAGGCCTCCACGGTCTCCGTGGTGCTCACCTTCTCTGACTCGTTCCTTTCGTACTTATGACCACCTTCCAAACCACAATTTCAGAATCTATTAGAAGAAACATAAAATCCCCAACTGTTTAGAATTCTCAACATTTAAAAGTATGACTTATTGTTGTTACAGCTGAGCCGGGCAGACGTGCGCCCAGGCCCCTCACCCGACCTGCGTGGGCATGGCAGGGCACTCTGCACTCCTGGCTGGTAATTTGGAAGAGCGATAGTGTAATTTTAAGGGGAGGGCAAATAAAACCCCTGGATTTGACACCATTTCTCGTGTTGTTTTTTCAAATATTAGTTTCCAACTCGGTTTCTATTCTTATGGAAACGATGTTACAATTTATATATGTGTCTATGCCCGGCATTTGTGATCCAGAGGGGGAAATCCCATTTATACAGCTAATTTGTCAGTTTGCTTAGCTTAGAAAGCACTCTGGGACCCGTCCCTGAAATGCCGTCTCTCTGGAGGGCAGCTCGGTGGTTTTTAAGAGGAGTCACCAGGCAGGCGAAATTCTACAGCTCTGCAAAGCCGAGCTGAGAAAAGCCCCGAGTCAGAATTGTCGGGTGGGAGAAAGACCCAGAACGGCTGGTACTTTCTCTCCTCGCTAACCCGAGCCCGTGTTGGCGGCAGAGGGAAGGGCCGGAGCTCCTGGCACAGCCGTAGGAGCCCCCCGCCGCGGCTGGAGGGGCCGGTCATCACTGGCCACCCTAGGGTGCTTCTGTGCCGCGGGCACTGCTGGGCTCTGCCTTCGCCTGATTTCCTTTGAGAAGCTTCCTCCAAAAACCACATCCACTTCCCAGAGGCCTGGGATAAAGAGCAAGTTAGCATGCTGCCCCCTCTGCTCTGCCCCAGGAGAAGCAGCGGAGAGATGGGGTCCAGGCTCAGCCCCGCCAGCCCACCTCCGCCCTCTGCCCCTGCCTCCTCCACTGCGGCTCCCTGTGCGGTGAATCGGGCTGCTCAGCCCGGCTTTGCCTCCCCAGGTAGACTGCAAGCCCCACGCGGGCTGCACGGTGCCCAAAGCCCTCCCGCTCACCCTGCAGGGCGGCGTGGCTCACAGGCAGGGTCAGAGGGCACAGGGAGAGAGGCTGTTGCCCGTCTCAGAATGCCTTCCCGCCCCTCTTGGACGGTTTTTGGTAATATGTGTGGCTTCCCTTAAGGACCAGGGTGAGCTGCTCAGAGCGGCTCCTGCCCCACAAGGAACCAGCTGTCTTCCCGGGGAGCCGGCGTCCAGGAGGGGTCCTTGGTGTTCTCAGCAAACGAGGAGACACCGCTGGGATAAAGGACCCGACTTCCCAACAGAGCACTGTCTTCCGTGTTGTGGAGAAGCCACGAGGTCTCACCCTTGTCATTTCCGAGAACATTGGCTCTGCCCCACGGTTTACAGCCTGAGGACGGCATCTTGTTCGCCAGACACTAACCTCCCCTTTCACAATTGTTTTGCAGCACATGCTGACCGATACAGAAGTGTCGTCCCAGGAGGGCTGCATCCAAAAGGTAGGAGAGCTGATCCCACACCTTCTGCCTCGCCGTGGCCCGCGTGCGGTCCTGAGCTCGCGTGCGCGCGGCCAGGTCCATGGCACGGCCCGCCGTTGGTGAGCGATGCGTTGTGTGGTGGAGCGCGCGCACAGGACAGGGGTTCTGATGACGTTAGGACGGATGCTGGTTTGCAGTGTGTCAGCAGGTAGGGGGTCACTGCCCTGAACCAACCCTAACTCCTGAGAACGGGGAGAGTCTCCCCCGTGGGAATGCTCAGGCCACGCAGACGCAGGAAAATTAAATAAACACAGGTCATGTTTGTTTAACCATCTCCACTGGATACTCACATGAAAAGAATACGGAGAGCGGGGGGAAAACCACAATTGGCTGCAAATTCCACAAAGCCCGAGCTGTACTCAGCCTCCAAAGAGGGCTCGGGCGGGGCGTGAATAAGCAGCCGATCAGGTGAAAGGAAAAGTGTCCACGTGGGCGTTGTCTCCTGCCCTCCTGGCGGGTGACGGAGACTCGCAAACATTAGCTGTACAAGATCCAGAAAGTAAACTAGGCCCCGAAGAAAAACCCAATAAACGGAGGGGCCCAGAAGCGGTTCGTCAGCGCTCAGCGCCCACCCGGTCCGGGCACCCACGCACACGCACAAACGCAGGGCACACGCACACCCACGCTCAGCACAGTAGCTGAACCCCTCTTTGGCATTTCCATAGAATTAGGACAGTGCTATCTCTCGTGCTCGCCTCAAAGCAACTCCCAGGCGAGGCAGAGAGGGGCACCCACCGAGGATGCCCAGACGGCGTCCCGATGCCTGGGCCCTGGGTTGGCTCCCTTTCAGCATCGCGGGATGTATGCTTGCAGGGACGGTCAGCCTCTGCTGGGGGAGCCCGAGGTGCATCTCAGGTGTTCCCCGCGCCCGGCTTGATGGTCTGAGCCGAGGACTCTGGGTAGAGCGCTCTGTAAGGGGGGCACCTGCCCCTTCTCGCCAGGTCCAACCCCACAAATACTGATTTTGGAGAAAACCCTGTGAAGGGAGGCATTTTCTGACTCTGCAGGGACTTCCTGAAGGAGCTCTGGCTAGGGGTGATCTTTTAGCTCATTCTCGCCCATAACCCATGGTCTGCGTCTGGCCGGTGCCCGCCTGTCCCAGCCCCACTGCCAGGGCAGCCTGAAGCCTTTCTCCCTTAAAACATGACATCCCGGGGCGCCTGGGTGGCTCAGTTGGTTAAGCGGCTGCCTTCGGCTCAGGTCATGGTCCTGGAGTCCCGGGATTGAGTCCCGCATCGGGCTCCCTGCTCGGCAGGGAGCCTGCTTCTCCCTCTGACCCTCCCCCTCTCATGCTCTCTATCTCATTCTCTCTCAAAAAAAAAAAAAAACATGACATCCCTCCCAACAGCCCCCTTTCCCTCCTCCTGCCTCTGGGAACAAACCCGGACTTCCCTAAAGGACGCAAGGTAGCAAGAGATTTCAAACAGCTTTCCCATATTTCAAAGAATTGAAGTCTTTCCTGTCCCCCCGAAAAAGGCCCCGCAGTCAAGTCCAGTGTCTTAACCTCTAGAGAGAACACGGAATCTTCATTTTTCTCACTATGAACAAGCAGATGAGCAGGTGACACGGGTGGGACTTGCCCCGACGGTGGGGTGAACTGGTGGGAGGTTAGAGGTGACATATTTATGGTGGGACGAGCAGTCGGTTGTCTGGTGTGGATACAAGGGTCGAGGCAGAAGCCAAAAAAGTTAATTCTAAATGTGAAGATGATGACGAGGCGGGGCTGGATACTTTTGAGCCATGACGATATGCGCCCGGGGAGAACCCCAGTCAGCACGTCCACTCTGCTCCAGGAGCACCACGGCCCCTGATGTGCCTTTTCCTTTTCTAAACCGTCAGCCCATCGGGCCCTGGCTGACCTGGTCAGAGGGCTTTCCTGAGAGCTGCTCAGGGGATGGGTGGACGGTGCCACGCCGACAGAGACCCGCACACAATGCTTGGTGCAGGCATCCCCTCAAACACAAAGCCTTGTAAGGCCCGGCGGAGCGGTCTGAGGTTCCCTCTCTGCACAGAATCCGAACTGACCCGATGCCCATGGCAGCTGGACACTCAGGGGTCCCAGGCGCCAGAGCAAAGGGGGCCTTGGCGGCCGGCCGGCCATTTGGAAAGAGGCCTCCTGACTCCCAGCCCGGCACCTCTGCCTCCTACCACCCCGAAGGCCCCTGTTGCATGGGGAGGCTGCAGGCCGCAAGGGGGCTCCTCCCACGTCCTCACGCACACCCCTCCCCACACCAAGAGGCCACTGCACAGCCCTCAGCCATCCACTGAATTCTGGGATTTTTCCAGCCTTGTGCGGAACTTAGACATTATCAGCATTTGGGGCATTCAGTGTGACGAGATGGGTGCCCAGGGTCAGATTGGTGGGATGATCAAAACCTAACAATGGTGCTTAGCTCTGGACCCATCGGGTGACGGTTCCATGCCCAGACAATCCGGGAGGGAGGGAGACAGGAGCGAAAATGCAAAGCCAAATGGGTTCATGCCCTGAGGCTGGAAAATGAGTAAATGTTCGTTTGACCTTCCTTCCAAAAAGCAGGTCCCACCTTACCAATGTCTGTGTTACTTACAGCTGTGGAGGTCTATGCGCGCACACACACACATTACAGGCTATGACCACACGTCTCGGCGTGCTGTTTTAAGGACACATTGAGTGAATTCCTTGGCAAGAGGATGTAGACCCCATTTATCAGTTTTGTGGTTTGGGGGTTTTGCGTCTGGCTGAACTGGGCCTCTCCTCCCCCACTCGTTTGGGAGCCTTACAATACCGTGGGCAATCGCGGGGGGGCTGTGGGTAGGTCACTTGACATCTCCAGCTCGTCATTCGGTCTTGAGGATGATGATACTTCCTGATCTTTATGTGCATCAGTGAAGTGCAACAAAAGGTAATTAATGCAATCAGTGGTTTGACAGAGTTGCAGAAAATGTGCTATTTTGTGGGGAAGTCCCGGTTATAAATTCTAAGCATTAGCGAGCCAGGTTGCTGGATGCGCCCGCGGAATCCCTCTGTCGGGGCGCAGACAGGAGACCAGGCCCCGGCCCAGGGAGGTGGGATTCGAACCCAGGCGCGGGCGGCGGGGCCTGCGGTGCAGGGCAGGGCTCCCCTGGGAGTGACAGCGGCCACAACCTGTGAGCCGCGCCAGGCTCGGCCCCGCCCCTCAGGTCCCGGGACCCGCATCCCCGCCGCGGTGCCCCTCCGTGGGGCGGGGGTCGCCTGCATCCCTCCGTCCCGACCCGCGTGCTGTGTCCCCCGCAGTCCCACACCCCTCTCCATCCCCTGCGCCCGCGTTCTTCCACCGCCCACGGCCCCCCGCGCAGCCAGCGAGGCGCGCAGCCCAGAGCTTTGGTGCTGGTGAGATGGGGACCCGTGCTCTCCGCCGCCGCCCGGCGCCCTCGCCATCCCTGCGCCATCCCTGCAACCGCCCCGGTGTGCGCTCTGGGCGCGGAGCCCCTGCTGCCCGCGAAGTCACTTTGACTGCGGGTCTGCAGGTCGGGCTTCGTGGCCTCTTCCAGCGTCGGCGCCCGGACCTCTGGGACTGCTCCCTCCGACGGACTCTATTTCGTCTGTTTACTTAGAGGGAAAGCCCGGGGCTCCTGCAGAGCAAACATCTGCGGGAGATAATCTAGCGAGTTGTCCATCCATCACTCGGGTCGCCCGGCTCCCTGGAGAGTCCGCTGGAGCCTGTAATAAAAAGGCCCAACGAAGAGGCTTTGGGGACGAATAAAGAGCCGTGTTAAGGGCCCGCTGAAAATGGATGGAAGACATTATTAAGGCTCAATGGCCGTCTTATCAAAATCCAATAGGATAGACATTTGGCAAAAGGCTTAAATTTATTCTTTGACTTTCTGGAGGGCTTGAATTTATCCGTTAACAAGAGTGTAGTCCACCCGGGGAGATGGTATCAGCTAAAAGAATTTTGATTTAATCTCTCTGGTGATATGAAAAGGGGACACGCAAGCCCCCGGCCGCCTTCCCTTTGTCCCACTTTATCTTGTTTTCTTTGACCATCTTGAAAAGGAAGGACGTGTTAATACGGTACAACTGGGGGGAAAAGCAAACAAAAGGAAGTGACCTTTTCCTTTTTTTATTTTTATTTTTTCTTCTCCTCCCCTCCTCTGTCTGCCCCCACCCCGCCAAAACTCAGGGATTTGCATCAGTAGGGCTAGGACCGGAAGGAGAAAGGTGCCACCCAGCCGGCGCTCTGGGGGGCAGGGGGCCGAGGGGTGCACGGGGAGTCCGAAGGAAAGAAAGCTAATGAAGTCTGGTGCTGGAAGAGGGAGCCTGATGGCTCCATAAATCTCTCCCCCATCATTACATGCAAAATGCTACAGGTCATAAAAGCCATCCGATAGCCCAGCCTGGCACTGTCCACAGAGGGTGATTGATTGATAATCATTATAATTTGTGAAATGATTATTTGGATGTTAGGACCGTGGTCTGCACCAATGGGCTGTTGTGTGTGCGTGTGATCCGTAGCCTGGCCCCGGTGAGATGCCTCTGCTCATCGGGGTCCCTCCCGGGGTGGTGGGGGTGCTGGGTGCTGTGGCCAGGGAAGGCTGGCCAGGGAGTCCAGGAAGACAACTCTTCAAGCTGCAAGAAGGTGGGAGTGGAGACCACAGGCAGCTGCTAAGTGTGTTCTGTGCCCGCACACCCCGAGGTTAAGCCAGGCTGTGACTCTGGCATTTGGCGGGCCTGGGTCCTGGCCTGGCCGGGCCGTGGAAGTTCAGCACAGCGCCGCATAGCCAGGTCCTGCTGTGCAGTGCTGCATTCTGGAGTCTGTGGTTCTGGTGTTGCCCTGGAGGTGGCTGGGGGCCCCGGGGAGGGTGGTGGAGGGACAACCGATGTGGCTGGACCTCTTAAGAAGGGGAGGTCCAAAAATGCAGAAGCCCCAGCAAGAAGTGCTGGTGGGCACACGCGGGGTTCCCGCTGGTCTTAGTCGGGCAGGAGGCTTCGCCGGGTCCTTCTCATGCTTTGCCTGTGCCAGGAAGGATGGTTTTAGCAGCCCTTTCCTTTTTCCTCTTCCCCTCCCAGCCAGCAACATTCAGGTGCCACCAACACCCTATAACTCACTCGCATTTTACCTGCAAAGACGCTTTATTACCCCCCAAAAATCACACCGGAGACCCCAGCCCTCAGAACCCTGCAATCACAATTAATAATTTGCATGTGGGATCGGTTATGTCTTTATGAAATCAAAGTGTGTTTAGCTACCACGGAGACAGCCCCGAGTTGATTTTGATAATCTGGGGCTGAATAGACTTGCTCGGATGCAGTAAGCCCCGGACAAAAGGCTGGGCAGTGGCTGAAAGCCCTCTGACGGCACGTCTCCCTCTCCTTTGTTCGGGGGCTGCTGATAAAAGAACCAGGAGTCCATTAATTCAGTGAATGAACATATAGTAAAGTCAGTGCCTCTTGAGAACAATAATGTTGAGGTCAGCTTCGGTTGCCATGGAAACTAAGTACTCCTAAGAAGTTTGCATCCCTGATTTTGCTGAATCAAAGGCTGCAAAGCGGAGAGGTGTAGGGGGCCGCGACCAGAAAGTTGGAGAGCGCCGCCTCCGCTGGTCCCCTTCCCGAGAAGGTGCAGGCCTCGGCCCCGGGGCTCAGGGGCCGCCGCCCGCCCGCCGCCCTGCCTCGAGTCTGGCTTCCGGCCTCCCCGCCCACCCCTCCCGGGAGGCCTCTGATTTCACAACTGTGACGCTTATCTGAAGAGGCCGCTTAGGTGTGACTTCGGTGGCTCCAGTCCCCCGGGGCAGAGTCAGGCCCAAGGGAGGGGCACAGCCTGGAGGCTCGGACTCTGACCTCCGGCCACCTTGAAGCTCCTGAACTTGTCCCTGGGGGGTGGCGGGCAGTGGCCCTGGGGCCCCTTCCCGCCCTGATAAGGGTGATTAATGGGCCAATAGTGGCAGCGACGGGGAGCTACGGGGCAGCTGCAGGCTGGGGGAGCGACGTTATAAACATAAACTTTCTGCATTTTCAGGCCCCTAAATTGAGTTGATTCCACTTTCCCCGCCCTTGCCCCATCCTGAGGATCCCCGAAACCGGCTTGAAGGGTCAGATCAGCTGGGCAAGGTGCAGATGGTTTATCACCTGCCCGCTGGGGGAGCGGTGAGTCCGGAAGGCCGGCTCTGGGCCTGGGGCTGCTGGGGTGCGGCGGCTGCCAGCAGGCCGTGGAGGACCCGCTGCTCCCACAGACCCGCCCAGGCCCAAGAGCCACACCTGGGGAGAGGGGACAGAGAGTTTAATTTCTCCCTTTTTTTGCAACTGAGAAAGCAATGAGCTGGCTTTTCTTTCTCTCCCTGGAGCACCTCCTGAGAATCGGCCCCTGAAAGGCTTCTGGGCTGCAGTTTGGGGCCCCGGGGAGGGAGCGTGGAGGCCCCCTCAGGGTCCTCCAGCAGCTGTGGGCAGGGCTTGTGAGAGCAGGTGACTTGGGGGCCCTCTCTGGGGTCAGGCCCCTCCCCCCAGCCGCCCTGCTGACACTTTCTGCCCAAACTTAAATCTCAAAGGCAGAGAAAACATCACCAGTTTCATAGGACAGACTCAGAAATGGAAAACACGCCTTACCCCGCAAGGTAAACAAAGGAATTTCTCCTTTTGGCTGGAGACCCAGGGAGGCTGGGCCGGGTCCGGTGCCCCTCCCAGCCCACCCCAACCCTCTAAGCCTGGTTCTGCCTGGACGTGGTGGCCCTTGGCCTTGAGCGTGGCCTCCTGCATTTCCGGCTCCTCCTCTGCGGCTGGAGAGCTAATCCGTCTCCAGTGCCCGACTTGGTCCCGGGCGTTCAGTGGGGTAACAAGATAGTGATTGGGCACAGCTCTGGGCACCGGGGCCTGCTTACTGGAGGTTGGGGGTGCGACTGCTGTGGCCGGTGCGGGGACGAGGGGGCGGAGGGGCCCCGGGTGGACACCGGCCAGGGACGGAGGGTGTCAGGCCTCTCTGGGGACGCCTGCAGTGGGTCAGAGCACACAGGCAAGGGGCGTCCGCCGCAGGGCCCTCCTGGAAACCGCGCAGAACCTCGGGGCGTCCAAGGGGGCTCTCAGGGGAGGGTGCTAGGAAAGATCGTTTGGAGGACGCCTCTCTCACCGGGTAATGAAGCGGATTTATTATCTACATTACTGGCTTTATAGGAGCCAGATGGTGGTGTCAGTAAAGTCCGTAATCTTCAGGGGGGTGCAATAGTGAGTTAATTAAATTGTGCCTCACTATTAGGAGAGAAAAATGTATCAGCTCTGAGGCCTCTTCAGCGTCTTCTGCTGTAAACCCACAGACACACACCTCCGCAAAGCCCGCATCACTGGCTTGGGGGTGCTGCTCTCAGAGGAGAAACCCCGGGGCTCACCTCCGCTCCGAAAGCCCCACCATCATCCATCAGTGTGATGATCATCGTTCTGAGAATAAGGCAGACCTCTGGTTTTACACAAACAGAGATACCGAGGTGGCTGGTCCCTCTCAGGGTAAAAGAGAGCGGAGTGAGAGATGCTGGGAGTGCTTGGGGCTCCCTCCCTCTGCCCGGTCACTGCCACTCTGCCCCCTTCTCTCTCGTGCTGAGCACCCCAGGCCTCGAGGGAGGCCTGGCTCCAGAGTCCCCTCAGATGCTGTTCCCTGGGGAGGGCTTGGGGGCCAGGCTACACGGGTGCCCCTCGCCAGAGCCCAGGACCCCACCCCGTCCGAGCGCAGGCCTGTGGGAGGCCTTGGGGAAGCCTCTCAACTTGATACGGGATGACAGGGCCTGGATGTGGGGGTCTCTGCGGCCTGCCCAGGGGCGGAAGCTCTCAGCCAGGGAAGGCTGTGTCCCACACACCCCATCCACGAGGCCACCTGCCGTCTGAGCAAGTGGGCGTCTACGCTGGGCTTGCGGAGCGGACAGGCCCACCGGCATCCCGGCTGGCCCGTTCACCATCTTCCCTGAGCCGTGGCTCTGGCTTCCTGTGCCGGCGAGGATGTGGGTGTGGTGGTCCTGGGTGTGGGGTGGGGGAGCCTCTAGCCTCCGCCCTGCCTCCCACAGCAGCTTCGACGAGGCTCACGTTGCTGTTGGGCTGACCACGCGCTGAGCCTTGGGGGAGGGCCCGGGGCCAGGAGGAGGGTGGGAGGGAAGGAGAGCAGGCAGGTGCGGGAGGCTGAACTTGTCCCTGCGAGGGGGTCCTCTGTCACTGTCATTTATAGAATGCCTACCATTAACCAGCCACTTGATGTCCATCGGCTCACTTACCCCGCATCACCCCAGACAGGTGTTCTTGTCCCCACTTCACTGAGCAGGAAACTAAGGCACCGATAATTTAAGTCACTTGACTAGGCCACACGATTCAGCAGAGAGGCGTTTTCAACACCAGCCAACAAGACTCTGAAGCAAGTGTCCTCGAGTACCGGGCGCGAGCATATGCTCCGAGCATTCCCCCAGCCTTGCTCCCCGGACAGAGAGTCCGAGCTCGCCCACACATTCAGAGTTCAGATGGCGCTAAGTCGTCAAGTTCCGAGAAAGCTGAGTCAGAGAGGGGCTGCGCTCGTTGGAAGTACATGTATCAGTCAGCTGTTGCCACGATAATGCCGTGTAACAAGCCATCTCCAAACTCGGTGGCTTAAACCATACTTGCTGGTTCTCACGGACACGCGTGCAAGTTGGCTGGTCCGGGCTGGGCTCAGCTGGGTGTGGTTTGCTCCGGACGTCCGTCGGCCTCGTGGACCCGGGGGCTACATGGGGCGTGTGGTTGTCATGGCGATGGCAGAAGAAGAGGCGGGCACCCACAGTCATTGTGGGACCGACGCTCTGAAGGAGTACGTTCCCCCCGCATCCCCCACAGCCGGCAGCACAGGGCGGGAGGAGGTGCCGCTCATGGCGGGGATGCGGTCGTAGAGCAGAGGGCGTGGAGGAGGGGACGCCAGCGCATTCTATTGTGGTGGGCTGCCCGTAGGAGGAGGCACTGGAGCTGACACATGGCCAGTTCCCAGGTGCAAGCTAAAGCGGGGAGAGTCACTTGACGTGTGCGGATAGAGAACAGAGTCCATGCGAAGCGAATGCACTGTGAGCATGCAGGAAAAGACAAGGACGCCTCGCTGGCACACGTCCCCTGCCTCGCCGGCTTCCGGGGTCTCTGAGATACACGCGGCCCAGAGGGACGGGCCCCCTTCCCCGGAGGGGCTCTGGTCTGCGGTCTAGAGTTGCCAGGGAGAAGCAATGCCAGTCTGTCTTAGGGGTTGTCCCGGGTCCCTTTGCTGGGAGGGATTCAGGAGACCCCATAGGGAGGGGGACTAGGGTGGCAGAGGGTAAACCACCGCAGGCCAGCCCCGGGGCCAAGAGAGGCATTTGGACAACCTCCCACTAAACAGAGGGCTTCGCTGTCCGGCCACATGAGGAACCATAAGTACTTAGGACCAAGTGACCAAAGCCAATCTGAGAAGGCTACACACTCTGTGATTCTGGCTCCATGATGTTCCGGAAAAGGCAAAGCCACGGAGACGGTAAAATGATCCGTGGCTCCCAGGGATGGGGGGAGGCAGGGGCGAGCAGGTGGAGCTCAGAGATTTGTAGGTCAGTGGAGCTCTTCTGTGTGATCCTACATGGTGTCTACACGACCCTGATATTTATCTGGACCCACAAAAAGCACAACTGACCCCAACAGCGAAGCCTGATATTAATCGTGGGCGTCACTTGATGATGGGTCGGTCCTGGCTCATCAGTGGTAAGAAATGACCGCAGGAGCACAAGACATGAGTAACGGGGAAGCTGGGGGGCAGGGGGGATGGGAACTCGTCGTACTTTACACTCACTTTCCTATAAAACTTAAACTGCTCTAAAAAACAAAGAAGATTCTTTTTTTAGGAACAGGGTTTCGGAAAAGTGGCGTATCACACGCACACACATCTTCTGTGAAGCCTCATACATGTATAAGGACATACATATGGGAAAAGGCTGCACAGGAATAACACAGAAGTGATGATGTTCCTCTTTGCTGTGACATAATGTCTGATGTTTTAAAAGGGAACACCCGTATGGGGTACTTTGCTTATGAAACACGTAGACTTACGTGAAGTGCTCATCCAGTGCCCAGCCCACACCAACACCAGATGGCAAAGGTCGCCACCACCGTGGTGGGTGGTGACGGCCAGACGTGGGCACCGTTCCCGTTTGCTGGATCATAAACCCCCTGTGGTCAGGATTCCCTATCCTGCCTACATGCGGGGCTGCTCACCAAACGTCTGAGCCTCTGCCTTCCGGGACCGTGGTAGCACGGGGCCCTCTGCCCGCCTTGTGGTTGGATGAACCACCTGGCCCTTGGGCATTTCTAGACCCAGCAGCCACTGGCCGGCCTGACAGCCCCCGGAGCTCTCTGCCCTCCAACACTGCGGCCAGACAGTTCTGGAGAGGTCCCAGCAATTACCATAGGCAGAGCCATCCTGTGAATCACACGAGGCATATGGGAGAAACACAGCCATGTGCTATTTGGTTGGGCTTCCTGGTTTGGAGTCTGTCATTGCAGCGTGACCTTGTCACGTACCCATTCAGCAATACTGACCAAGCACCTACAATGTGGAGGTGCTGGAGACACAAACTGGAGTTCCTCGAGGTCTCTATTCTCCTGGGGTTCCTGTCCTTCCGAGACCCCAGTCACCTGTCCTGATGGGCCTCGGCAGCCCTTGTTCCTTGGGGCCCTGGCCCCTGGGGAGAGCCGGCTGCAAAGTTCCAAATCAGAAACCGCTCCTCATGGTGGGGCACCCTTCCAAGACCCTCTTGGGCTGTTTACTCTGTTCATTTCTGGCAGAGGTGAGCCCATCTTGCCATGTTGGCTTGGCCGTGTCCCTGCAGGTTGGTGATTCGAAGGAGTCATTTCTCTGGGCCATTTTTCCTTTTTATCCCCTGTTATATACAGGGGAAATTGTGAGGATAACAAATTGATTTTGGCCAGGAAGAGTGGGATTCTTAATTTAACAGATTCAGGGTGAGTGCACCGTTTTCTTACTTAATAATATTTCCTTCTTTGAATAATACCCTCTTTCGGCACCGGCCTCTTTGTATGCTAACAGGATTCATCATTCCACCTGACGCCCCCTTCCATCAGCCAAGGCTGTGTTGGTGAACGGTTTCTTCTTACCCAGTTAACAAGATGTTTCTCCAGTACAGTGTTGATAAATTAAGTAATAAAAGGCAAGACTTATTATTTTATATTGGAACCTTGCCTCTGTTATTCCTGAGCAATGGCCAAGATTCAGAGTATTAGCCACAGAAATGTTTGCATTGCCGGGGGTGGAAAATCATCACATAAAGAGAGTCTGATGTGGTGTTCATCACGGATCAGCTGAGAGGAAGGAGAGACTCAAAACCAAACAAAAATAATAATAAAAATCCTCTTCCCCAGCCTCACGCTGGGCGCGAGGGGACAGGCGAGCTGGTGCACGTTGGGAGTTGACCTGAGGGTGTCCTGCGTGCTGCAGGCAGGCCGGCACTTTCTCCTAGCTTCCCAAACCTGAGGCTCTGGGTTACCAAGGCCCCGAAAGGGCAGATAATTATCGGAAGAGAATCTGAAGCGTGGGCACCCCAGAGAGCAGCAGAAATAAAGTGAGGAGGAGGAATTTTGAATAGATTTCCTCCCTTTGTATTTCTGTTTTGGATAAGAAATGCAGAGGCAGGAGTAAAGGGGAACTGGCAAGGTAGAGAAAAACATCAAATTAGCCTTCAGGAAGGTCTGGCTTGTCAGGGGCTGTCTTAGGTTGGGAGGAGCTGGGGGGGATGAGAGACATCTTTGTCCCATGTCTGCCAATGTGCCGCCCTCCAGGAGGGAGAACTAGCCCAAAGGGAGGCCTGTGTCTGTCCCCACTCACTCACCCACGAGGAGGGTCAATGCCCACGCAGACCAGAAGGTGCCAGGGTGGGCAGGACAGGCCCGTGCCCAGGGCACGACTGTGTCTGTGTGTGTGACGTCGGGCCATGGTGGGGCCAGGACGCAGGCAGGCAGAGGCCACATCTGCGTGCTCACTGCTGTGCCCCCGAGCCTGGCCGAGGTGACAAGCGTGGGCCCCTCTGGAGCGTGCTGGGTGCCTCACGGCAGCCCTGGGAAACAGATGCTCTTCTTCCCTGGGCTTCAGACAGGTGAAGTCACCCACCTAAGGTCACGCAGACAGTAAGCTGCAACCTTGGCCCCTGTAAAAATGCTCCCAACCCGGACTCTGAAACCTGAGGCTCTGACCAGGGGGCCCCAGCAAGGCGTTTTCACCCTCTGGGATCATCCACTTCCCTAGGTGTCTGAAAATGTGCATTCCCCAAAAGCAGGTGCTAATTTGGGGGCCTCCTCCTGGCCTGGGCTGGTGCCCATCTCCTCTCCCAGGTGGTTTTACTGGTTGGCATGCTGTCCCCAGTCTCTCCTCCTGCTAATGCAACAAATGTCCAGCACCCCAGTCACCTTATTAAACACCCAGGACTTTTCTTTAATAATCACCGTTTGGCCCCCAAAGTGTCACTGTAATACTCCTCAAAGCCCTCACCCCGCTTTGGGTTTCCCACCATGACTCATCCCTCACCTCCTCAGAAGCCCCACACACATGATGTGAGAGCTTTGTGTCTCCCTGCACTTCCCTCCTGGCCCCACTTCTGCCCCGTCACTCACAGGGGGAGACCCTGCCAACAGGACAACACAGCCTTGGGCGTATGCACCCCAGCAAGTGCCCCGCCCTGCTGCTCCCATGGGAGCACCTCCAGAGGTGTTCTGGTTCCTGTGGCTCTGGGGGCCAGACCCCCAAACACAGCTTCGGTGACATTCAGGGTTTGCTCAGCTAACCCCAAGGGTTGCCTTTTTGCTCAGCCTCCACTGAGCTGCTAAGCAGCCATCATGAAGGCCTGTCCATGGCACTCTCTAAGGGCTTGGGAGGTGAGGTCTGGTGGTGGAAAGATCTCAGAAGGCAGAATATTGTCCAAGGGTTTCTTCATTCTCTGGCACCTTGATTTCCTCATCTGCAGAGTGGAGGTAATAATAGCTCCTGCCTCAAAGTTGTGGAGAGTGATGACATTAGATGTTATGCATAGAACACACCCAAAATAGCACCTGGTACAAGCCTCTGACTCCGAGTGAGAGCAAGGTGGTGATGATGGTGATGGTGGTGATGCTGATGGTGATGATGATGGTGGTGATGATGGTGATGATGATGATGATGGTGATGGTGGAATGATAGTGATGATGATGATGATAGTGATGCTGTTGATGATGATGATGATGGTGGTGGTGATGGTGGTGATGATGATAGTGATGATGATGATGATGATGGTGATGGTGATGATGATGGTGATGATGGTGGTGATGGTGGTGATGGTGATGGTGATGATGGTGGTGGTGATGATGGTGATGATGATGGTGATGATGGTGGTGATGGTGGTGATGGTGGTGATGATGATGGTGATGGTGATGATGATGGTGATGATGGAGATGGTGATGGTGATGATGGTGATGGTGATGGTGGTAATGGTGAAGCTGATGGTGATGGTGGGATGATAGTGATGATGATGATGATGATGATAGTGATGCTGTTGATGGTGATGATGGTGGTGGTGATGATGATGATGGTGAAGATGGTGATGATGGTGATGATGAGTGTGGTGATGGTGGTGATGAGCCTTTGAGGTCCCATGCAGACACAATCATTACATGGGGGAGCCAAGAGTCCAGGAGAGGACATCCACAGAGGGATCAGAAGACCCCTGAAACTCCATCTACCATCAGTTGGTGTGACCTGGGGAAGGTCACTTATCCTCCCAGGACCTTGGTTTCTGACCTGGCAACATAGGGCGGACACTCTGTACCCCACTCAAGTTTCTGGTCTGGGAGGAGCCCAGAGATAAGGCCTGGAGCAGTGCACTGGCAGGCACCTCACAAACATGAGGCAGCACTAAAAAAAAAACAACAGGAAGAGACGGAAAGGAAAGTCATAAACGTCCCGCACTTACTGGCCCTCCAACATGACCTCTCACACAGAGAAGCAGGCCGTGGGGAGTTAATAAGAAATACAGGACTTCCTGCAAGATAGCAAGTGAATTGTGAGCCGTGAATTACTTTTTTCCTTTGAAAAATGATGTAGTCGGGTCAAAATATTTTTGCATTTCAAACACTTGAGTTCCTTTGTCCTTGGGGCTGACATGACTTGGTTTCCATGCAGCCTCACAATGCGGGGAAACATCTTTTAACCGCCAGACGGCCCTCCCGATAAGCCCGCCAATTCATAATGTGCGTCCAGAAAGCTGTAGCGGGTGAGAAAGCAGAGGCCTTTGCAAAGTCTATTTACACAGCAGGGAGAAGCCTTTTCACCCCCTAGGTAAACAGGCCGAGCACAGGCTGTTGAGCCCCAGGGTAGGTGAGGACCACACTCCGCACCAGCCGGGCTCCCGGGCAGGCCTGCCTGGGCGCCCCTCCGCCGACACGCCGGGGACTCAGGTCTGCGACAGCACGGCCTGCCCCGTGCACAGGGCATTTCCTTCAGAGCCAGTGTCATCCTCCCAGGACCCAATCCAGAAACGTCCCCCGTGGGGCTGGTTTCTCAGCTGATGGTGGGTCTGGGCTGCAGGCTGTTTGTCTCTTTGGCCAAAGGGAGCCTGTCCTGCTGCCATCCGGGGCCACGAGGGGCGTGATGGGAAGGGGCAGTGCTGTACCCTCTGTCCCCTTTCCTTTCTAAGCCATCTACCCCACCCCCCCAACAGCTGAATTGAAGGCCCCACTGCAGGGTGGTTTCTGGGGGCAAGAATGAGCATGGGATCTGCCTGTGCATGTGGCTAATGTTTTCTTGGGCACTTACACTTGCTACAAAAGACTGGCACAGAGAGGTTAAGTAACCAGCCCAATGTCACACAGCTGTGAGAGGCAGAGCCAGGGTGTGAAGCCAGGTCGTCTGGCTCTGTGCTCCTGAGCAGGAGGACTTGATGCCCCTCAACAAGTGTCTGTTTGCTCACCTGGGTGGGTCCCTGGACTCTGAGGACCCAGGGCTCCCTTCTTCCCCAGAGAGACTCAGCATTATTCTGTTAGCACAGGGGAGTCTGGCGATCAGCACCCCACATGTGAGTTAGTGGCTGCCCACCCAAGGCAGAGCCAGCCAGCTGGGAAAACCAAACCCAGCAGATTACAAGGCGCCCGACAGGCCCACCTAATTAGAGATGACATGGGTCCAAGCCTCCCTAGGCGCCCCCACCCGCCTCAGCTCCTGGGTACCCTGTTCTCAGAACTGGACAAGCAGGCTGGAATGCCATGGAGGGGGTGCTCTCTGCAGGGAAGGGATTCCGTGAAGCCCCTGCAAGCAATGCCCGGGGTGACAACAGCCAGTTGTCGCCGCGGGCTGTAGTGACTGCCATGTGCGGGAGCACTGACCCACCACATACGCCCGTCGGGGACATCAGGCTGCAAGCCGCGGCTGTGAACAGTGAGGTCTTCGCCCGCGGCCCTCGGTGGGCTCTGCCCTTCCGACAACCGGCCACAGACAGGGCTGCCTAAACACAAACATTTCTCTCGCGGTTCTGGGGGCTATGAGTCCAAGAGCAAGACCCCAGCAGAGTCTGTGTCTGGTGAGGACCCTCTTCCTGGTTTGCAGACAGCCGTCTCCTTACGGTGTCCTCAAACAGCAGAGACAGGGAGAGACGAGCAGAGGAGCAAGTTCTCCAGCATCTTTTCTTGTGAGGGTTCTGTTACCATCGTGGGGCCCACCCCCCGGACCTCATCTAAACCTAATCAGCTCCAAAAACCATCACCCTGGGGATTAGGGTTTCAACATATGAATTTGGGGGGGACATAAGCATTCAGTCTATAACATCACCAAAGGGGCAAATAAAGTGCAAATACAAAGTCAGCATGTGAGCAGTTGCAAGTGACCAGAAATGCTGCCGACGGGCTCGGCAGACCTGGGCTGTGGGACAGGGACATAGGCAGGTGTCCCCAGGGCACCTCTGGGGGGCATTGGAGGAGCTCCCTGAGGCCTAGGGGAGTGAGACCTAATGGGACAGAGCCAAGAGCATCGCAGGCAGAGGGCATGCAGCTGAGGCCCCTGAGTGCAGGGGTGGGCAGGGAGGGGGGTATTGTGGAGGGTGCCCGGTGGGGAACAGGGGGTATGGGGAGTCAAGGGTAGGGGTGGGGAGATGGCTGTATCTGGGATACTTCAGAGTGAGAAGCTTCAATAGATGGAAGACGAGAGGACAGCTCCAGGGACCAGGCTGAGGTGCTGCCTGGAGGTGGGAGTGGGCATGCAGACAAGTAGAAACGGACATGTCAGTTTGGTACATCTTACTTCTGAGATGCCCCTTAGACAGATGTGCCAGAAGGACATCAGCTAGGACGATGGATGTGGATTTACAAGCTCGGGAAACCCTGGGGCTGGGGCCACTCCCCAGGGGATGCAAAAGTGGAAGGGGCCAGGCAGGAGCCCGAGCAGCTCTGGTGACTGAGACCAGCGGAGAGGAGGTGGGGGGAGGACATCCCCACCCACCCACTGCCCTCGAGTGGGGCCGTGTGACCATGGCCTGGACAAGAGCGTTTCCCTGAGGGTGGGTGGAGCTCAGCGCAAGCAGGCGGGGAGTGTGGACGGCAAGTTTCCCTGTGAGAACGTGCACGGTGGCCTGTGGTTCAGGGGGACCCGTCTGGGGTTCCTGGGGAAGCCGACCAGAGGCCCTACCAGCGGCCCAGAGCAGGTGGACTGGGGGGCCGAGGCTGGGGGCTGGGGGAGGCGACGGCATGCCATCGGACGGCACAGTACATGTGGGGGTCAGTCTCTGGCGTGGGCCTGGGACCCTCCCGCTCCATGATGCCCTCACCACGGTGGGAGCCCCCACCCCCCTCACTCTTGGCCCGAGGTCCCCATTGTCTTGCGTCCAGCCAGGGAGGCCTGCGGCCCGTCGCTGAGTCAGCGAGCACTGCCGGAGGCTCTAGTCATCATAAATGCATATTTAATAACTGCTTTCCCCTCACTGCTTCAGAAGCTCGGGAATGGGCTTCGCCCTTCAGCTGGTAATGAGAAGTTAATAAAAGTGGGATTTTGTGCAACGCTGGCCCTCTGACATCTTAATCTTTATTAAAGAGACAGAAACTTGCAGGGAACGGCGGGCCTGCCCAGCACAGCCGGACGCCAGGAGAGCCTGCAGGAAATGGCCGGGGGGCGCCGCACCCCCTAATCCCCACAGGACACCGCGCGCGGGGGCCTGCGCCGCCTGCTCCCCTCCGCGGACACGCGCTCCCTGTCCCTCCCGGAGCCGGCGAGAGGCCACGGGCTCATGCGGCAGGGGCTGTGGTGGTGGCCGCTGGCCTTCGGGGGCCACTTCTTTCTCTCTGTTTTCCTTTCTCCTGGAGGTGAAGTCCACAAACATACAATTAACCGTGTTAAAGCGAACACCTCGGGGCGGGTCGTACCGCGTGATGTTGGGCAGCCGTCACCTCTGCCCGGCCCCGGGGCATCTTCACTGGCCTCACAGGGCCCCTGACCGCCCGCGGCCACTCCGAGGCCACCTCCGTGTCCACCTCCGCTCCAGCCCCAGGCGGCCGCAGTCCATGTGCTCTCTCCGTGGCTTCGCCTCCTCGGGCGGCTCCACAGATGGACCCACAGTGCGTGGCCTTTGGGGTCTGGGTGTCCTGGCCACCTCCCAGGCCTGCACTCCACAGCGGGCCTGTCAGGGCTTCCCTCTCCATCCCGCCGTGGGGACCTGCCCCGATTCCTTCACCTGGTCACCCCCTCGTGCACACTGGAGCCCTGCCACCTTCGTTTTCGTGAGCAGCGCTGCCGAAAACCTGTGTGTCCACCGGTCAGTTTGAGTCCCTGTTTGCAATCCTCCAGGACGGACACCCAGCTGTGGACTTGCTGGGTCCTAAGGTGACACTGGGTCTAACTTTCTGAGAAGCCGTCAGACTGTTCCCCCTTCAGACTCTTCCCCCTGGTAGCCTGTTCCCCCATCAGACCGTTCCCCCATCAGACTGTTTCCCCATCATACTGTTACCCCTGTCAGACTGATCCCCCATCAGCCTGTTCCCCTTCAGACTGTTCCCCTTCAGACTGTTCCCTCGTCAGACTGTTCCCCCTGTCAGACTCTTCCCCCATCAGACTTTCCACCCTTCAGACTGTTCCCCTATCAGACTGTTCTCCCCAGCAGACCGTTCCCCCCCGTCAGACTCTTCCCCCGTCAGGCTGTTCTCCCCATCAGACTGTTCCCCCCGTCAGACTGATCCCCCGTCAGCCTGTTCCCCCTGGCAGCCACTCGACATCACCTCCCCAGGTGTCTGTGCTCTTTTGACTCAGAGTTGCTCAAAAACAAGAGTGGGCTTCACAGATTCTCCAAAGGGTTGGCCCCCGTGGCCCCTGGGGGACCTGAGCTTCTGTTCCTCCTGCAAACTGGTAGAGCAGATCACCAACCCCCATCAGTAAGGAGCGGGCACCAAGGCAGAGACCCGGCACGAAGGACCTCGACGCTGGTTCTTGGCCAAGCCAGAAGCGAACATCCCTATAAGGAGGCCGAACTGTAGTTTTAGGTCCTGCTTAGACCGGGGCTGGGATTGCCTGCCGTTTACAGACGATGTGCATGTCTGTGAGCTGACTCACCCTGACCTTAGGATCCAGCAAGCAGGTGCCTACACTCCAGCTGGCCTGGGCCCTCAGCCCTCAGACTGACCGACGTGGCTCCCATTTGCACACATGTGTGAACACACAATGATCAGGCCCTGGGTGCAAGCCCACCAGCCCCAGTGCCAGCCACCTGTGAGCACCTGACCCCAAGGAAGGGCCAGGTGACCCGGCTGTGAACGCAGAATCGGCCCCTCGGGGAGCATCGGGTGAGGTGTGTGCAAGTGTGTTTGTCATCCGCTAACCCACTGAGGGAAGGAGAAGAGCAGAGTCTTTGTCAGTCTCTGAGCAATTAGGATAATTAAAAAATAAAGCTTATTGGGTAAACATGCTCTCAGACTGTGACCCCTTAATTAATGGACTACAGGGAGAAATTACAGCACTGGCAAGATAATTAACGTGTGTGTTCACAAGTGACTGTCAGACGGGCTATCGGGACAGGGTGTCTGAGCTGTGTGGGGCAGGCCCTGGAGGTGAGGAGGCCCCTCCGGGGACATGTGGCTCGCGGGGTCCGCACTTCGTGGTGGGCAGACACTGTGGCCCCAGCTCCCCGGGCAGGTCACAGGAAGCCCAGGTCAGCTCTGGGAACAGAAAACTCCATGGTCCTCCATGGAAACCATGGCCTCCGGGGCACCCACCTTGCTGGTGACAACAGTTGAAAACGGTGTGGGACACCTGTGCCCTCTGAGCTGGGCCCCCCACCCCACCCCCACCCGAGTCCACTGGGGTTGCTAGGATGTCCTAATAGCTTTAGAATGTTAGAGGTGCAGGGCTGTCAGCGATGCCCTGGCCCAGGGCCCCCAGCGCATGCCCTGTGCCTCTAAGGGAAGGGAGATGGGGCGCAGGTTCTACCGTCCACACCGGCCAAACCCAGCTGCTCTGTTGACCTCTCGATTTCGAGGCAGAGAACAGAAGACCCCAGTATGGGTTTCGGGGGGGGTTAGGATAAGGCACAAGGGAAAGGAGAAGCTGGCCATGACCACTAGGATATGCAAAGGTCGAGGCCGACCTTCAGACCATGGAGCAGGTAAGGCAGCGGGTGGAGGACCCTGATGGTCAGGCCTGGGGAGACGATGGCATGGTCTTAGTGCCCGCCTCGAGGGTGCAGGGAGGCAGGGCTGGGGGTGTGGGGGGGAGGCGGTCCTAGTTTCTCAGGCAGCGCGGGACGCCCAGGCCCACATGCAGACCTGGAAGTCTGGAGTCAGAATTAATAAGGCCAATCCTCTCGCATCGGGTATCCGAGGGACTAACAGTACGTTGAAGAGGCTGCCCACCCCCACGACAGCGACACAGAGCCCCGGGGGCGGGGCGAGGGGCCTTCCTGAAGCTGTTGCAGACCCCAGCCAGGTCCCTGGGGTCACTCATGGCCAGGAGAGGCCCTCTGGCTGCCTGCTTACTCAGAGAAGACCCTTCTCTTCCTGGCGGAGCCCCAGGGCTCTCTCGCCTCAGAGAAAAGTGACAAAGGGAAGTTTGGGGTGAAGAATTCACTCCGAAGTCACTGCTGACCAACTCCAGGCCTGGTCCCAGCAGGTACTGAAGGCTCAGCTCAGAACTGCCCCAGGGCCTGGTGACCGGGCCTGCAGACTGTGGGGGACACAGGCCTCGGCCTGCACGAAACTGGGCTATGCCTCTCAGCTCTGGTTCCGGGGCAAGGCCAGGCTGCGCCCCAAGGTCAGCTGGAGGTAGACCTGGGGAGCAGGACAGGCCAAGGACAGCTCTGGCTTCACCTTGGCCGGGGTCAGCCCATCTCTGCCCCTTGGGCACAAGAGGACCCCATGGCCACCAGCCCTTAGGAGCCCTAGGGCACTGGTGTCCCCTTCTCTCCTCAGCTTCCCTGGATCCACCCAGACCTCCCTGCTCTCTCAGACCTCTCCACACCCACGCCACCCTCAGCTGCCTGTCCTGCGGGTGGAAACTGCTTGACAGATCCTCTCCTGGCCCCTGGCCCCTCCCCCTGCGTAACGAGACAAATCCTCCCAGCTCCGCGGGCACCCCTGCTTGTGGGTTTGCTTTTTTGGGGAGACAGCTGTCTGACCAGGAGCTACCCACGTTGGGGCACAGTGCCCCTGTGGCTTGCAGGAGGACAGCAAGTTCTGGAAGCTCCCAGAAGCTCCTGGAGATGGCCAGAGCCCAGGAAGTACTTCAACCCAGAGGACTCTGGCTGACAGTTTCATTCAGGGCAAATCCTACCAGGTCCCAGACGCTGTTGTCATCTTGTGTCTGAAGCGCTCTGCCGGCCGGGCTGGAGGCAGGAACAAGAGGTTCACGCATTGCAGGCTCCTCCCGCCGGGGTGGGGGCTCCGTTGGGCAGGGGCTGATCGCACTCGCACTTGTCGGGACGCAGAGGAATGAACGCCACCGCATGAGCAGCAGAGCTCCCCCTGAGCACAGGCAAAGGCCGACGCCTCTGGCCCGAGCTGTGGTTCTCCCCGCTGCTCCGCCCTTCCCGGGTCGGCGCTCAAAGGTCTGGCAGCGTGCTGGGCTCGGGGTAGGTTCACGCCGTGCCCTGGGGCTCAGCTCCCGGTGGCCCGCGACACTCACGGTTCGGGTGAGTGCGGGTCTGTAGTCAGACACATCGGCTTCAGGTCCTCGGTGGCGTATGCGTCGAGGGAGAGTTAAAAGCTCCTGGTGTGACGCCCAGATCTTTGGGAGGCACCAAGCTGGGACCCCTCGGCTGCTGCCTTAATGGGGGGTGGGGGTTGGCGTTCCAGGGCTGAAACAAGGGCAAGTCTCCCTGCCCTGCGCCCCCCGAGGGCGAGGAATGGCAGTGGCCATGGGAGATACGCGGGTGAAGAGACAGCAGGGACCCAGGAAGAAAAACAGATGCTCTGCCATGGGAGGGGCCTCTCGCCTGCCGAACGGTGGGGACCGTGGTCCTGGGGCCACGTCGTGTCACCCTTGTGGGCTTATGCTGAGGACTGAGCAGGACAGCGTCAGTGCCCCACAGACTGGAGGCCGTGGCAGGGGGCCGATGCCTGTGTTTCCTCCGGGAGGATCAGGGGTTCTGTTGACTATGGGCCTTCCTGGGAAGAGCCCTGTGGCCCTACCCTCCAGACTGAGTCCAGGGTTGGGCAGGGTCTTCCCGCACCCGGGCATCCATCCACTTGTTCATTAACCACACCTGCCACGAGGCCTGTGTGGCCCACGTGGCCCTGCCCATTTGGTCTACAGGTTCACACAAAGTCAGCTGATGTGGAGGAGCTCACAGGTGCTGGAGGGCAAAGGGGAAGCGCCCAAGGGAGGGGGGTGGGGCAGGGGCTGCACCCAGGTCATCTTAAGGGAGGGGTGTGGCAGGGGCTGCAGAAGCTTCGTGCTGCAGAAGGCTTTGGCAGGGCCTAAGAGGCAGAGTAGTAATCAGTTACCATCCGAGAAGGACATTCCTAAAAGTCAGCAGAACGTGCAAAGGCCCGGCAACATGGAATAGTGTGGGGAAAAGCATTTAGAAAGTTGTCCGTCACGGTCTCAGGGTCGTGGGATCGACCTCAGCACAGAGTCAGCTTGGGATTCTCTCTCCTTCTGCCCCTCCCCTCCCCCCTCTCTCTAAAATGGAT
Organism: Mirounga leonina; assembly: GCF_011800145.1. Taxonomy (NCBI): domain Eukaryota; kingdom Metazoa; phylum Chordata; class Mammalia; order Carnivora; family Phocidae; genus Mirounga; species Mirounga leonina. The sequence continues at coordinate 92,266,806 of NW_023270447.1, read as the reverse complement.
AAATAAATCTGAAAAAGAGAGAGAAAGAGAGAAAAGAAGAGAGAGGAAGGAAGGAAGGAAGGAAGGAAGGAGGGAAGGAAGGAAGGTCCCAGAAACAGAAAGAAGTCCCAGGGCTGGACAGGGGCGGGATGAGACGGCTCCACAGGTCCTAACCTGCCTCCCACCCGCCCAAACCCTAATTTCTGGGAACGATTCGAAGGGGCCCCCTGGGGGCCGGAGGGCTGCATCCCGGGGCCCTGCCACCCCCGAAGCCCCGGTGCCTGGAAGAACCAAGGGTGCTCGGCCATGGGAGGGACCTTCGGGGGAGAAGTGGTGCGTGGGGGTGACCCCTTCCATCTCTCGTGATTCTCCCCGTGGCCGTGTGTCAGAGTGTGTGTGCACAGGTGTGTGTATATGGGACGCGTGGGTGTGGGCGTGGGGAGTGAGGAAAGGGACCCGAAGGTGAGCCAGCCACATTAGTCTCTGAATAATGAACCAGGATCCAAATCTTTAACTAACTGAGTACATTAAATAAAAAGTCCCTTAAAAAGAAAGGAAAAGAAAGACTAATACAAGACACTTTTCAAAGCTTCTCTAATAAAAAGTGTACTGGGGATTTGACCATAATGGCTATCCTCGCTTGCCAAAACCTGACGCCCTGGCAGGTAACTTTCATCAAGCATATCTGAAATGGTACCTAAATGAATTAGCAATAAAATGGACTTAGACCGAGCAGTGGGGACCTCCATTAATCTCGGGTTAATCACTAAAGAGGTGCCATTCACTTTTCTTAAGAAGTCACATTTTTCTCCCCTTGCTGGCGACCAGATTTCATAAAGTAACATATTTCTAATGAAAGGTCTCTGCTTGAATTAAACCCTGAAGGTTTATGCAGATTTGGCGTTTGATTACTCTTGGCATGGGCTCTCAGCCGGCGGAGGAAGGTCGGTCCTCTCTGAAAGGACCCAGCGTGCAGTTCATAATATTCTTTGAAATAAAATAGTGCCCTTGTGCTTAGTGGCTTTAATCAGCCCTGACTTTTGATAGTCAAACAATAGCTAATTACAGTAACACCTGCCTTGCAGGCCCTGTCACGTTGGCTCCTGCCGGAGAGAGGCCTTGTCTCTGAGCTGCGTGATTATTACAGACTCTCTGCACAAAGTAACTAGAGCTGACACTCAGCAAGTTTGGTAGCCATTAGGAAAGGGTTATTTTGCTGCCGCTGGCTTTCCCATTACATTCTTCTCCTTTGTGTTTTTGGGGGTGGGCGGCCGTGAGGGTCAGGAGGGAAAAGGCGCATCGCGGCCTGGGCCCCGGGTCCTCGGGAAGCCAGCCGCGGGGCCGACAGGGCAGACATCACAGGAACGCCGCGGGTCGTGGGGTCTGCTCCTCGCGGCCTGAGCTGGAAACCCGTGCTCCGAGCGCTGGGGACCCCGAGGGCTCGCCTCGTGCGGATGGCAAAGCGGGACCCGCGCGTCCTGGCTGGGGGCCCGGGGCGGGGGCAGCAGCTCGGCGGCCTGGCCCCGTCCTCCGCCGCGGGAGGAGCGTTATTTCAAATGAAATGCGCCGCCATGCGTGGGGAGCGGGGAGAGTGGCCCAGTGGAAGTCATAAATTACTATCTCGTTTACGTCTTTCTTTTCTCATTAATTTTGCCTGGCAAATGAGCCCGAGTCTTCCAGAACCCAGCCAAGTGAGTAACATCAGCCTGTCAGCCGTGGGCTCGACAGGCTTTGTAACAGGTTCCCGCAAATGAACAACAGGATGTCGGCGTTGACAAAGTGGGGGGCGCCCCGTCCTCCGGCCCCTGTGGCCAGGCCCCCGGAGAAAGCGTCCGAGAGAGGAGGAGGAGGGTCTGGCTGGCCCTGTCCGGGGGGGGCAGTTACAGACCGGCAGGCGCGATCGTGACCGCGTGGGCCCCATCACCTGGTTCTGCTCCAGGCAGGGACGCTCTTTCGGGTGATAGTTTGGGGCACGTGGCAGCGCCCTCGAGAAGGCCGTTGGTCCCCTGGGGAAAGGATGCTGCCAGGGCTGCCCGGGGCCTTCCTGGCACTCTGGGTGACCTTTCTCCGGGAGCGACAGGAGAATCGGGAGGCGGAGCCCAGAGGGTGGGGGGGGTGCCCCAAACCAGGAGATCCCCTGCGGCGGGGCCCAGTTTCCGGCCACTCCCCGCGAGGCCCGCCTCTCCCACGCCTGGGATTCAGAGCCTCCACGGTGCTGCCGAGCCATCTGCACTGCGGCCAAGACCAAGATCCCTCCCGCTTGCGGTGGGCGTGTGCGCACACGAGCGCGTCCGCGTGCCTGCAGGGCCCTGTCCCGGTCCCTCTCGCGCTGTGGGTGCCACTTCCGATCCGCTGGCTTTGGTCTCTGGGCGCAGCACCGTGTTGACAATTACCCACAGGCACGACCTGCCAAAACCTGGAGTTGAAAGGGCTTTAAGGCCGGGAAAAAACAACTGGAAAGCTGTTTTCTGTTAAGGCAGGTTTATTTTTCCTTGCAATTATGTCTGACTAAAATGTCCTTGTGCGGGAGGCACTTCCCCAAGAAAGGTCTGATTCATCCTGCCCTGGACAGCGCGAGCGGGGAGCCGTCTCCAGTCCCTGGCCTCCAGGAAAGTCGGGGCTCGGGTCCCAGAGAAGCCGCGGCCGCGGCCGCCTCCGCCGGGCCAGCTCCCTTCCCCGCCGCCCGCCCCGGCCTGCAGACAAAGCCGCGGCAGACGGAGTCCCCGTTTGCTGAAAGACCCCAGGCTCTCATTTCTCTCTGGTGAAGGAAGCAGCCCCCTGGGCACACAGCCCTCCGCCCGGCCCGTCTGGCTCTTCCGGTCCCCGAGGGGCTGAACCCGGGCCCCCGAGGCCAGCCTCAGCCACGGTGGGAGAGCCTGCACGCCAACGGGGCCTGGACCGCAGTCAAGTTCAGCACTGAATGTGCTGTCCTCTCCCGGATGCCCCCGCCCCCGTCCCTGACCCTCGGCCCCTGGGGCTGGCGTCTGCCTCTCGTCTCCCGGTGTTTGCCATCACCGATCAGTTTGATTGATCATCTCTGCGGCCACAGGTTGGTAATAAAGCCGTTTTGAGAGCCTCTCCCATTTCCCTCAGGACCCCGTTGGCTCGACAGGACTTGACACCAGCCATTTGTCACCTGCTCTGTGGTCACTGTGCACCATGACCAGCAGACAGACAGGAACCAGGCTGGGACCGGGCTGCAGGAGGGGCCCACTGCGGTGGTGTGGGGCAAGTGGATGTGTCTGCAAGCCGTCGGGCCCGCCGGGAGGTCGGGATGGCGCTCCGGCCCCCGCGCCACAAGCCACCTGGGGGCGTCACCAAGCGCTGCGGGCTACCCTCCCCCCACGGGTGCACTGACATGCCTTGGAAGGCAGCTCCGAGGCCAACGGGCACGTCGCCGGGAAGGCGGTGTGGACCCTCAGGAGCGCTGACTGCCTGGGTCCCCGCCCCCCACCAGCCGGTACTTCCGAAGGCATCTCCTGATGCGGTTCCCCAGGCACGTCTGCACAGACGAGGAGCAAGATGAAGGGGAGCCCCTGCCGGCCCCACCCTTCCTTCCTGGGGAGGAAAGAATGGGTTTAGGATGTGAATCTGCTGATGGCCTCAGGGGTGTGGCCAGGCTCAGGGTCGGCACATGCGTCCCAAACATCGCGGTCTAGGTGACACGGGGCACTGGCCCCAAATGAATCCACGAGGTGCCCCAGGAAGGGGATGGGTCCCAGTTTGCTCCACATCCCTCACACGCACATGGGCGCACATGCACGCACATGTGTGCATGCCTCCTGAGATCAGTAATCCCCTGTTTCTGGGAGCTGGACGTATGCTGGCAAGCCGGGGAGCCCTCTCCTCCAAACAGGAGAGTGGCCAGAGTAGCAGTTTGGGGATGCAGAGTCTGGGGACACAGGAACCAGGTGTCTGGGCACTTGGCCAACTCACCTCCAGAGGCTCCCCCGGTCATCAGGGCATCCCCGCCATCCAGGCGCCCCGCTCTCCCGGGGCTCACTGGCTCTCAACCTGCCCTGCCTGAGGCCTCATAGGGTCTCCCCAGACACCCCAGTTCCCCCAGTGGATTGTCTCCCATGACATCCTTTCCCAGGGATGACCTGGCCCTGCCCGTGGGGCCAGCTGCCAGGTAAAACCCGCTGGTCAGCAAACACGGCGTCCACCAGGCCTCCCCTACACTGGCAGTGAAGCGCCAGCCCTCAGACCTCGGAGGCCCCCGGGCACCCCAGCGAGCCTGGAGGTGCAGTGGACCAGCTGAGGAGTGTGTGGTGCCCGGGGCGTCTCCACGCCAGGCCCCGTCCTTGAGGTCTGAATCCTCCTCGACCTATTGAAAACTGACCGTCTGAGAGCTTTCCCCACGGCGTGGGTGAGGAGGGATTGTCTGATGGCGCGTCCCGGGGGATGTGTGAGAACTCCGAAAACCTCTGCTGGGCTGAGAACAGAGACGTGGAGGAGAAATGCCGGTGTAACGGAGCACAGCCACCTGGCATCCCCCCTCACTGAGGCCAGGCCCCCCCAAGCCCCTGCGCAGTCATTGCTCAGGCCCCCAGTTCTTCCTGCCCCGGCACATGGAACTGCAGTGGGTGTTGGAGAGATGCCGTGTGCACGCCGGTCCTCCAGAGCACCAAGCACACGGCGTGCGTCGGTCGCCGCCGCCCTCTCACACGGGCATGCCCCCGCGGCCGGCCTGCTCCGCCATCTCTCCGTATGGCCTTTGCAAAGAAAGTGGGTGTGGAAGCCTCGTGCAACGGCCGCCTGAGCAGGCCCGGGTCCCTGGAGCGCAGGCTGTGCCGAGGGACCTCCTCCTACCAAAGGGCAGAGGCTCACCGGGAACCACAGCCCTGCCCATCCGCCCAGAAGGGCCGGGGGAGTCTCAGCAGAGTGAGGCAGGGCCCCCACTGGCCCGAGGGCAGGGCACGGCCCTCAGTGGGCGGATGCAGGGCAAACAGCAAGGAGATGCCGCCGCGGCCAGGCCCAGGACACAGCTGGATCTGGGGGAGAGTGAGCTCATTTCAGATCCTTAAAGATGGGAATGGGGGGCCCGGCACTCGGAGGGCCTCGCCTTCAGGAGCTGACCTGCCCAGCAGCCTCACATGACCGGCCACCAGGCTGGCCTCCTGCTATGCTGGCCCAACCTCTGGTTCAGGGCTGTCTCCCACTCTGGCCAACTGGAGGGAAAGGGACAGAAGTGAGAACTTCTGAGACAGCGTCGGAGCCCTTCCGGCCCAGGGAGAGAGAGAGAGCAGGGGAGGGGCTGCTGCCCTGGAGCCCAGGAGCCCCCCAAGCCTCACATTCCGACTGGGGGGCTGGGGAGGATGGGTCCCACTGGGGGGCCCAGAGCAGAGAGAGGGCCTGCAGAGGGAAGGAGGCAGGGACAGGAGGGGAGGAGGGGACCAAGGGAGCTTCTGCCCAGGCCCCCACGGATGGGAGCCCACCCAGAGGCCCACGTACAGCCTGGAGCTAAGGTCCGGCATGGGGGTCGCCGGGGGCGGGGGTGCCAGGGAAGCCCAGCACGTCCTTGAGTGGTGTCACCCAGAAGGCAAGCCGATGCAGAATCGGCAGAGGGCCCCCTGCCCGCCGGCCACCAGGAGAGCATGAGCCAGGTGAGGACAGAACCCCCTGGAATCCCAAGTCTCCTAAAAGAAACACTGATTGTCTTCCACTCATGATAATAGCGTGTGTTCTTTGTGAAACAATCAGGGGGAAAAAAACCAAGATCGCTTAAATGAGAAAATCCGATCGCGCGTTTCCTCCGCTGCTGCATAAGGGTCCCCCCACAGGCTCCAGGGGCAGAAACAGACCCCGCAAGGGCGCCGTCCGGGGGCCCGACCTGTGCACATGGGTGCTCGCCGGCGGTGCACATGTGAGTTTTGCGTGGCCACCACACGGACGCCCCCCTCGCAGGGGACGTTGCCCCGGGGTCTTGCCTTGGAGCTTCTGCGTGGTGGTCGTGGTGAGGGTGTAGCCTCGCTGGACAGCTGGTTGGACCGGTGACGCCCTCCCGAGCTCTCGCTCAGCACGCTGAGGCTCCCTGTCCCCACCCCGTCCCCGGACGGGGGTCTGGCCTTGTGGGACGTTCTCTGCTCCAGGCCTGTCTCTCGCTCACGGAGGTGGGAGGTCGTGGTTTTCTGCAGCGTCCAGCCCCACATCGGGGGGTGTCCCCCTTAGGACCCTGGGCTCCCATCATCCCCGTGTGTGTCGAGGCTACAGACTGCTGGGAGAGCCCCACATGTCACCCCGGCTTCCACCAAGGGCCATGGTTTGAAGAAACACAGTAGCACCCACTGAAACTTCTCTGAGGTCTGAAAAGAGGTATTTAGCTTTGGAAAAAAACATCCCAATAAAAGGGACCATTGGGCAAGACCCATTCCTGGGTAGGTGGGATGCAGGGCCACAGGAAGTCAGGGCCAGGTCGACCTCCCTCGCGAGGCAGGCAGGGAGTGAGGGCGAATCTGCTCGGGGACGCAGACGGGGTCTGGGAGGCCGCTCAGAAACAGCAAGGACACCCTAAGGCTTGGATTGCAGCCCCCTGGTGCTTTCCTCCCAAGTCAGGCCCCCGGGGCCCCCAGGCCTCGGAGAGCAGAGCAGGGAAGCTGGCTCTGGGCGGGCCGTGTGGTCGCAGCCACTTTCACTCCGGGCAGCCTCGTCTGGGCGGGTCCCTGTCCTCATCTGCAAGTGGGCACGATGCTGTCAGCCCCGCGGCTGCCGTGCAGGTGGATTGAGATGCCACGGGAGAGCCCAGGGCACCAGCTGGCGGGGGCAGGGGTCCTCGAGCGTCGGCGAATCTGCGCGTCCGGGACGATGCTGCAAGGCGCCCAGATGTTCCTTCGCTGTGCGTCTTTCTCTTCGGGGCTCCCCGCCACCTGCCCCGAAGGACACGCCTGTGGGCATGGTCCCCCAGGAGGAAGAGCCGGCTGGTGTAGACGGTGGTATCCCGGGCTGTAGCCATTGGCCATGAGCCCTGGGGTAGGTGGGCAAGCACAGGGACCCCCGAGGGCCTACTGATCCTGATGTGGGCCCCATGATGGCAGGACCTGTCTCTCGCACGGATTCTTGGCCCCCAGAGCAGCTCAGCACAGAGTAGGTGTTCGGCGGGTATTTTCTGAATGGCTGTCGGAGCCAGGAGGACGATGGGACGGACACCTCGGGAAGGCGCTCCTGGAGAAGATTCTGCAGCAGAACGTTTCCCGGTGGTCCCGAAGGCCCCACGGGATGCAGGTCTGGGCTTCCCATGGGGTTACGCCTTCTTTGGGGCCACAGCCCATGAGAGGCAACCCAGAGCCTTGCTTAAGCCAGGGGGTCCTCTCGTGCACTCCGTCAACACTGCATTCTGCTCTGGTCCCAGATCCACCCCCGGGGTACAGCCGCCAGCCCCCAGCTTTACCAAGGAAACCCCTTTGGACTTGCAAATGAAAAGCATCTGAAACTGGCATCCAACTTGGCTCCACCTGCCTACCTATAAACAGGCCTAATTCGTGAGTTCTCAGAATGTTCTAGAAGAGGAATGTGCTTGGGGCTGGCTTTGGCACGCAGACATCTCCGTGGAGAGGTCGGTAAGTGCCAGACTCTGGCGCTCACCCTGGAAACGCAGGCTGGCTGGGTCAGCCCGCGAGCAGTCTGTGAGCCAGGCGGAGTTCTCCCGGCTCCAGGCTCAGCTGCCACTCGTCCTTGACCCAGAGACCTTGCCCCCTCCTCTGGCGCGGGGGCCGCTGCCTGGCCACCCCAAGCAGTGTGGGCCCTGGGATACCTCGGAAGCAGAGGCCATCCCTGCCAGGGGCCTCCGGTCTGAGAAGCCCCTTCTTCCACCTGCCCCGCCGCAGCCTCTAGGCTGAGGGTCTCAGCGGCCCTCCCGCACGCAGGCGGCTCAAGAGTCAACCCGCAGTGAGGAAGGCCACCTTCTGCCTGGGCAGAGGAGGCTTCGGGCTGAGCAGCCCAGAAGCTTGGTAATGGCTAAGGCCACCCAGGTCCCCCTGGACCCGTCTTGGAAAACACGTGCAGAAAAAGCAAACAGGCCGGTGTGCGTCTGGAGCCGGTCCGCTGGATCATTAGTGTTGGCCCTCCCTGTTTCATCGCTGTGTGTGTCGTCCTCGGTAAACCTGGGCTAATCCCCTTCCTGGGGAGGGGCCTGTGTTCTCCCCTGAAGCAGGTTGGGGGCTGAGGCCGCAGGGCCGGGTGCTCGGGGACCGAGGGAGGCTTCCCCCCGAAGGCCCAGGAGAGCATGGCCATCAGAGCAGGGAGGTTCCAGCAGCTCTCACTTCCCTTTCTCTCCTGCATTTCCCTCAATATTGTCTCCTCTTCGTGGGCACAGCCAAGGGCTCTGGAGAGCTCCCCATCGGACAACCGGCGGAGCTCCGTGAGACCAGGCTGCCGGCGCCTGTGGGTTTGGTTTTATGCTGTTTCTCCCGACCCTGTATTTTGGAGGACTCTGGCCCAGTGGCAGGGCATTGCCCTTCGAGGGAGGGGCCCTGAAGTCCTGGGCAGACACCTTCGGACAGAGGGCAGGGTAGCAGAGGGTCCTGGCAGGATGCCGTGAGGCCGGGCAGCCTCCCTGTTCTGAGGGAGAAGCACGAGCATGTCACCCACCTATTTCCTCCAGAACCTTCCAGCAAAGCCCTGAATGTGGAAGGCCATCATCCAATTGTCTGCAGGAGACCCAGTGGGACCACGGGAGGTGTGCACCTAAAGCTCTGGGGGGGGTGGGACCCCGGCCCCCGTTTGGTAGACGCGGGAGCATCTCGAGACGCAAAGCTTGGGGGCCCGGCTGGTGGTCGCGGGCTGGCTCCGTGTGGCAGGTGGCCAGCAGCCTGGAAGGACCCCAGCTGCTGGTCAGGTCGCGTCCTGTGGTCCGGGCCTGGGCAGGGGCTGCCACCAGGCTGCCCGGAGGCTGGGGCAAAGGCGCCCTCTATCGCCTGCTTGGGGGATGCGTCTTTCCTCCAGAGCACCCCGGGAGCCGGAAAGCCCTTGCAAACCAACATCAAACGCCCCGGGTTCCCCAGACATTATCTACCTTTTGGGAACCTTTAAAATAGAGTCAAGCTTTTCCAGCTCCCGTCTGACTTAATATAAACCATGTGCTTCTTGAAGCGTGAGCAGTTTTAAAGCATTTAAGCGGCCGTGCGTACTGGGGAGGGGGCTCGGTGGTGGTGAGGGGGGGCATGGACAGTCTCCTATTAAGTCGGTGTTCATAGAAAAGCAAGCAAAGATACGGCCAAAATGATGAATTTGTTTCCCAGTGGCCTGGCATTCTGTCCAGGGCAAAAGCATTCCAGAAAGCTCCAGAAACAGAGTGGGGGCATGGCTTCCTGGGGCCGGCTCTCCCTTGTGGCGTCGAGAGCAGGGCAGGGGGTCCTCGGGGCTCTTTCGGTGGTGGCCGGGGGCTGGCCGGGACAGAACGGACGGGCACCGGAGCGTCCCAGGCGTCTGGCAGGCAGGGCTGCAGAAGCTCTATCTTCACGGTTTTTCTTCACACGTCCCAGCTTCGGGAGAAAGCTTTTCCTCCCCAGGTTCAAAACTGCCGTGTGTATTCAAACATCAGATTTAATAAGCATCTTTAAATGCTTTATAGGGGCAGTTTTGGGGGTTTTTGTGTGTGTGTCTTGGTGTCTAAAGCGTCAATTTTCCACCTGGGGGCAGATGCGTGGTATTTTTTTTCTTCTTCTGCAGTAATTTGTTTATCCTTCTAGTGACTCGCTGTGGGGACAGTTATGCCCTCGAGTGTCTGTCTGGCTTTCCTGACCTGACAAGTGGGTGCCAGCCCTCCGTGTGCGTCTCGCCGGGCAGACAAGCTGTGTGGGCAGCGCTGGGGTCCCCGGGGCTCCTGGAGGGGAGATCCCGTTCCCGAGGGGTGGGGGGCACGGAGGTCCTTCACTGGCAGGACCAAGCAGGAGGGACAGGCCGGTGGGGACTGAGGAGGGAAGGATCACCTTCCCTGAAGTTCTAGATCGGGTTCTGGAGAGAGGATCTTCGGAGACCTTCCAACGTCTGAGGATGTTATTAGGCAAGTTCCACAGTTGTGGGTTGCCTCTGAGCAGCCCGGACCTCCTTTTAAATGTGGGGACCGTGCTGACCTCTGGGCCAGACCAGAACGAGGCCCTGGGCTCACGACACCATGTCCCCACACAACCCAACTGTTTAGATTGCTAACAGCACCGGAGGCATTTCCAAGGCACGTGGGCTCAGCGTCATTGGCTAGGATTTTATGAGTCCTGTGCTCAAGAATTAATTGATGGAAGGCCCAACAGCGGCGGTGTGTGGGGGGAGGGAGGGGCGTGACCCAGCCTGAGAGACCGCCCCCAGTGCACCCTGGAGAGTCTGCTGGGACTCCCGAAAGTAGTGTGTGTCATCCCACACTTGGTGGGTGAGTAGGTCCCTTTCCCCATCTGGTGTCAGGCAGTCGGGACGAGCGCCTCATTCTGTGCACAGTGTGGGCCCCACGGAGAGCCCCTTGCCCTGACACCCCACCCTGGGGATGTGGTCTCCATACACACAGAGGGTCTGTAGACAGAATGAGTAACCTTATGATGGGAAATTGGATGGTTCAACCTGGGCCGGGGAGACAGGGTTGCAACCCTGGGTGGTTGTGTCTCTGTTTGGCTTCTCAAAAAGGCCTTTCATCTAGGGAACTTCAGAGAGCACGCCCGGGCCACAGAAATGCGAAGGGACCTGGCCAGGCCAGGGGCAAAGCAGGGAAGGACCAGAGCTAGAGCCTGGCACGTGCAGTCCAGTACACAGCTGAGACGGACGCTTCTAGGCTCAGTCACCTGGGGGCACGTGAACCTCGCCACTCTGGCCCCTTCCCCAGCTGTGAGCCCCAGCGTGATGTGCTCAGGGGTAGATGGTGAGCTGTGGGAGGCGGATGCCGGCCGGTCCCTCCGGCCAGCAGAGTCCTTGAGCGCAAAGCTGGAGGCCCAGCGTGTTCCAGGCTGCCTGGGACAGCCTAGGACGGAGGCAAGCTGGCCCTCCGTGGCCCCAGCTCCAGCCTCTGCCCCCCGGCCCTCAGTGAGGTTTTCAGAGCCCGCTGGGCACACTTGGGGGCCCCGGGCGGACGTGAGAAGTGTGAACCACAGCCGTCAAGCCAAGTCTGGCTGGGGCACCCCATCCTTCTGCCCCAGCCTCACAGAGGGCAAGCGCCTCCCCCCTCCCGTTGGCCACCTGGACGTTCTTATTACCTCTCCAGGTGTCGCTGGGAGAGCAGCTCACCTTCCTGCCTGCTCCCCATTGTTCCACAGGCTCTCTTTTAGGTCATTTTACATTTTCACCCAATCCCTGTAATTCTGTAAAACATTCCCAGGCCACAACACGACCCCACCGCAGCTGGTGTCTCGTCCCTGCTCGCAGAGCTCAGACGGATGTTTCCCCCCGTTCTGGCGCTGGTCCGGGGCGCGGGCAGGTCTGCGGCCCCCGGGTTGGGACTGACGCGCATGCCTGGGCCCTGTCCTCCACCCACAGCCCGGTGTCTGCGTCGGCTGTGGTCACGGCCCGCCCGAGCCCTGGGCTCCCCGGGGCAGCGGGCACCTGCTCAGGGGAACGTGGGGTGCCGCACGGGCATGGGGGATGGGTGCCTGCCCACAGCACCCACGGGCAGGCGCGCTTCCTCCAGGAAGAGGCTGAGGCCCCGCCGCGGGCGGCCGGGCGGGCGTCTCTGGCGGATCAAGGAGCCTAATCGGAGAGCCGGGCTGAGAGCCCCTGCGGCGGAAGACAACAAAAAATAAATGTCAAAGAACATTTGAAGAGCTCAATAAATTGATCATATTCCAGTGAACCTTCACCCTCATAATGATGGGACTATTTAAATGCTAATGTCATTTTTTAAAAAAGTCAATTACTGGAGTTTTGAAGCAATGAAGTCAGCGTTCTCCTGGCCCTCCTCCCGCCAGCTTGCTCTCCCCGCCGCCGTCTGCGGGCCCTGGAGCGCTCGCCGGGCTCCCTGCAGGGAATACCCCCTCCAAGTGGTCCCAGGCATCGAATCAAGCTGATACAGACCCCCAAACATCCGAAGTCTAGTGAGAAATGGAAAGCACCTGTTGATAAAGGCGCAGCGTTTGTGGATTCGGGGGCGGGGGTGCAGCTGCGGTTCAGCCTGCAGGCGAGCGAGCCCACCCCACCCGCGGGCCCCACAGCGTCCCCAGCGGAGCAGAAACGGGCGGGCGACTCCGAGCCTCCCTGAAGGTCAGCCCCAGCTGCGCCCCATCCCCCCAGGGGGCTTCCCCACCCACCCTGTCCAGCCGAGCCCTCTGGGTTCCCGAGGAGGACGAAGGGCTCCCCTGTGGCTGGAAGGAGAGAGCGGGGGTTGCTGGACCACCCCGAGGGGCAGTGAGCAGGGCCCCGGCTGAGGGGTCTGAGCATTGCACCCCCCGCAGGGGCCTGGGGTCTTGAGAGCCCACCAGCTGCCTGACCCGCGCCCAAATCCACAGGCTTCGTGCGCTGCACACTGGCTGTCTCAGGGCCTTTCTCCAAAGAGGGAAGCAGAGGCACGAAGGGGCAAGGGGCCTGCCCGCTCACATGCTGTCAGGGGTAAAGAGCTGGAACTCGACACTGGTCTGCTCAGGGCCGTGCAAGCCACGCAGCGAGGGGGAAAGCTTCTCAGCCAGAAGGGGCTGCCCCGAAGACCTTGGGTGTCCAGTCTGGGGGCCCGACAGCCTACATCCCCGAGAAACCAGTCCGTCCCAGCCTCAAGGAGAATGAGACAAACTTGCCAGCATTTCAGGGCCTTGGTGCTGAGTGCTGACCTGTGACCCTCACGTCCAGCCCCGTGCTTGGGCAGGGAAGCAGAGACCCGGGGGTCAGCTCTGGGCAGGCCCCAGACGTCCTCTGTGGCATGAGGCGCTGGCTTAGGGCCAGGGCACAGCCGGGACCCCCTTTCTTCTCTTTCTTCTGCTCTTCACCTTGCCGGCTTCCAGAAGAAAGCATCCTCCAGGCTCTTCTACCCCTGCTGGCAGGGAAAGCCCACCCTTTGGGGCCCCCAGGATCTTCACTGGGAAAAATCGAGATGACACCCATCAAGGTGAGGATGCCGGTCCCCCGTTCAGCCAGAACGGGGCAGGGGCGGTGGTAGGACCGTGCTGCCCTCCACCTCCACCCCTGCATCCTGCTGCTGTTTGTGTTGCAAGGAGTTTAACCCGGGAGCCTTCACGGTGCAGGTGAGAGAGCCCCCGGCCTGGAGCACGGTCTGCCCTCCCGCCTCCCTGCCCCCAGCACGCGTCCTGTTGGGGGGGCGGGTTCCAGGACACCCCTCCTCCGCCGACGCCATCAGAGAAAAGGCAGGTGTTCTCTCCCTGCATTTGGCCAGGGCACTGGGGGGTTTTGGAGGCTTCAGAATTCCCAAAGTGGGGAGGGCCTGACGGGGAAGAGAGGCATGCGATCCCTGGGCCACCTCCTTACGGGCCTCGAGGCAGGGTGTGCAGCTGGCCCGCTGCCTGGACACCATCAGTCCCTGGCCAGTGACCCCCGTCCCTGCAGCGGAGGGGGCTGGAGCTTCCTCATGCTCTGGGCACACGCTACAGGCCTTGAGTGGAAGAACCCCCAAAGGGGAGGGGAGGCTGCCTGTGTGGTCCTGGGAAAGGCACGTGAACTGGGAGTCACCAGATGGGGAGGACTCTAGGGAGTGTGGTCCCAGGCCCCTCGCCACAGGACCCAGGGGTACACGCTGAACGTGCCGCACGCTGTATGTGTGGGGTTGGGGCGGGGGATCTGCAGGGGCACGAGCGCCCGGGGAGTCCTGGTGCCGCCACAGTCTGAGGGCCCGGCCGTGATGACAGACCCCGCGGGGGACCGGCTCAGCCACGTAGCTCGGGGGCCTCGTGGGAGGAACCCGTAACACGGCCCACCTGCCATGTGGCAGCTAAGGTGGCTGACACCTGTTCCTGGCCACATGAGGGCTGTGCAGGGGCTGACACCCATGTCACAGTGCCACCCACAGCACACTTCCCTACACGCGGCCTGGACCTCTGTCCCCCTGTCGGGGGCTTCCTGATCTCGACCTGCCTTCCTGCCCCACGCCGGGGCCCCGCCGCATTGGGCTGGGGGTCGCAGCCAGGGAAGCCTGTCCCGGCATCCACAGCCCGGCCCACAGTCAGCATCCTGAGAATACTGACCCGGGCGCCGGGGTCCTGTGCAGGGCTCCCTAAGAGGGCAGGTCCCAGCATCTGGTGGTAGAAAATGGAAGCAAATAACAGGTCATGCCTGGTGGCCCAGCTTGGCTCTGAGCTTCCTGAAGTGTCAGCTCCTTCCACCTTCCCAGGGCCTGGAGACGGAGGGGGTCTCAGCATCCCCACTGCACCGATGTGGAGACCAAGGCACACAGGGACGGAGCTTCCTCGAGCCCCACAGAGGGGGGTGGGACACAGACGGCCAGACCCGAGCATCCTCAGTGGTGCTCTAGGGGCCTCTCCCTCCTGCTCTTCACATCACTTCTGAGCCCAAACCCAGCTGAGTCCGGCCAGCTCGTCCCATGATGGGGACAGAGGGACATGCTCGGGACAGCGCCGGGGCAACCATGGCTAAGCAGGCATGTGGCTCCCACCCCTTTTCCTGAGTGCTGTCCACCGACAAGCCACTGGGTGCTGGCTGGGTGCTGGCTGAAGGGCACCAAGAGGAGGGGGCTCCGGGAGGCCTCACAGCAGAGGAAGAAACTCAAGACAGGGGCCGTGGATCGCAAAATATTGCAAAATTTTCCGAGGCGGGCCCTATTCGATCCGTGAAATGGGATATGTGCCCTGAACTTGGCCACATAATACCGCTCTGTCTGGGAAGGGCCGGGAGCGCTGGGGACCCAAGTTGTCTTTCAAAGAGCGATAGTTACGGAAATTAGTGGTGCAGAAATCCATCCCCATCATTCATCGGGGCCTTATTAACCGTCCTGTGGTGTGAGAGGGCAGCCGGCCGCCTGACTGAAGGGCCTGGGAGAGGCTCTGTCGTCCTCAGCACCAGGGAGGTGCACAGGAGGAACAGCCCGGAGGCCCCGGAACTGCGGGGTCCCGGGGCCCTAGTCATACAGGCAGCGATGTGACTTTCCAGAATTAGGAGTCAGCGGACAAGGACCTAGCCCAGAAGGCACCTGGCCTTGCAGGATGTTCAGTAAACACTGTTTTGTCGCTATCCCAGCAGCCGGAACAGCAGAGGGCCAGCCCCGGGGTCCCCAGGCCGTCCGGGCCTGGAGCCCCCATGGAGCATCATGTGCGGGCCTCCGCAGCCCGTGGCCTGTTGACGGAAGCAGCACCTGCTTTACATCCGTTCTAAGTGCTAAAAGCACCAGGTAAGTGTCATGCACGTGATGGACAGAGGTAGTCTCAGCATCGCCTGGGAACTCGTGAGAAATGCAGATTCTCAGGGTCCAGCCCAGACCTGCTGGGTGGAGCTCCCGGGCCGTGTGGAGTCCTGCAGCTGAGCCTGACAGAGGACAAGTCTGGGTCCCACTGCTGTTCTCCAAGCATCTTCTCCATGGGAACCATGCGAAGGAAACAGAGACCCCCCGTTGCTGGGGACGGCCCCCGGGAAGGTCCAGGCACTCGTCCTGGGCCTGTCTGTCCCACCCCACAGTGGGCACATTCCCACGGGGCTTCCTATGCGGACTCCCGCAGGGCCTGGCCCTTCCAAGATGCCCCCTGCATCCCGCCGGAGCTGGACATGACAGAGACAGCCCAGCGTGAAGGCGCACAATCGTTTCAGAAAGGCTGTTTGAGGGGCCAGAGAGGCCTTGGCAAGATGCTTGCCTTTCAAGGTCGTGCTAATGACCTTCCGTACGTGATGAATTTATTGAGGGGAAAACATGCTGAGTTGTTTTGTCCAATGGCATCACCAGAAGGAATCTTCCGTGGCCGAGCCTCAAGCCTGTTACTCAACACTCGCATTATTACAGGCCAAAGCCAGATGCGAGGGAGCGAGAAGGTGATAACGCAGAGGGGAGGGTGCACGGCCTTCCCAAACCTGTTCATTTTTAGCCCCTGTGAATCAAAGTAGCGTCCGGCCCTGTCCGGGGAGCCTTTGATCCTCCGCCCTGGCCCGCCGTGGCCCCACCCACGGAGAGACCGAGAGCACGAAGAGATAAACAGCACTTGAGTGAGCGGTGCTGGCCCCTCTCTGCCGCCCCGCCTGTTGACAAGAGCTCTCTTGGCAAGTGGCACACTCGTAACCTTCGCCCTTGACCGCACTGTCTGGTGGCAGATAAGAAGTTGGGGGTGTCAGGAAGGGGAAAGGAAAGGAAAAACATTATGCCCGCCCCCGCAAAGGAAGGATGAAGCAGATTCCAGGGGAACGCTGCGGGCTCCCTCGGGGCTGGGCTGTGCCCAGGAGACAGGACTCGGCGGGTGGTGCAAAGACAGAGATGGGGCCCAGGCTGAACGTCCTCTACCAACACGTTGGAGAAGGGAGGGTCCAACCCCACAGCCAGGCAATGGAAAAATCGATCCCTTGGAGTACGTTCGAAATGGCCTCGGTGGGTCCCCAGTGGCTGAGAGGTGTGGTGAGCTCTGCAGGGGAGACACTGAGGCTTTCCTGCTCATCTTGCTGGAATTGCCCCAAACGGGGGTGTCTGTCTCATGAACTTGACTTTGGCTCAGCCTCGGTTTGACTGTCTGTCCACAGCTAATTACCAGGACAGGGGATATGCCGATGTTGAATGTTGCACAAGAACTGTTTGAGACACGAGGATGAGGCAGGAACCTACTGACCCCATATCCCGCCCTCAGGCCTGACACGTGGCCGGGGCTCACAGGCATTTGAACAAACACCCTACACTCTTGAACAGTCACCAGAGGAGAAGGGGAGGGTCTCGTCTGGGAGGGAGGGGTCTCTGCAAAGCCCGCCAGATGCCAGGTGGCCCGGACAGTTCTCTGTCCCCCTGAGAAATGCAGTGTCACACCGGCGGGATTGCGGGGATGGAATTATGGTAACCAGGACCCACATTTGCATTCTCCATCCCAAGCCCATCCGCTGTGTCGGAATGAAACCTTTGAAAATCGCCATGGACACTGGTTTTGATAATAATACGTGGGTAAAGGTTGTATTGCTATCTGAGCGGTGATTCATCCATCTGTGAAGCAAGACAAGGCGGTAATAGGAAGGAGCCGATCGCCGGGGGCAAAGTTGGAATGCAAGCTCATCAGAGGCAGTGAACTCCGGCGCCACGCCGTTAAATAGAATTCCATTATTGTTTCATAAATAGAGAGATTGAAGTGCCCAGGCTAGGAACCGATGATCATAGGGGATTGCGTGTTAGCTAAACTCGAGACTAGTATTTGTTTTGAGCAAGTGGTTGTCTCGGCTAATAGTAGGGTATTTCATTGTTAAGAGCTTGTTGAACGGGATTTATGGAAGAATCCTGCGTGGCTGTTTGTGCCGGATGCTCAGCGGTTGCCGGGAGATGGGGAGTTGGCACTGACGTTACTCCATCCCTAGTGGGTTTCTCACCATGTCCTGGTTAGCGTCACCCCTTGGAAATGGGCTGCTGGCTCCATCTCAGAGGCTGGGATCTCTGCAGGGCATGGCCAAGCTCTAGCCCAGTTCCTGGCGGGTGCTCAAACGGCAGGTGTGTGTGTGCGTGCGTGTGCACATGTGATGGGATTTGGGTACGAGAGCCTCAGCTGGGCCATTTGTCCCCCTGTTTCATTCGGGACCAGGGGCGTCCCCCTCTGTGCCGCGCTGAGGGAGGCAGCAGGACGGGAAGAGCAAAATCTAGGTGAGCAGGTGAAGTGTTGTCAGGTGCAAAGAGCTTCCTGTCAGGGCAGAGCCCAGCTCAGCGGCCCTGGAGTGGGGACGGACCCAGGGTGGAGAGGGCTGTGTGCCCACCGGGGCCTTCTCCATGAAGCCTCTCCAAGGGGCTTTTCTGTGTGGAGGAAGCAGGTGACAGTTTGAACCCCTCTCTCCATCCCCATCTGTGCTCAGCATTCTTCTTCGTTTGGGGAGCATTTCCAGGAGCCTCCACAGTTGAACTTTTCCCTCCCAGCTTGGCTGCAGGATCCCACAGACAGGGTCCTCCGGGGCATCCCCAGAGAGTCCACGAAGCCTGCGGTGTGAGCACCAGCCCCTCTGCCCTGACGTCAGTGGACACGGCCCCTCCCACCTCTCCTCCTCACAGCATCTTCTCCCCCAGGAGCAGAGTCCCCTGGACGACCAGCACCCCACAGCACGCTAGACCCCAGGGAACCTGGAGGGCAGAGACACTTCCCCGCAAGCCGCTGGGCAGACTGGCAGGCCCCTGGCCGCACATTGTTGGGCCATATTGAGTTCTGAACTAACAAAGACTGTGACCGTGTGGTCCTGCAAGGAATGGCCACAAGGAAATCAGAGCCAGCACCTTGAGCAGGATCACACAAAACCAGCCGGGCATGCCCGTCAAGGGCAGGCCAGCGTGCACGCACAAACAGGGCCAGCCCACCTGTTTTAAGAACCTCATGCTCAGGAGTGTGCGGGGAGGGAGCATGTAGAACGCTCTCAGCCCACCATTGTGTATTTGAGGTGCTCTCCAGCCTGTGGGGCCTGGACTGGCCTTTAAAAAGCTGCCTCCCCCAAGGACCCTCGCTCTGGCCGGCCCCATCAGAGGCCCCGTGTCTGACTGTGTTTGCATTTATGGGACCTGCTGACGTGTGAGGACGGGCACACACAGGCGGGAGAGAATAGGCTGCTGTGGACAAGAAGGCAGGCTCGGGGGCTCACCCCCTCTGGCCTCAGTTTCCCCCTTTACACGAGAGTGGGCTAGTCTGATCGTAGGTCGGGAGGGGTCCCCTCAGGCCCCTCATGCCACCTGTGCCTCTGGACTTCCTGTGATGAGCTCATGCAGGTGACACCGTGTCCAGGTCCCTCGCTGGCCCTTGTGCCCCCGGCTCTGAGCCCCAGGAGCGTCAGCACCAGGGGGGATGGGAAGATGCAGCCTCTGATGCAGGTGTGCGGCCCCCACTCATTCAAGTAGCCTGCACGTGTGCCGGAGGAACAAAAGGCCCCTTCTGTGTCACCTCCCCGGGGACGGCGCCGGCCCCGCCTGTGACCCAGCAGCCAGGCTGCCTTAGCTCTCTCAGCACCGTCCGGCTCCCGGGCCCGCGCAGCGCAGCTCGCCCACTGCACGCTTTGTTTAGTCTGGGTTTCTGGGCGTCAGGCTCTTTTTTTCTCCAAATTCTTCCAAAATTCTGTAGGCTGAAGACACCACTCATGCAGCCCAAGGGAAGAGTAAATAACCCTCCTGGATGGAGAAGTTCCTGTCTCTCCCGAGGGTGATGGCGCGCCGGGGGGACAGGGGTAACTGAAGCATGACACCCCCACGCCCCAGCGGAAGGCCTCGTGTCTGGGGGACAGTGTTCCCAAGCCCGGGAGCAGGGGGATGGGCTCCGGCAGCCGCCTTGCCGTCCTGAACTCAGGACTGCCCCCAGGACAGAAGGCGGTCTCCAAACCAGTCTGAACCGTCTGCCCAAATCCCACACCAACCGCCTCACTCCCTTTGATTCCGGGTCAGAGCAGCGCCCGCGTGGTGGCGGCGGGGGGCCCACCAGAGGGACAGCTCTTGGCTCGGCCGACCGGCTCTAGGGGTACGAAGGTGCTTGCCGGGAGCCCCCAGCCCCACCCCATGCAGGGACACGGGAGCCCCTCCTCCCTCCCCGGAGGTCGCAACGGTCGCCTGAGGCGGCTTCTGCCACCAGGCACAGCCCCCAGGGAGGGGGTAAACCCACCGCGTCACCTGACAAATGCTTGGTCCTCCGCTTCCCGCAGGACATTGAGCTCCAGGAGGAAGAGGTGGGAATGGGTTCAAGAAACAACCTCGCCTCCACGGACTCTAAGAGAATCAGGGGTGAGAGGGACGCATAAAAGCCGACTTAGAGCTTCGTCTTCTTGTTTTATGTGCCCAGGGGACCACCAGGGAGGGGCTTCGAGCATAGGCCCTGCCCCAGGCCGGGGGGCCGGGGGCCGGGGGAGCTTGCTCCAGCAGCTGGGGAGGGCGTGCTCGGGGGGGCGGGGTTGTGCACCACGTCCAGGCATAAGGAAGGAAGGAACCGTTGGGGATTTGGGATTGATGGCCACAGCTGCCCACACCGCACCCTGCACCCCGTCCCTGCCCCGTCCACTCTACGGCCGTTCTCCCATGAGGGCGGCCTCTCCCATCCATGCTCTTGCTCGCGAGCCTTGTCGCCCATTAGGACCGCCCAGCCGAGGGTGTCCGGCCCCGTCCTCATTGGTGAGAAGATGCTGATCAGAGGTGGTGGGAGGACAGGGAGGCTGAAGGATAGAGGAGCCAGATTCCCACATCAAACTGAGGCCCACACAGGTGGACCCCTGCCCTCAGCGCTGGGCTCTGGGGCGCGGCCGGGGAACTGAAGGGAGTCAGAGAAAGGTCCCCCCGGGCAGGAAGGAAGCAGGAAAATGGGGCTCTGGAGTCCAGAGGAGGAAGGAAATCCAGCGGCCAACACTGGGGTGCGGTCCAAAGCACCACCGAGAGGGCCCCCCGAATGCCCCGCAGCAGGGATGCCGACAGGGGCAGGAAGACAACGGGGAGGGGGCGGTAGGGAAGGTCCCTGAGAGCCAAACATGACTGACTTCTGCCGTCCCTTAAATAAGTGGATTCGAACCAGCTGTTGGTTAGACCCTGAGCTGCAGAAGACGGCTGGTGCCCCAGTCCCCAGTACCCTCCACTCCGCCCTGCCCTGGTCCAGCCTCTCTGAGGGCACCCCCCAGCCCCCCGAGCAGTCGGGCCGTCCGGGATGAAGGACATAACACAGAGCTACACTGGCCAGTGAGGGAGCCACAAGCCAAATGTGACCACTGAATCCTAGGGACGAGATCAAGCACGAGGCACCGAAGTTTTCATTTCCCTAAGTTTCACTCTCTTAAACTGGATCGTGGGTCTCTGCTTCCCAACAGTGCCCTGAGGGTCCTCACAGGTGTGCGAATGATGGTGGCTGTGCCTGGCCCCTTCCGGTCTGACGTCTTGAGAGGCAGCCGGAAGCTCCATGCAGAGGCACCTCTGGGCGAGATGCATCCCATGAGGGTTTCTCTTGTTCTTACAATACGGCCTCCCTGTCGACTGAGGTCTGGGGCCCCTGCCTGGAACCCGGGGCAAAGGAACCTCCTAGCCACACCAGTCCTGGAGCATGGGCAACCACAGAGGAGGGGCACCATCCTGCTGCTGCAGTTACTTTGGGGCAAAGGGTCATTTGTTTAGTTGCACATCTGCTTTGCTTGAGCCTTTCCTTCGGCTTCAAGGTGTCCGTCCCCAGCGGCACGCCCTGGCCACCGAGACGGGGCACTCGTCTCACTGGCCAGTCCAGCCAGGGCTGCATGCCGTCCTCCCGGACATGCCGGCTCTGGCACCCAGCTCCACCAAGGCGTTGACTCTGCGGCTGGGGGAGACGCTTCTCGTGCTTCCGCTTCTCCTGTCTTCTCCGGCTTGTGAACGCGTTTCTTCTGCCAGCGACGCCTGGCACACTGGTGTCCAGAACGGCCGTGTAACTGGGGTGCGTGGATTATGGCACACAGTTTCGGGAACCCCACGTCTGGTCTGATCCTGCCAAGGTCTGTGTGCTGTCTTAGCTGTTACTCCTCTGCGAACGAGGGTCAACTGTATATAATACGATGGAACATACATCAGCTTTATTGAGATGCGACTCATACGCAGTCAGCTCTACCCCCTCGGAAGTGTACGATTTGGGGGGTTTCAGGATATTCACACGGAGGTGGAGCCGCCACCACCACCCAGTCTTGGAACATTTCATCACCCCAGAGAGGAGCCCCTCAGCTGTCACTCCCCAGCCCCCCGCCCCCAGCCCCTGGGAGCCACGAATCCGCTCTCAGTGTCCGTAGATTGGCCTGTTGTGGACGCTCGTATACACGGAACCGTGGATTTGTGTCCTTTCACGTCCGGCTCCTTCCGCTGAGTGCCATCCAGGTCGTGGTGTGCGTCGCTGCCCCGTTCCTCATTATGATTGGATCATGGTCCACTGTACGGGTGGACACTCGGGTGGTTTCCACATTTGGGCCACGACGAATAGTGCTGCTGTGAATGTTCGCGTCCTAGTTTTTTTGTGGCTATGTGTTCACTTCTGCGGGGTGTGGACCCAGGAGTGGACTTGCTGGGTCGAATGGCAACTCTAGATGTCTGCCGTTTCCTGCCCCAGCTGCAGCATGTTACATCCCCCCCACCCCGAAGCGTCCGAGGGTCCGAGTCCGCACATCCTTCCTGACACTCGGCATCATCTGTCGTGTTCGATGGGAGCGTCGGGGTGGCTGTGACCTGCCTCTCCGGTGAGTGTTGGTTTTGGAAAGGAAGCTCTAGGGAGTTTGAGAGCTGGGAACGGGGAGGCCGGAGCCCAGCCACAGATGTGCAGGGCGTTGGTCCCGTCTGTGAACAACGCTGCCGCTGAAACAGCAGGGAGGAAAGAAACCATTTTCTGTGGAACTTTCTCTTGGTGGGTCTTAGTCTGCCGAAACCAGATTTGTAGCCCAAGACAAATGCCCAGCCCACATTGTGGAACGAAGAAGGTCAGTACTTCAGCTTCAGCTCTGCAGAGCCACCGGCCTCGACTGGCCCTCCGAGCGCAGGCGCAGGATGGAGCCCGTTAGCTGCAGCAGCTCCGGGGAGGGGGGTTGTGTGCCCTCACGACGGCAGGAACAGACAGGTGCCTCGGGGAGCCATCGGACGGCCCCCGACCCACACTCGCTGGTATCCGACAGGTCCCGGGCCCTCTGCAGAGGCCAGGGGGCAGCCCCAGGGTG
>NW_023270447.1:92234599-92244122 GCF_011800145.1 Mirounga leonina | reverse complement strand
GCCGTCAGATGGCCCCCGGCCCACACTCGCTGGTGTCCAACAGGCCCTGGGCCCTCTGCAGAGGCCAGGGGCAGCCCCAGGGTGCGGGATCACCTCCCAGGGGAGCCTTCGGATGGCCCCTGACCCACACCCGCTGCGCCCTCCAA
The DNA here is from genome assembly GCF_011800145.1 of Mirounga leonina. Lineage (NCBI taxonomy): Eukaryota > Metazoa > Chordata > Mammalia > Carnivora > Phocidae > Mirounga > Mirounga leonina. The sequence continues at coordinate 92,243,976 of NW_023270447.1, read as the reverse complement.
TCTCCAGGTGTCCGACAGGCCCCAGACCCTCTGCAGAGGCCAGGGGCGGCCCCAGGGTGCAGGGTCACCTCCCAGGGTCCCCTTCTCCCTAGTCACTGCACGAAGGCCGCCGGGGAACCTGGGAGACAACCCAGCCCTCGTGGCCCGGCCAGCACAAGGCAGGCCCACCTCTGCACTCCAACCTGCAGGATGGATTGCATGGATGAAGGGTTGTCCAGCCCCAGTGTCCCCGAGAGATAAATAAGCATGAGAGGCTCTGTGGGCGGGAAATAGCGCGAATGAGGAAGGCCGCCTGCCTTCCAGCAGCACATCCACGTTGCGGTCATGTTGTGCGAGAACATTTCCACTAACACAAAGGACCCACTCTGGAAGAGGTTCCCACGGACGCTCCGCGGAAGGAGATCCATGCCGAGCGGCACAGGGGCTCTGGACCCGCGTGCAAAGCCCACTGCAGGGGCAGCACCCTGCGTGGCGAGAACGTAGCCGGCGGGCCGGACTTGAGCCTCGGGGGGCACGGGCCCATGGAGGGGGTCCTGCCCACCCTCTGCGCAGCCGCTGGCTGCTTGCTGTTTTTAAACACCCAGGGCCTGATCGGTGGCAAACATCCAGCTCCGTCATTAGGTGTAAGTGGACTTTCCTTTTCTTCTTTCTATCGATTTGCTTACTTACCGGAGCCCCTGATATGTCGCTCGTGACTTTGGCTGAGGTTCATCGGTCACTACAACCCGCTGGTGTGGCTGACCATCATGGCAGCAAAAACGGCGGGACGCTCAGGCGCGAGAGCCACAGGCGGGGAGACGGCGCAGCCTGAACGTGGTGAGGAGGCCGCACGCGGGCGGGATCGTTGGGCCCATCACCGTGGCTCCCGTGGGCTTTGTGGATCTACATTATACCCGTGCCTCATCTAGACAGAACTCACAACGAAGACCAGGGAACAGGGCTTGTGCTTTAGAAATCGTAGAAATCTCCCCTATTAAAGGGCTGAGCAGTTGCAAGGGACACGTCCTCGCGGGCCTGGAAAACGTCGTGGTCGGAACAAGCCAGGCACTGAGGGTTCTGGAAGGCTGAACTTCCTTTACCCCCAGATGTAGCGAAGCGGCAACATGCGAGTTGCACGGACGGAGATCGCTCCGTGGGAGAACCCCGCGCAGCTCTCTGTGCACACGGGGGCCGGATGTTTGGGAGAAGTTTTAAGTATCCCCCACAGGAAAATATGAATGCTGAAAAGTGTTTGCACGGTTGCACTTTAAGCCGGCTTAATGAGATACAATTCACATCCCAAATAATTCACTCAACTAACATGTACAGTTTGGAGAACGCTGTCTTGGCGTCACTTGGTTGTGGACAGTTGTTCTTGCTCGGGGTTTGCTTGGTGATCTTCTCCAAGGGCAGGGTCGCCTGCAAAAGCCTCCCCGGGCGAGGAGCTCAGAACCACGTGGCTTCCTCACAATCCGCATTCTCTCTCAGGGCTCCCACCTCGCCTACCTGATCCCCACGCACCGAGGGCCCCGGGGCCACATCGAGTGGTCCTGTGTGCCTTCCCACTGAGTGTCAGGCAGACCACACGCCACTCTGTGTGGCCTCGGTCGGGGTGGTCAACCGTCCCGGTTTGCCCAGGACTTTCCCAGGTTTAGCACTGAAAGCCCACGTCCCAGGACACCTGTCAGTCTCTTGCAAGCCACGAGGGGTGGCATTTGTAGACGGGGCCCTGACGGTGGCCTGTGGTGCCCCTGCTCCCCCCAGCCCAGGAGATGAGCAACCGGGAGTCGAAGAGTGTATGTTGGGATGGGGAGTAATGTCCCGCTCTGCCTGTCCAGTTGGGGAGGGACTCAACGTCTTGGTACTCACCACCACGGCCACTTGGGTTTCTGATGTGTGTCTCTGTGCCTGGGTTTCTTAAAGAGCAGAGCACCTGTGACCCCCAAGCCCCCAGCTCAGGTGCGGCTTTGCTGTATCTCCTGCTGCTCTGAGAAAGAACTGAACTCGGGTCCAGATGCTGCCCAGTGAGGGGTCCCTGCAGACCCGGGCGCCAGCCAGACTGCGGGCGGATCCTTTGCCTTTGCTGCCTCCTGGCTGTGTGACCCTGGTAGGTGACACCACAGCTCCATGCCTCGGTTTCCCCTGTTGGAGACGGTGCTGACAGTGTCTGGGTGATATGCTTCAGGGACGCATACGTTACTGATGAGGGCAGCAGTGGGGTCCAGGATGGGCCAGTCAATGGCAAGTCTGAACATTCTTAAGAGGTTTGGTTTTCCATGGCTCTTCCTTGAGAAACACCGAGCACCCTTCCCCAAACATGTCTGTGCTATCTTCCCGGGTTCTCACCTCAAGGGTGGGAAGAACCTGCAGACACCAGGCTTCGGCCCTTCTTCCCTCCCTCCCTCCCTCCCTCTCCCCTGCTCCAGCACCTGGTTCCCATTCTGGAAGGCCTTTTAGTTCCCTTTTCCACGGACAAGAAGGCCCCCAGGCCCAGCCTCCTCTGTCCAGAGGGCATCTACCCTCTGCTTCCTCAGAGCAATGATGGTAGAAGGATCACGGGGAAGAAACGTGCTTCCGATCATTCACCAGGACCACTGATGTGTAATTCTGCTTAGGGCTCACCACCCGAGCCTGGCCTCTCCCCTCGAATCGGGGTGTGTGTGGGGTCTGGCCAGGGTACGCAGGTGTGGGGAGCACTTACATGACTCCGTAGATCCACCATCCCAGCTCTGCAAACTTCGGCAACATTCTCGACCTCTCTGTGCTTCGTTTCCTATCTGTAAAATATCATAGAGACTAATGAGGACCAGGAGTCAAAAGACAGAGCAAGCAATTGTACTTGGCATGGAGCAGATGCTCAATAAACGTGAGCCAAAGCTTTTGGGATGATGGTGATTATGCCTCTTCCCATATGCCTCCAAAGCCTGCACACCTGGTGCACACCTTGAGCGTGTTTGCCGTGACTCTGGAGGCTGAGGCCATCCCAGGCTAGAGCAGGGGAGCAAGGGGTGGAGGCCAGAGTGTAGCTGCAGGGGTCGAGGGGGGCAGACTCCTCTGAGCAATTGCATGGCATGCACAGTGCCACATTCAGACCCCAGATTCCGAGGAAAGCCCAAGACCACCCTTTCCCCGCCGGCCCCAGGATCCTGGCAGGGGTCAGAGCAAGTCTGGCCCCCGGAGAGAGGTGCCCCGGACCCGACCTCACCAAGTGTGCGTGCGCACGAATGTGCATCACGTGGGTTGCACTTGGCTTCAATCATTGTCCACATGGAAGGTGCATTTTAAAATACAGGGCCAGGATCCAGTCACATATACACGTGAGTGCGGGTGTGAGGCTTTACAGCCGAGTGGGGGGGGGCTGGACACACGGGCTCTGCCCCTGCTTCTGCCCCAGGACAGGTCACACCCTCTGGATGACTCATTTCCTCCTCAGTCAAAGTGGGCAATCCGGGACACTGCCTCAACGGTCCTGGTGGGAGGCTAGTTGAGAAAATACGTACAAAGCTACTTGGAGGGGGACCCAAAGGCAGGAAGTCTTCCACGAGTGAGAGCGTTCTCGTCCCTCGGCCTCCGGAGTTCAGTGTCCCACCACCCATGTGCCCAAGAAGACCCCAGGCCCCTGCCACACTCACTCACCCTCTCCTCTGCTAAATAAGCACCATCAGCACCGGCCCGCCGCCCCCCGGCTTTGACCATTTCTGGCTTCCTGACCCGCGGGGGCCTCCCAGCTGCCGGGGTTCCCAGCCATGCCCAGCCCAGGGTGAAGTCAGGCTCTCCAGAGACAGCCGTGAACTGGTGGGGCTGGTCCCCGTGTGCATGGCAGCCCCACTTCCCCAAGCCCAGCCAGCAAGCCCTTCTCACCTGAGGGGACCTGGTTGTGGAGACCTAGCCCCAGGCTCCCCCGGCCCCTGCCCTCCTCTGCCACACTCCCTCTTGCCTGTTAATTATTTTAGTGACTCTCTGCAGAACCTCAGGTGACATCGCCCCAGGGAGGAGTATCCCTGTGCATGTGCATGCGTGTGCCCACGTACACACGTGTGTGAGTGCCGGCATGACTTCTCATTGGTGGCAGGGTGCCGACGATCCTCACCTGGGCCTGGGTCGAGACCGCCCAGCTCGGGCTGCCCGTCATGTGTGGGTGAGGGCAGCGAGGCGGGGAAGGGGTTAACCCGCTCGGGCCGGGCGCGGGGTCCTGTGCCAAGACGGGCCGTCACTTCCCGCTAATGAAAACCAGACCCCCTCCTGCTACAATTGCCACGGTGTTAACCACCGCTCCCAGGGACACATCTTTGTTGTTACTCCCAAAAAGTAGGCTCGGTGTGTCTACATTTGCTGCCTTGCTTTCTTTTGCTTTTGGAAACAAACGGGAGAAGCCAAGTCCAGAGAGAGAGAGAGAGATTCTTTATTTCCTCCCCAAATCGCCTAGAAACCTGCCCCTCCACAGTGCGTGCCTCCCTCTGTCCTGTGCCCACCAGTCTGAAGCAAATCCCGGCCCCAGGGAACCGTCCTGGTCAGACAGCTCCGGGCCCGGTGGGCAGGTCTCGAGGAGGTCAAAGATGCAGGGGAGGAAAAAGAAGACATTGTCAAGGATCACTACAGCCGAGGACCAGGCCAAGCACAGACCAGATTTGTCTTCATTTAAACCTCCCCTGATTGGATTGTCTAACTGATGGGGAAACTGAGGCACAAAGAGGTCTGGAACCTCACCCAGGTGGCCCAACCAGGAAGGGCGAGAGCAGGAGGCCAGGTCTGCCTGACCCCAAAGATAGCTCCGCTCCTTGTCTCTCATCTCAGGAGAATGATCCCGGCTCCACCCCACCTCCCGCCCAACATCTTCTTAACAAGCCACCCAAAGTCAAAGAGCCCACACACCATGTTGCCCCCTTGCCCCTGGGTCCAGAGGGGCTGCCAAGCCAGCATGGTCTGCTCAGTCCCGCCCCAAAGTCACAGGTCAGCTCCTGGCCAGCAGTGCCCAGGCCTCCCGGGCTGATAGCTGGTTCAAACCCCAGCTTGCCCATCCCTGGAGAGATGCCCCAGGCTCTGACCCTGACTTTCTGTCTCCCCCCATGTGAGTCGGCCTGGCAGTCAGGACTCTCGGTGCTGTGGGGATCAGAGGAGACACTACAGGAAAAGGCCGGGGCTCAGCCTGGCCCCGTCAGGCCCTCAGCAGGCAGCGGGGGCGGCGCCATGTGCCTCCTCACCCCCATCAGGCTCTTCTCTGCCATGACCAAGCTCCCCCTGGCCACTGCAGGGTCCCAGCGAGCAAGCAGGTCCTGCCCCCAGGAGTCCACACCCCGGCTGGGTCGTTGCAGGGTCCCAGCGAGCAGGCAGGTCCCGCACCCAGGAGTCCACACCCCTGCCGGGTTGGGGAGTGACAGGTGTACCACTGACGAGGCAGCAAGATGTTCAGTAGGACAGGCACTGAGGTGCGGGACATAGGACCCACGAGGCAGGAGGCTGCTACCCCACCCTCCGCCCCAGCTCTGCCCTGAGTGCCCCGCATCCCCTAGCCTGTGTCTGACGTGAGCGTCTCTCCCTCGGTGGGAAGTGTCCTGAGCCCGCCCAGGAGCCCGAGGCCAGCAGGTCCCCCAAATGGATAAGCTCAGTAAGGGACTTTCAGAAACCTTCCATCCTCTGCCGCAAAGCCCACCGACAGCCACCCTGCTCTGCTCTGAAGGCTGGAATTTCAAACTTACACAAATATTCCAGGGCTTTTCAAGCATGTTCCAAATAGACATTTATGTTGGCTAAGGCAGTGTTTTGCTTTTATTGCTGTTATGAGATTCAACATTTTTCCAGAAATAACTTCTGAAAAGTGTGCCTGGATTTTGAACACGTGTGATCCTGACATACAGGGAGAAAGGCTTTCAAGCCACACGCATGCGGCTCTGCACACACACACACACACCCTGCGTGTGCTTAGACAGGCGTCGTAGAAAGTGCCGCGTGCGTGTGTCCAGGGAAGGGCTTTCGGAGGGTCTGAGTGTCCCACGGAAGGGCCGTGTTCACACGCGGCAGCGCAGGTGTGGGCTGGCGGTGTGTTCCCCGCAGAGTCTCCTGAGCGAGCCGGGGGACCTCGGACACGCTGTCCCGCTGTGGTCAGTGCCCTTCCCCCTGCACTGATGCTGAAGGGGACGTGGTCTCTGCTGCCTCATCCACGGCCTTCTGCCCACGAGGGGTTAGGCGGTGAGGCCGGAGCGGTCCTCAGAAAGGAACGCCACCGCTCACCGTCCCTGAAACACTCACCGATCCGCTCTGCCCTCTGGATCTGAGAAGCTGGACCCACACTGTCCATCGGGATTAGTCATCTCTGAAGCCGTGAGTCAGAAGGGAGAGCGCAGCATCCAGCCACCACCAACGGAATTTACCAGAAGCCTTTGTGAGGAAGGAGCCTGGTGCTGGTGGAATGTGCTACAGCTCTGGGGGGGTCAAGGCCAGCGAGGAGGATGCTCGTGGCCCCACCCCACCAGTGTCCAGAGCACAGAAACCAAGTGGAAGCCGAAGTCAAACGTGGACAGAAACTGTTTTCCCAAATGAGAAAGAGTGGGCTGGGGCCTGCTGCCCCAGGCGCCGTCCCACCCTGCGCGCCCCCGGGAAGGCACGGCTTCCGGGGGCCTGAGCCCTGCCGTGCGCTGACCCCAGCAAACCTCAGGCTCCCCGCTGCCCCGGCCTGGGATCTGCGAATGTGTGAAGGTATTAGCTGCCAGTTGGAACTGGAACGCAGCCTGGGGCCTCGCTCTCCAGCAGGAAAGCTTGTAAGGCAGCGAGTCTGGACCCAGCCCAGCATTCAGAAACAGGAAGAATTAACGGGAGTAAATGTGAGCACTGTTAGCACTCCCAGCTGCGATTTATTGCCGATGGTGGGGAAGCATCGCTTGGTTGCAGGGTTTCGTCCATTTGAATATAAAATGTAATTAATGAGTCACCGAGTGTGGGGCACCAGGCAACAGGTCCACCTACTTGGTTTTCAGAGGCGTGGGACGGGCTCCCAGGAACACACCTTCCTCCCCGCAGGGGCCGGGGGTCAAGCAGTAGACCAGCCACCCCACCGTCCCTCAAATCTAGGAAAAGAAAGCCTGGCTCCCAGGGTGACCCAAGAAGTCTTGGGTGCAGGGGTTTCTCAGGAGAGTGACAGAACATTTTAAAACGCGGTGGGAGAGGACAGACCCTTGGGGACAGGGCACCGTGTACCGAGGCCACGGACGGTGTGAGTTAAGCCACTCAGCACCACTCTTCCTGGCTCTTTGCAATTCTGTCGTGGCCAAGACTGTTTTTAAATTGGCCTTGGAGAGGAGAGGGGGAGAGAGGGAGGAGTGGGGGGAGAGACTGTCTCTCTTTGGAGGCTGATCAGATGACCTGGCGCCTGCAGGTCACAGAGCCACGGGGACAAGGACCCGCAGCATCTGAACCCCCAGCCTGCTGAAGCCTCCCAACCACCTTGTGTCCACTCATCCCTGGAGCAAACATCACCTGCCAACTCTTTCTTTCTCTGTGAATGAAGGAAGGTTGGGGTTTTGTGCTGTTTCCCCCTAATCTCCTTGGCCCCCGGGGCCAGTTTGTTCTCAGAAAACTCTACCCCCTCCTCCTCTTCTCCTGGGCTTTGATCTTCTGGTTCGGGTTCAGCTGCTTCGTTTTTTGCACTTACCAGCCTGGAGGGAGGATGCCCCTGACCTGCAGCCGCAGTCTGGCAGACAGATGGGACAGGAAACGGGGAGTTTCTTTCAGCCTTCGCCCCTATTCATCTTGGATAGATTACAACAGTAGCAGCTCCAAATGTCTTCATAGCCCGTTTATGATAAAGCGATGGTAACATCACACGAGAAGAGAAATGTGCAGATTAGTGATATCCGGGCAAAGATGGATTGACTGAGTTCATGAGATTTGCTCTGAGCAAGCCCCTCCCTCCCCTGCTCCGGGGAAAGCCCCTGCATGGGGCTGGGGCTGGCCGGGAACCCCAACAGGGCATGGGATATCCTTGCTGTAGCCCCTCTCCCTCCCCCTCCCTTCCTCCAACTCTCCCTCCCTCTCCTCCCCCATCCCTCCCTCCCTCCCTCTCTCTCTCTCCCCCCTCCTTCCCTCCCTCCCTGCATTCTTTGCCTTTCCAAGTTTTTGAAAGTCTACAGGGCAACTCTGCAGCAACCCAAATAAATCAAGCTGCCATGGTTACTTTGCAGAAGGCTGGGGGATTTATATTTGAATTTCAGGAAGAGGGGCAAATCCATCACCCTGGAATGCTGCATCTATAGATTTTAAAGTTTGCTTGAATTACTATGGGAGGGGCGGTGCGTGGTGGAAGGGGAGTCTGGAATAAAACCAAGGAGGACTGGCCAAGGAAGAGCTTCTAGCTGAAGGACATGGGCACATTTATAAGCCATCAATAAGAACCATTAAGACCTGCGGCTTTCCCTTTGTTCTTTTTAAGAGGAAACACTTAACAATTTGTTGTTCTTTGTTGTACTTTTTTAATGAGCCAAGAGAACATTGCCCCGTCCCCACGCGGTCTGGGGGGGGGTGCGCGTCACAAGCTTTGTCTTTTATATTTTTCATCTTTTTCGTTTACATGAAAACTGACAAGAAATCCCCCCATGAAGGAAAGCCGATCTGCCTGGGCTGGTTTCAAAGAGCTCCAATTTAGAGCATCCCCAGCGACTTCATTTCTAATCATGTTTTTACTTTCCTGGTCTACCAATTGGAGACCCCCCCAGGTCACTCTGGTTTCTATTGATTAGAGCATGGCTCCGAGGTGAGGGCCCAGGATGAATGGGGGCAGGGAGGGATGCTGCAAGTGGCGGTGGCCCAGCCTGGAGAAGGTAGCTGAGGATTTGAATGACATCTCAGGGGACGGTATCAGGCTTCCAAATTCCTTTCATCCATCAGATGAGAGAACAAGCCATGGCTTTCAGTGGGACGGGGCTGGGGCTTTCTCCCGCAGTAAATGGGCTCAGGCCACACAGATAAAGAGCTTCTCCTGTTCCTTTTAAACCGTTTCAGGCAGGAGTCGTCTGTCACTGACTGAGGGCGGGTGGGGGTGGGGAGGGACCTTTCAGCTCTGATTAGAGTAGCAAGTTCAGGGCCACAGTGAAGCTTTCGAAAGTCTTTCCAGCCCTTCTTTACTGCTTTACTTATGGGGTTTGCCCCACACCATGGGGGAGGGGGCCGCCAGCCTTGCATTCCAAAGGAAACCTTCCTTTTCCAAGGCACACAGGTCGGGTCCAGCTGGAAAGAGTTCCAGGTCCCTCAGGTCCCAGTTGCATATCCATCCAGCTTCCAGGGAAGAATGGGTGGTTATTAAATACCCACAGTATTCACCAAGCATGGGGGATGGGGAAGAGAAAGGGAGTGAACAGTGCAGCAGGAAGCAGGGATACAGTGTAGCAGAAGCAGGGATGCAGCGTGGC